>NC_026004.2:34130824-34730824 GCF_000442705.2 Elaeis guineensis | reverse complement strand
CCTTAAGCCCATGGCCATGGTAGAGTGAAATAATGGAAAAAAATTTTTTATTGAGGTTTCACATCAGACTCGGATCAATCGATTGATTCATATGACTGATGTTGGGTTTGACGTGTTCACCTTAACCCTAATTCAGTCGGAACTCATGATAGAGGAACTCAATCACACAGGTAGCTGCACTGAGAGGTTCATCTTTATTTCTGATGGATTGCCATCATATACTGCTAGGTGTCACTGATGAATTTTGAGAGTAATTAGAATGATCTTGATGATCGACCATTCTAATTACCTGAATCAGAAGAGTTCTGGTCCATCGAAAGGAGTTTCGATGATGTCGATGATGAGATCACGACATGTCTCATTACCATACGAAAATAAACTTAACTGGGTCACACAAATAAGAGTTAAGATCTGGATGTCATTAATTGAGCTAGTCCAGTTCAATTGATTTGGATTAGATCCAATTAGGTTCAAGGAAATTGTGCTAGCACACGATTGAGCCTAACTTTCTTCTCGTGTAATCTTTTCTATCTCGATTGAGCCAAATATGATTTGACTCACCCAAAAAATCTTGAGAAAGTTTTTCTCAATCTGACTGGAGCCAATCTAGCTCAGAAAAATCTTATCTTAATTTATGAGATGAATTTAAGATAACACCTGTCAATTTCTGTCACCTGCCATTTCTGTTTTAAGACATCGGTCAAACATTGACTTATGGATCTTAAACTGAAGGCCACTTGGCAAGAGGTCATTGGAGAGTTTTTGTGAAGTTTCCACCTACTAAATTAGGCTTCAAAGTGGGTGCCAAGATCAGATTGGGCGTGCGCCCCAAGTGGATAAGGATAGAGTCCCATGAGATGAGGACTCTATGCCTTGATCGACTCAAACTGTTGGGCGCCAATCTCACTGTGTTTATCCAGTGTTGGCACCAACAGTAGGAGGGTTTGGTGAGGTTTTTATCTGATATGATCAGATGATATCACTCTATCAATCAGCATTTTTTCAGAATTAATTAGAATTTTTTGATTGGTCGAATGATGTGGCACTGCATGGCGCAGCAGGGTCTATTTAAACCCTGTCTGCACCTAATGTTTAGAGAATCTGCTCAATACCCAGCAAAAGCCTGATATCCCTCCACTTCTCTATTTCTCCTCTGCTCCTCTCCCTCCCCTCTTCACATCCAAGAAGTTGGGCATCCATCTGGTGCTTGTCCAAGGCGTGGTGGCTCCCTGATCAGAAGGCTGCAGGGATTTGTCGAGAAGCTGCTGCTCCAGCTTCAGAAGATCTTTTGAAGATCTTTCAGATCGGATCCAGATCTGATTTTTGGAGCAAAGATTCATGAGGAGAAGATGATCTAGATTCTACTTGAGTGGATACCGGTAGAGGCCAGACGACTGCATGGATATTTTAGAACCTCGGGCGTTGCTGCGATCATCTACAGGGTAATCTAGTTACCCTAGAGGTATTCCTCTAATCCTCAAGTTTTAGATTTAATTTTAGATTAAATATTAGATAATAAGAATTAGATCTAATAGACCTTAGATCTAAAATAAAGTAGGATAATTTTTTTTTAAATATTCTACCCCAGATCTCATTAGATTTGGAAGATCCTATAAGGAAAAAGGTAGTTTTTCCTTCAACTGGTATCAGAGCCAGGTTGATGGCTCTATTTTAGATCTAATTTAGATCTAATTTTTATTTTTATTTATCTGATATTAATAGATTTTAAATATCACATCAGATGTGATAAGATCTGAAATCAAAAAAAATTAAAATTAAATCTAAGTAGATCTAACATGTACGAGATGCATGACTAGACTAGGAGTAGTTTAAACTATGAATAGTCTTGAAGTTTTATATTTTAATATAATTAAAATATAAATTAAATCTAATTTATTCTTTAATTTTTTGATATTATAAATATTATATTCAGATCAAAAAATAAAAAATAAAATTTAATTAATTCATAAGATTGATCTGCTGCATGCCTAGACTAGTTGTAGAATTATTCTAGTAACTGTCTAGAATAGATTTTATATTGAATAGTTCAGTTTAAATCTTATTTTTTAGATATTACATATGATGTATCAGATCTGAAAGTATACTAATTAGATCAGATTTTAATACATAAGATGTATGCAAAGCATGTATAAGTTAGATCTGAAATTATATATGTGATATGTAACTTAGATCTAACTAGTTTTGTAGTTAAATCAATATTTTTGATTAAGGTGTTCCTCATGGTCGTCCGGTCATAAAAATAAAGTAGGATTTAAAACCCTCTCCTCCCATTCAATGGGATGTTCTTATGGTGTGTAGGGGTGCTGCGCATTCATCCTTAATCAGAAATTAAACTTACTTTTCTGCAAAACCCTAGATCCTGAAATCCTAAGATTTATTTTACATATTTTATATATGAACCCAAGACTTAATTAATGAATTAAGCTTATGAAATTAAATTAGGTCTAAAATTCAGAATTTCAGATCTAAGTCATTTTCATAAAATTGGGTTCAGACTTGGGTAGCTCAATTAGGTCTAGCGGTTGATCAAATCGAATCAAAAGTTGGTTAGGTGAGATCATGAAAGCTAATAATTGACCAGCCTAATAGGATTAAGTCTAGGTCAAGATCGAATCATATTCATATGTGACTCGATCAAGTTAAGACCTAATTTGGCTCAATGGTTAGAACCTGAATTGTAGGCTAACCCAATTGGTTCTGCTTTGATAATTTGGTGTCTAAGGTAAGTTGGGCAGATGCGACCGAATGGTTTTTAATTGGGAGCTACTCGACTCAAATGCATTCTTGTCAAGTTAATGACATATCCCTCCCATCGGTCTCACTTACCTGGCCATATGTGTCGATCCAGTTCTGATTTGAGGTGGCTAACAATTCGAGCTAACCCATATCACTAGGTTAGTCATAATTATTATGACCATGTCAAGTCAAGTTTATTGAGATCTAAATTAAATCTTTCTAAGAAAATATTAAGTCTAAAGTCTTCCACCATTGTGGATGTGTAGGCCCTTCCCAGGGTTGATTGTTCTCGGTTGGTTATAGTGGTTTAGTTGCATCGAAAAGATGTAACCATATCCATTAGGCATTGGATGCTAGGAAATAGAGGATGGGTTGTGCTCAATATTTTAGATACGGTGAGGGACTCAATCAGGAATCTAGTTCGTGCAACTGGTGGGTCTGACTTAACTAAAGATTGGAGCAATATTTCAGACACGGTGAGCTTCATAAATTAGAGACCAAGTTTTGGGTGCACCATGATTAGAGAATCATTGGACAAGAGTTGTCCACTCATCGATTGACTTATCACTAATAACTGTTAGGTGAGGTGATGAGCCAGTTGGTGAGACTGCACCACCCACTAGAAATCACTAATCATGAAGATTTTCACATCTCTACCTAGGGAGTGTAGGGATCTGAGAAAATAGTGGGAGCCTAATTTGTTGAAAAATGAAACTCCTAAATAAATTGATTAAGTCTGATTATAAAATCTAACTAAAAATTTTTGATTCTCTATAGAAAATATGTCTGCATCCAACCCTCTGACCAAAATACTAGACACCCACAGATTGACTAGACCCAATTTCAAGGACTGGTTAAGAAACTACAAAATTATTCTAGGTTTCAAAAAACTGACTCATGTCTTCGACCAGGACCCACCTACCATGCCAGCACGTCCGACTGCTGAACAGAGAGCATCTCTGAAAAAGTGGATGGATGAAGATAATAAAGTCAGGTACTATATGTTGGGTGTAATGTCTGATGACTTGCAGTGCCAGTATGAGAATATTATGACTACCCGTCAAATATTGGCTCACCTACAAGAGTTATTTGGTGAACAAAGTCGCGCAGCCAAGTATCAAGTCTGCCAAAGACTTTTTAAGGCTAAAATACGTGATGGGTAGTCAGTCCAAGATTATTGTTTGACAATGATCAAGGATCTTGAGGAGCTTGAGAAGCTCGGTATCATCTTAGACAAGAATTTTCAGATTGATGTGATCCTTCAGTCCTTGTCCGATGCATATGGTCAGTTCATCATGAACTTCCATATGCATAAGATGCAGTGTACCTTGGTTGAGTTAATGAATATGTTGGTTACGACTGAGCTTTCTTTGAAGAGTTCAAAAGGCTCAGTTCTTACTATGGAGCGAATTTCTTCCAAGAAAAAATCTTTTGAAAAGAAGAAGAAGTCTGCGAAGAAGTAGAAGGTGGATGGGAAGAAGAAGAAGATGGAACCAAAGAAGAAGACTGCTGAAAAGAAAAAATATTTTCACTATAATTCAGACGGCCATTGGAAATGGAACTATCCTCAGTACCTGGCCACCCTGAAGAACAAGAAGGATGGTCCTTCTGGAGGTATGCTCGTTATAGAATCTAATCTTATGGTTTTCTCTGCATCCAGTTGGGTACTTGACTCTGGTTCTAGTGCTCATTTGTGCACTTCTATGTAGGGTCTTGAGGAGAGCAGAAGGCTGAGGGATGGGGATATGATCCAATGCATCGGGAATGGAGCAAGAGTTGCTGTTGTGGTCGTGGAAACCTACCATCTGCGATTACCGTTAGGATTAGATTTAGTTCTTAGAGACTGTTAATATGTGCCTACAGCAAGCAGAAATTTGATTTCTGTTTCATGTTTAGCACAAGAAGGCTATGTGATTAGCTTTCATAAGGACCATTGTAATATATTTTATGAAAATAATAAAGTTACAAATAGTTTTCTTATTAATGATCTCTATCAGCTACATATTGATGTTTCTATATTTAATATCGAGCAAAATATGAATGCCATGGGAATTAAAAGACCTAAAGATAGTCTAAATAATAGGTATTTGTGGCACCTAAGGCTAGGTCATATAGCGGAAGACAGGGTTAACAAATTGAAAAAATCTGGGCTATTGAGTCCGTTGACTTTCGAGTCATATCCAGTTTGTGAATCATGCCTTCAAGGTAACATGACCAAGCTCCCTTTTGTGGGACATGGGGAAAGGGCCACAGACCTACTTGTCCTAGTACATACGGATGTGTGCGGCCCATTTGATGTGCCGGCTAGAGGCAACTATGTCTACTTCATTACCTTTATCGATGATATGTCTAGGTACGGATATGTGTTTCTAATGAAACACAAGTCTGCAGCCTTTGAAAAGTTCAAAGAATTCAGATATGAAGTAGAAAAACAAACAGAAAAGTCCATTAAGGTTCTTCGATCAGATCGAGGAGGTGAATATCTTAGTCAAAAGTTCCTAGACTATCTTAAGGACAATGGCATAGTCTCTCAATGGACTCCACTTGGAACGCCACAACTCAATGGGGTTTCAGAATGGAGAAATCGAACTCTATTAGATATGGTCCGTTCCATGATGAACTTCACAGACCTCCCTGAGTTTCTTTGGAGATATTGTCTCATGACAGCAATATATATATTGAATAGGGTTCCCTCTAAAACTGTTCCTACCACACCGTATGAGATATGGCATGGTAAGAAGCCAAGTTTGAGTCATCTCAAAATTTGAGGTTGTCCAGCTCATGTCAAGAGACAGCAAGCAGACAAGTTAGAGTTCAGATCTTTTAGAGCTCGGTTCATAGGATATCCTAAAGAGTCATTAGGATACTATTTCTATATTCCGAAAGATCACAATGTGATTGTGAATCGACATGCTATTTTTCTTGAAAAATAGTTTATTCAAGATAGTGGCATCGAAAGAATAATTAAGCTCAAAGAGAATGTCTCCCAAGAATAATGAGCTAAAGAACCTGAGGAACCAAATCAATTAGAACCAGTCCTAACACAACCTCTTCTATCTTGTAGATCGACTAGGGTTTTCCATCCTCCTGAAAGGTACTTAGGTACTATACAAGAGAAAGTAGAGGAAATATTCCTCATGAAAAATGGGGCTCATGGTGATGACCCCAAGACCTATGATGAGGCGATATCAGATATCGACTTCGAAAAATAGTTAAAGACAATGAAATCAGAAATTGACTCGATGCACTCAAACCAAGTCTGGACCTTGATAGATCCACCTGAAGGTATTGTACCTATTAGGTGTAAATGGATCTTCAAGAGAAAGATAGGTGCAGATGGGAATGTGGAGACATTCAAGGCTAGGCTCGTAGCGAAAGATTATAGTCAGCGTAAAAGTATTGACTATCAGGATACCTTCTCGTCCATAGCCATACTAAAATCCATCTACACATTGCTTGCTGTTGCAGCATATTTCGATTGTGAAATATGACAGATGGATGTGAAAACGGCATTCTTAAATAGATATCTTGAGGAAGATATCTATATGGAACAATCACTTGGTTTTACATCCAGTGATGATGATCACAAGATCTGCAAGCTGCAAAGGTCCATTTATAGACTTAAGCAAGCATCTCGAAGCTGGAATACTCGTTTCAATAATATGATCAAAATGTTTGGTTTCATTAAGAATGAGGAGGAACCATGTGTATTCAAGAAGGTCAGTGGGAGCGCAGTCATCTTCCTCGTACTGTACGTTGATGACATCCTCCTAATTGGAAATGATATTTTCATGTTGACCTCAGTCAAAATATGGTTATCTAAGGAGTTCTCTATGAAAGATCTAGGAGAAGCATCCTTTATACTGGGTATTAAGGTCTATAGAGATAGATCAAATAGGATGCTAGGACTTTCACAGAAGATGTACATAGAGGAGGTGCTAAAAAGGTTTAGTATGGAAAACTCTAAAAGAGGTTTAGTACCTTTTAGATATGGCATTCATCTTTCCAAGAAGATGTGCCCTAGCACACCTGAGAAGATTGAACGCATGAGCAAGATCCCTTATGCTTCCGCAATAGGGAGCTTCATGTATGCCATGCTATGTACACGACCTGATATAGCCCATGCTGTGAGTATCACAAGCAAATATTAGTCGAATCCAGATGAAGAGTACTAGACTTCTGTGAAATGTATCCTTAAGTACTTGAGAAGGACTAAGGATATGTTTCTAGTCTTTGGGAATGGAGAACTTCAGGTTTAGAGATTTACAGACTCAGACTTTATATCTGATATAGATGATCGAAAGTCGACATCTGGGAGTCTGTTCATTTGCAATGATGGTGCAGTCAGCTGGAAGAATTTCAAGCAGACAGTGATTATTGATTCCACCATGGAGGCAGAGTATATTGCTGCATCGAAAGCTACGAAAGAGACATTCTGGTACAAGAAGTTTGCTGCAGAGTTTGGAGTGATGTCATCGGATGCCATCCCTCTTTCTGCGACAATAATGATGCCATAGTCCTAGCTAAGGAGCCAAGGTCTCACCAGAAGTCCAAGCATATCGAGTAGCGATTCCATCTGATCCGTGATTACCTCGAAAAGGATTATGTCGAGGTTAAGAGAGTTGACTCCACAGACAATATAGCAGATCCACTGACAAAGCCATTAGGCCAGCAGAAGATCGAAGCCCACCTTGAGAAGATGGGACTTAGATATGTAGCCAATTGATATTAGGTCAAGTGGGAGTTTGTTAGATGTGTACCTTAGATGCCAGATTGGCTGATACATTCCTATACAAATGTAAGGACAAATTTATAATTTTGACTATAAATAAATAAAAGGATTATTCTACTATCACATTATATACATTATGTCTGTGATACATCCTTTAAGTTAGTAGGAATGTTAATTCATATTTTCAAGAGTTAAAAATTTAAGGTATGAATTTACATAACTAACTCATAAATAGCTCCTGACCATAGGATCATCACAAGGATGGTGATCGATCCGGAAGATTGGTGTACGATCGCTTTCTTAGGGTAGATGTGTCTTGAGTCTATAGTGTGGAGACACCAGAGTGAGAGTACAGGTATTCGTTGAGAACGAGAGTACTGAGCATGACCACCTCGAGTAGTCATAAGGAAGTCTACCTTCTTGTCGATGACTAGCTCGATGCTGCAGCTGTGTGTCTAGTTCTTTGACCTGAGATGCATCGATAATTCACCTTGAGTGTGTTATAGTTTGACTACATCATAACTCGATCTCCTAGCCATTCGAAATCCTGAGGTGTATGTTGGCTGTAGCATATTCATTGTAGGAACCAGATCGTACCAAGAAGGGATCTATCAACCTTGGTAGATGAGAGGAGTAGTCCTATGATGATCGAAAGATCGAGTCCTTAAGCCCATGGCCATGGTAGAGTGAAATAATGAAAAAGAATTTTCCATTGGGATTTCACATCAGACTCAGATCAATCGATTGATTCATATGACTGATGTTGGGTTTGACGAGTTCACCTTAACCCTAATTCAGTCGGGACTCATGATAGAGGAACTCAATCACACAGGTAGCTGCATCGAGAGGTTCGTCTTCATTTTTGATGGATTGCCACTATATACTGCTAGGTGTCACTGGCGGATTTTGGGAGCAATTAGAATGATCTTGATGATCGATCATTCTAATTGCCTGAATTAGAAGAGTTCTGGTCTATCGAAAGGAGTTTTGATGATGTCGATGATGAGATCACGACATATCTCATTACCATACAGAAATGAACCTAACTAGGTCACACAAACAAGAGTTAGGATCTGGATGTCATCAATTGAGCTAGTCCAGTTCGATTGATTTGGATTAGATCCAATTAGGTTCAAAAAAATCATGCTAGCACACGATTGAGCCTAATTTTCTCCTCATGTAATCTTTTCTATCTCAACTGAGCCAAATATAATTTGACTCACCCAGAGAACCTTGAGAAGGTTTCTCTCAGTCTGACTGGAGCTAGTCTAGTTCAAAAAAGTCTTGTCTTAATTCATGAGATAAATTTAAGACAACACCTGTCAATTTCTGTCACCTGCCATTTTCGTTTTAGGACATCAGTCAAACGTTGACTTATGGATCTTGAACTGAAGGCTACTTGGCAAGAGGTCATTGGAGAATTTTTGTGGAGTGTCCACCTGCTAAATTAGGCCTCAAAGTAGATGCCAAGATCAGATTGGATGTGCGCCCCAAGTGGATAAGGATAGAGTCCCATGAGATGAGGACTCTATGCCTTGATCGACTCAAACTGTTGGGCGCCAATCTCACTGTGTTTATTCAGTGTTGGCACAAACAGTAGGAGGGTTTGGTGGGATTTTTATCTGATATGATCAGATGATGTCACTCCACTAATCAAAATTTTTTCAGAATTAATTAGAATTTTTTGATTGGTCGAATGATGTGTTACTGCATGGCACAGCAGGGTCTATTTAAACCCTATCTGTGCCTAGGGTTTAGAGAATCTACTCAATACCCAGAAAAAGCCTAATATCCCTCCACTTCTTCATGCCCCCTCTGCTCCTCTCCCTCTCCTCTTCACGTCCAAGAAGTTGGACATCCATCTGATCCTTGTCCAAGGCGTGGTGGCTCCCTGATCAGAAGGCTGCAGAGATTTATCAAGAAGCTACTGCTCCAGCTTCAGAAGATCTTTTGAAGATCTTTTAGATCAGATCCCGATCTAAATTTTGGAGAAAAGATTCATGAGGAGAAGATGATCTAGATCCTACTTGAGTAGATATCGGTAGAGGCCAGACGACTGCATGGCTATTTTAGAACCTCGGGCATTGCTGCGATCATCTACAGGGTAATCTAGTTATCCTAGAGGTATTCCTCTAATCTTCAAGTTTTAGATTTAATTTTAGATTAAATATTAGATAATAAGAATCAAATCTAATAGATCTTAGATCTGAAATAAAGTAAGATAATTTTTTTTTTAAATATTTTGGCCCAGATCTCATTAGATCTGGAAGATCCTACAAAGAAAAAGATGGTTTTTCCTTCATGTATGAAGTTTAGATCCTACCTATGTATGTTTAATTGTTAAACATATTATAAAAATTTATTTTCATGTGTTGAAACACATGGTATGCTTCATCTAAAATTTTTATAGAATAGTTCTACGGATTGAAACACATATTTCACACACTTAATTATGAATTTAGTTTTGAATGATCTAGATTTGAGAATTGAAGATCATTAAGACACCACATAAAATGATGGACAAGGGGTTAGCATGAATCAGATCTTTCTAATGGGTTAGATCCAGGGTTAGAAATATATATAAATCACATAGAGAAATTGATTAAATTTAATCAAGTATTGAATTAGATCAGATCAGTATTTCTCTAAATCAATCTCGATAGTTATAGTTTGATCAAGTCTATGTATTTGATCCTAATAAATGGACCATGATCATGGCTCCGTGGTTGAGTCTAAACCTTCTAGAGTACTAAATCAAAACTAATTAACCAGTTGGTGTCTAAGATAAGTTTGATAGATTCGATCAAGTGGTTTTTAATTGGGAGCTACTCACTTAGATACGTCTATGGTGAGTTAAGGGCATATCTCTCTCACTAATCTCATTTATCTAGTCAATATTGTAGATTATATTTTGATTAGGTCACTAGTTGATTCATACAAACCCATGCCATTAAGGTGAATCAATATGACTGATTTAGGTATCTTTAGACTAGCTTGTGTCTAATCTTTTACATAATTTGGTGAAGTCAGTGGGAGGATTTGCAGCTTGCAGATTGACTTCTTCTCTTATTCTCAGATCAATGAAATTAAATTTTCTAAATTATTAGGTCCATAAAGTGATAAAATTATGAGATAACTTGGTTATTGCCTCCCATTAAGGTGCATGATAATGAATCCAATATTCTAAATAGGCATTGGAGGTGCTACACGCCTGGTGTCTATTATATATTGAAATTATTATTCATCATATGACCATCATGATGTACCTTTAAATCAATGCTTCGATTGGTCGAGCCACACTCGAGCCTTGACATCCATTTGTTGGATATACTTAGTGTGCCATGTTAATGGTTGGACCTAACTGAGATTTTTAGTAGAGGCGCCACACGCTTGCTGAAGGGATGTCTGGGGCAAAACTCATTGCTAGAAGTTATTTGAAGAAATAATTGGTTATAAATCTACCCATAGATGTACTAGGATTAGTCGAGCCACACTCGGACCTGAATGCAGTCTGTGTGGATTCTAGTACTCGCTAAGAAATTAATGTAATTCTTTGAGTTAAAGATAGAGGCTATCAATTCATAAAAATAGTGAGAGAATCTTTAGACTAAAGTCTATATCTTCAGACTTAAAAAATAATTCATATACTAATAGACTAATATTTTTTTTTTAGTTATGATCAACACACTATCCCTCCGTACGCTGTTGGACAGTGACAGGCTCACCGAACCCAACTTTGATAGTTGGTATCGAAAGTTGAAGATCGTCTTGGAGCATGAGAGGATTTTATACGTCTTTACGGATCAGGCACCTAAAGAATCTACAGCCAATGCTCCTCATGCTGTGAGAGATACTTACATGAAGTGGCTCAATGACCGTACGATCATACGTTGTGTGATGAGGACAGCTATGAACGACGAACTTAGTCGTAAGTTCGAGGATGAGCAGCCAGAAGAGATCATTCAAATGTTGAATGAGTCTTTCAGCATCCCTGAGGATGTAGAGAGACACAAAACCTCTTGTGCAATATTCAATATCCGTATGCGAGAAGGGGCTTCAGTCATCGATCATGTATTATACATGATTGAGCAGATTAAACGCCTTAGCAAACTTGGCTTTCTATTGCATGAACAGTTAGGCAAGGATACTATCCTCAATTCGCTACCGAAATCCTACCTATCCTTTCTCAGTCATTACAAAATGATGAAGCCTGTGGTAAACTATCATGGTTTGCTAGGATTATTACAGACTTTTGAGAAGGATCACTAGCTTCAGAAGGAGTCAGTGAATTTAGTGAGAGATTTATCTACAGGACGTCGATCCTCTAGGAGAGAAAAGAAGAAAAAGGTATAGAAATCCCATGCTGTCGATCCTAAGTAGAGCAAACCATTAAAAATTGATAAGAGCCAGGCAAAGTGCTTCTTTTGTAAGAAGCTGGGTCATTGAAAAAAGAATTATCCTACTTATATAGTCACCCTTGATCCAAATAGACCTATAATGTACTTATATGATAACTCCTTATAATTTTTCTATTTGTGATACTACTACTTGGGTATTAGATACTGGAAGTCCTATTAATATATGTAATTCATTGCAGGGACTGCAGATAAGTAGGAAGTTTCGAGAGGACGAGCGGTTCTTTAACATTGGAGATGGAAGTCTTGTTCCAATTCTGACCTTAGAAACTTTGCAGTTTGTCTTCGAGTCTAGTAGTGTCATGTTAAATGATTGTTATTATTGTCTCTCCTTTTTGATGAATGTCATCTCTATTGGCTTTTTGGCCAAACTTGGTTACAAGTTTATAATAAAGGATAAATTTTGTGATATCATTATGAATAATACTATAATTATGCATGGATAATTAAAACATGATATATAAATAATATCATGGCCTGTTAGTGTAATGTACACATTCAGTAAATACCCTAAATTAGGTAATGTCAGTGAATCTTACCTTTGGCATTATAGGGTTGGTCATGTGAACAAGAATAGGATTGACAGGTTGATCAAGGAACGTGTCCTTGAGATAGATGATTGTGAATCATTGCCTACCTGTAAGTCCTGTCTACTTGGTAAGATGACTAAGTCACCTTTAAAAAAAAAAGGTGAAAGAGCCAGTGATGTCCTAGGTCTAATACATATTGATGTATGTGGGCCTATGAACATAAGTGCCAAAGGAGGATACTACTACTTCATTATATTTACAGACGATCTATCGAGGTATGGGTATGTCTATCTTATGAAACATAAGTCAAAATTATTTAAAATATTCAAATGATTCCGTACTGAAGTAGAGAAATAAACTAGAAAGAGTATTAAGATTCTTCGGTCAGACTGAAGAGGTGAATACCTCACAGTGAGTTTCTGACATATCTGGAAGAGAATAGGATTCTCTCATAGTGGACCCCTCCTGAAACACCACAGCATAATGGTGTGTCCGAGAGGAGGAATCAAACTTTGTTAGATATGATCCGATCCATGATGGGCTTTACGAGTCTGCCAATCTCTTTTTGGGGATATGCTCTAGAAACTGTCTGCTACATTTTAAATAAGGTACCCAATAAGTCTGTAGATAAAATTCCGTATGAGATATGGACTGGACGTAAGTCGGTACTCTCACACTTTAGGGTCTGAGGGTGTCTAGCTTATGTCAAGCATTTAAAGACAGATAAGTTTGGATCAAAATTTGATAAATGCTTGTTCGTAGGGTACCCAAAGAAAACTAAAGGGTACTACTTCTACCTTACTGCAGAGCAAAAGATGTTTGTTAGCAGTTGGACAGTCTTTTTGAAAAAAAAATTCTTTGGTGAAGGAGCTAATACCTGTAAAATTAAACTTGATAGAGTTCATAAGGTGAGAGGACCGACACACGTAGAATTGAATTTGATTGGTGAATCGAATCCGGAGTCAGTAGAGATACCATTAAGGAGATTCGGTAGAGTACCGCATCAGTCGGATAGATACTATGATTTTCTGATCTGGAACGGTGACCCCATCGAAATTGATGAGAATGATGAGGATCTGATCATCTATATGGAAGCCATACAAAGGCCCGACTCTCAGAAATAGCTTGAGGCCATAAAGTCCGAGATGGAGTCCATGGAGATCAATGGTGTATGGACACTGGTTGATCTGTCTGAAAAGATAAAATCTATAGGGTGTAAATAGATTTTCAAGAGGAAAAGAGGAGTGGATGAGAAGGTGGAGACCTATAAAGCTCGTCTAGTTGCCAAGGGTTACCGTCAGTATTATGGTATTGACTATGATGAGACATTCTTTCCTATGGCAATGCTCAAGTCCATCCAGATTATTCTTGCTATCGTTGCACACTTAGATTATAAGATATGATAGATGGATGTCAAAACTGCTTTCCTTAATAGAGAGCTGGAAGAAGAGGTGTATATAATACAATCTTAAGGGTTCACATCCACAGATGAGTCAAAAGTGTGCAAGCTGAAAAGGTCTATTTATAGACTTAAGCAGGCGTCTAGGAGTTGGAACATGCATTTTGATAAGGTAATCAAAATGTATGGCTTCGTTAGGAATGGAGAAGAGCCTTACATCTATAAGTGGGCTTCCGATTCTATAATCATCTTTCTTGTACTGTATGTGGATGACATACTGTTACTAGAAAATGACATTCTGACTTTGCAGAGTGTGAAATTATGGCTATCATCACAGTTCTCTATAAAAGACTTGGAAGAATCATCCTACATCTTAGAGATGAAGATCTATAGGGATAGATCTAGAAGGTTGCTTAGACTATCCTAATCCATGTACATTGATACCTTGTTGAAGTGGTTCAATATGGATAATTCTAAGAAAGGCTATCTTCCGATAGGCCATAGAGTTACTCTTTTCAAGAAAGATTGTCCGACAACTCCTGAGGAGAGAGAGTGCATGAGTAGAATATCATATGCTTTGACAGTGAGATCTATCATATATGCTATGACATGTACGAGGTCGGATGTGGCCTATTCACTAGGGATAGTGAGTAGATACCAGTCTGATCCGGATGAGAAGCATTGGAAGATTGCGAAAGCAATTCTTAAGTATTTGAGAAATACTAAAGACTAATGGCTTATCTATGGAGACACTGATCTGAAACTTGTGGAATATACTGATTTCAATTTTTAGTCAGATTGTGATGATAGTAGAAGCATGTCGGGCTATATATTTACTCTGAATGAAGGAGCTATTTGCTGGAAGGGTTTCAAGCAACATACCGTGGCCGATTCTGTATGCGAAATGGAATACATTGCTGCATCAGATGCTGTATGTTCTGTGTCGCTATCACCTGGTGCGAGAGAACGTGAACCATGATGATGTCAAACTTTCAAAGATTGATGGAAAGAAAAATCTAGCCGACCCCTTCACTAAAGCTCTCGAGATCAAAGAGTTTGATGACTTCAAATGGAAGATGGGTATAAGATACTGCCCCAATTGGCTTTAGTCCAAGTGAGAGTTGTTGAAAATTATGTCTTAAAACCAATCGTTTGATGATTGAGTTCATCCTTATATATAAATTATTATTTAATGAATAATAGTTATTCTGATATTTTACATCACAAAGTGATATCTTTCTTGAACTCTTGTGTTGTGATGAAGTCCTTAGAACTATGCTAGTGTACGATAAAGAGAGAATTTATCATATAGTTCTTAAACATATTCGTGACCAAATGATACGTCATTACAGGATGATGACGTTTATCAATTGGAGGTCGTTGTGTGTCATATGGGTTGGTTGTTCTCTTAACCAAGAAAGGTGATGATATTGGTATGGCATACAGGTGAGATGTAGGGGTACATCGTCACTGAATAAGTGACTCACTTGCTGAGTATTTTGCTATCAAGAACTGCTTATGAAATATATGGGTATAAGTGTCCTTCAGATTTGAGATCACCATAGTAACTTACAAGCAACTCATTGTGCTTTGATGCCAGACTATCTGGATTTCTAATCCAATGACGGAAGGCTATTGGGTACTGTCAAGTACTTGTGAAGTTTGTGTGTGGATCAAGATGGGATTGACCCCTTCAGATTATTAGAGTTGATATATCACCGTATTTTAATTAAGCAAAGCCTTAGCCAGGATAATCAATGAGATGGATTTGAAAGGTTGAAATACAATGTGGATGAAGCAATTTTGGTTGACAGTTAACCTGAGATCATCCTAGAGCATTCAGAGTCAAAAGGATAAATTATGCTGTAACCATGTGTATGGATTCTAAAATATTCCTTTGCAATAATTCAACCTATCTGGATGTCGAAAACCATTGCTAGATGGTATCTCAATTAGTGGAGGAATTGGTTTCTGTGCTACCGGCTTAGTGTTTGAACCTATGAAGTCACGCATACAAGTCAGACAAAGTAGGAAGGAATTGACCTATGCTTATATATTCAATTTAGAAATACTTGACTTGATTGAACATATAAGTCAGCTTGATTGAGAATTAAATTATGGATCAAATAGGATTGAAGAGTTGACTATGTCTAGCTAGCACTATACATGAGATTCAGGTTCAGTCTCGGGAATGAACAGTTTCTGATCTATGATCCATGAAGTATATAAAAAATTAGATTTAAGAGCTGATTAATTTTAAATTAGATCTAAATTAATTAGTCTTAAATTAGGTCTAAAATTTAAGTTAAACTTAGTACAAAAGTCCTAAAGAGTTTGAGATTGACAGTCTTTTGAAATTATTTCGAATCAGCTTCGAATTGGATTCGAATTGGACCTATTTTGGATGAGATATGAGTATTCCTACTTGCACTAGGAATACCCTCCTATATGGGCCGACCAACACCTGATATGGATCTGATTTGGGGCATCCCATGTGGGTGAGGGAGTGGGTGCAAGTTGAATATCATAAGTGATGACAATTCTATCTCATGTAGGAATCCTTCTTTCATAAGTATTGGATCAATTCAAATCAAATTTGAGTTAGAAGTCCTACTCTCATGGGTCATAAAAATTATCTATAAATAGAGAGGATCTCTACCTATGGACGCATAGTAAATAGAAAACAAATCAGATTGAGAGAAGAGAGAAAGAGAGAGAGAGGCGTGTGAAGAGAGAGATCCTTAATCTTCTCCTACATCTCTCCCTTTGTTGCTGCTTCTTCTTCTCGGGCATGGATCCTTCTTGGGCATTCCATCTGCTAGTGTGAGGTGTCACACCAGCATATCTCCTCCCTCGTTTGGTTGGCTTACGAAGGTAATTGGATTAGAGTTCATCTTGCTTTCCTGCGGTGTCTGGCGTGCATGTGAAGTAGAGAGTTTGCATATCCAGGCCTCCGTGAAGGTTTAATCTAGATAAATTGAGATTTGATCTCTGGTTCTGCTACTAATTAGGTAAGGATTTGATTCTTAATCTTGTAGATGAATAAAAAAATTTTTAGATGCAACCTAGGCAATCAGAGAAAAAATAGTTTCTTTTCCTTTACTATGCCCAAGAGGGTAGCAGACCTCTCTCCGAGATTTCTATGCTGAACCCTTTCAGCATCTACTCTTTATACTTTATTTATGAAAATACAAGCATTTAATTGTATCTATCTCTATAGATCTTTATATTCTCAGAATATAGGATGCTTGCTTTAGATCTTTCATGAAGAATTCTATATACAACCATATTTTAACCGATGTCAGTATTGGACACTCCCACTGACCCTTTTAGAAACACATAATTCTTTATTTCTGATCAAACAATTTAATTATATCATCGAAACAAATATTTCAACTCTAAGATTATTGCAGATTTTATTATCTCATCACGAGAAGTGAAATCCATAAGCTACTCCATATGAAAATCTTCAAAAGGTATCCAGTTAGGAAAACTATATCACATCCCTTTCTTGGAGTCGATGTCCAACATCGTCTCGTTGTAGGTTTTAAGATCATCTCCATGTTCTCTATATCCCATGAGCAACGATTTTTCTCTATATCCTCTATTAAGCATACTTAAGTACCTTTCAAGATGATGGGAGATCCTACTATATCTATGAGGTAGAGGAGGAACATATATATACTGGCTCATCATGAATAGGTTCTTTAGGTCCTATGACTCATTGCTCTTCAGAGACACTCTCTTCGAGCTTAACTTTTCTCCCACTACTTGATCTTGGTTAAACAATTTTTCAAGAAGATAGTATGATGGGTCACAATCATATTGTGATCCTTTCAGAAGAAAAATAATATCCCAAACTCTTTTAGGATATTCTTTGAAATGAGCTTTATAGACCTATCCTCTAATATATTTGCCTACTGTCTTTGATACAGACTGGATATCTTTGGATCTTAAAATAATCAAGATTAGTTCTTACCATATCATATCTCATACAGTATGGTAGGAACAGATTTAGAGAGAACCCAATTTCATAAAAATAAAGTATATCCCTAAATAAATAAAAATAAAAATAAATCAGTGAAGTCCATCATGGACCGATCCATATCTCATATAGACCCATAACTCTTCTTAATTATCTCGTTGAGCTGAGACATACTAAAAGAGGTCCAATAAGAAACTATGCCATTTTATAAGATAACCGATAGATTCTTTTCTTTGGTATTGTATCCTCAATCCGATCAAAGTACCTTTAGAAATCTTCTGATTTGCTTCTCTACTTTATATCTGAATTCTTTAAACCTTTCAAAAAATTTTAGATTTGTATCTCATATACTTACCCATACTATGACTAATCATCGATAAAGATAATGGAGTAGAGATAACTCTCTTTGTTAGCACATCAAATGAGCTACACACATCAAATGTATACTAGAATAAGTATCTCAGTGATCTTTTTCCTCTTATCCCACAAGAGTAGCTTGGTTATTTTTTCTCAAAGAGATGATGCACAAACTAGATGTGATTCAGTAGTCAATGAGCCCAAAAGCTCATTTTTTTAGTTTGTTAATCATTTCTTCTCCTATACGATCTAGCCCAAGATTCCATATATACTTAAGTTTTATCTTAACTTTAGATCTCTCAAATTCAATGGCATTCACTGCTTGTACAATTAAGTTCACAAACACATCACCATACAAATGATAGAGTCTGTCTCTAAGAATTAAATCCAAATGATAATCACAAAAGATAGATGCCCATGGCCACAGTAGCAACTCTTGCCCTATTGCCAATTATAAGGATTACTTCTTTAGCCCTCTACCTTCCCATAGATTCTATACTAAAGTACATAAATATACTAGAGTCTAAACTCAACTGAGAGAAGAAAAAATCGTAAGGATAGTATTGAGCAATTTCGACAAGCCTACTCAAGGTATATCCTTATTTCTTTAGGCTCTCCAGGTATATTCCTTTGAACTTTTCAAGATTCCTTAGTTACCAGCATTTTGATTAATTCAAATGAGATGCCAAGAGATTTATTTATATGGTAGTTTACCATAAACTATCTATATGAACTAAAAAGAGATCGCAGGATCAAATCCACAAGCAATTCTTTATGCATGGTCATGTGGAGCATTTTAAGCTCCTTAATATCCTTGACCATTATTAAATAATGATCATAGACTGACTGTCCATCCCATATCTCATACACTATGTGACTTTGATCACCTCACAACACTTATAGATGAATCAATATATCATTGGCAGTGAACATATGCTTACGTATACGTTGGAGTTTATCTAACATGAACTTCAATATATAGCACCTATCTTTATTGTCATTGTCCATCCACTCATCAAGTATGGCTCATTGACTTTGGGTTGGACTGGCTGTTAATATTAGAATAATTTGGTAGAAAATATTTTTTAATTTTTAAAAATTAAGAATGATTCTTAGGTTTGTGAGTCAGTCTATGTAATTGATTTTGGTTAAACGATTGATATCTAGGATTTGAGCTAGAGGGTTGGAAGTTGACACAATAAACAGTAGAGAGAAAAAATTCTAGTTAGATATTTATACTTATTTTATAATTTATTCTAAGAACTTTTAGATACAAAAAGACTCCCATTATTTTATCAGATCTCTCACACTTTCTGGATGGAGAAATAAAAATTCTAACGTAACAACTGGATTTCTAGTGGGTGCTGTGGTCCCACCGATGTCATGCACCTCACCTAACAGTTATTGGTAACATGTATACCGATGCATGGATAACTCTTTATCCAAATGCTTCTCTAAGCATGTTGCAGTGACTTGGTCTCTAAGTCATGTGGGCTCACTTAACAGTTATTGTCCATATTTCTTAGTTAAATCAGATCCACCATTCACAAGCAGGTACAAAGTCATTATTGGATTCCTCACCTAATAGTTATTGGGCCCAACCCCATCTTTATCTTGAAGTAACTCTTTGCTAATAAAGTGGTTGCATATTTTCAATGCAACTGAACCACTGTGACCAGCCATGAACAATCAACGTCGGTAGCACGCCTGCACATCTACAATAGTGGAAGACTATTGAACTTAATATTTATGGAGAGGTTTGGATTTAGGTCTTATCTAATCAGTCATCACATGACTGATCTAATTGGTGTGGGCTAAACCAAACCATCAAGCAACTATATTTGAGACTCAATCTACCAAATTGGTCAGGTAAGTGGAGATTGATGGGGGTCCCTCCATTGCTTTTCTTAGACACCAATAAATTGATCAGATCAGTGAATGGAACCAATTAAATAACCACCTTTCAATTACTTGCCTTAGACACCAATTGGTTAATTGGTCTGAATAGGTTAGCTTGGTTGAATTAGATTTGAGCCATAAAGCCAAAGTAGATCCTTAGGTTAATTAATTCTACATATGGGTATCAATCGATTCGATCAACAATAATTGTATGATCTTAAGTTTTATTGATCTAATCCTAATCAATATTTGACTCGGTTTGATCAACTATTAAATTAATTTTGACCCATAATGATCAAATCAGAAAATCTAGATGTAATCCAATTACATGACCTAATTTGATCTATCCATGATCAATCCCTCATGCACAAACACTAATTTCAAATCTTAAATCTAAATTTTTAGATCTAAATTTTTTACATGAAAAGTAAGTTTTGATCTTGAAATAATTTTCAAATCATACATACAAACATATATCATAAACATGAATAAAGTTTAGGTCATAGAAACTAATTTCAGCCCTAAACATGTTTTCATATATCATATATACGAATCAAAATAGATCTCGAAACTCTTTTCAGATCTAAACAATAAAACATATATCATATATATACTAAAAAATCAGATCTAAAATTTATTTTATTTAAAAATTTTAATAATATTCTAGGACAATCATATAGCATAACAAGTTATGCTAGGACAACCTTATGTCAGAATGACATCAAAAACTTTTAGATATAAAACTTTTCCCTATAGATTTCAGATCTAAATTTTAATCTCATGCATATGACGTGGCTCTAATACCACTATTAAAATTTTATGATTTCATGCATGCAAAAATTTTGAAATGAGCATGCAGCAAAAAATTTAAAAATTTAGATTAAATCTAATTTAATCTAAGCATGCATAAGATCAAATCTTAAAACTATAAAACAAGATCGACATATATGAGATGGGATTCAGATACAGAAATTAAATAAAAATAAATAAATAGAGAAGATCCAATCTTCATACCTTGGCATGAGTTGATCTACACCGCAAACTGATGATCATGGATGTCTTCCGAAGGTCCCTTGAAACCGCACAAGTGTCTGACTTCTATGGGTATCCATACGAGACTTCGATCTAATCAGAAACTTCTTGATCTCATCAGAGAGCTAATTTCTTTATCGAGATCATATTTCGACAGTTAAAAAATCTTTTTTTTTTTCAAGATACTCTTAGAGAAGAAGAAGAGAATAGAAGGATGATGATCTCTACGCTAGAGATCATGAGAAGAATATTTTTTTCTCTTTTTTTCTTAAAATCCATGCATCGAATCTCCACGCTAGAGATGTAAGAATTTTTGTCCAACTCTTGGACAAAGAGGAGAGAAAAACCCATGTCCAAACTAGGACAAAAGAAAGAGAGAAGAGGCCCCAACAACCAACCTTTGGTTGTTGGTAAGAAAGAAGGGATAGATGCAATCAAACCTCACACCTCCCCTTGGTGCCATGCCTCTCTTTTTCTCCAATATTTTCACACACGTCTCCTCTTGTTTTGGCATCCAAAATCTAATCACAATCAGCCTTGTTGCTGCCCCACTTGATCCCATGTTTAAATAAGAATTGGAGATAAGGTTTTAGGTTAGAGATAAGAGTCCATGTATCATAGGACTCTTGCATTGTGATGCTGCCCACCCTTTTCCTTATGCACCAATATTTCTCACAAAGAAAGGGTTGGCATGAACTCCTTTCATGCATAAAAAGTTCTGGTTTAACACCTCTTAAAACCCTTTTAAAAGGTGTCCAATTAGAACTTGGGTGAAATTAGATATTGACTAGGACAAACCTTATCAGTAGGTTTCAATTTGAATCTTATTCAAACTCAAAACCAACCTAATCAACAAGGAATGGCGTGGACTGATTTTAGTGTGAAATATTTCATGCTAAAATAGCAAGGAAAAGGGTGACATCTTTCTTTGGATGTGGGGCTTAGGTTGGCGCATGAGAGGAGGGAGAGTCCTAATTCTTTTAGACTCTTTCTTGGTGCTTGAGTCAAACTCAATTTAATCTTAATTTAATTAAGATTTAGTACACCCATGAAGAAAAATTTTTTTAATCCAAATAAGAACCCAAACACTCTTTGTTAGATCCTAATCTAATTAGAAATTAAGTCAAACCCAAATCCTAATCAAAGAAAGAGTTATTCTTCCATGCAATTTGGTTATCTCATAACCCAATTAGGCTTGGTCAAATAAAATTTATGTCAAGTCAATCTGAATCTAATTCAATTAGACTTGATGTAAGCCTCATTGCTCAATCAAATTGAGCCATAGCAATCTAATTGCTAATTAATCCTCCTATAACTTACTAACTCTTTAGCAAGTTACTTAATTGTAACTATTGCTCCTTGAATTAATTTTGATGATTACAAAGTATTTGAGGGGATTACTAATGATTTTGGCTTGAAAAAAGGCTTATTGCATTTCAGGGGCAAAATCATAATTTTATCAAGACCTGATTCGGAAGCTTCAAGAGCAAAAACAAAAGATGTACAATCTATTAGAGGTGATTTTAATATTTTTAAAAATATATTTTGTAAGAAAATCAAGTTTCTATTTTTGAGTCGATCCCATGAGTCGACTCATGGCTAAAAGGGCTGAACGGTACGCAAAAATTTTTGGCTGGCACACTCTGTGAGTCGACCCCATGGGTCTGAATGCCCACAACTGAAGAAGGATCCTAAGAAGTACAAGAAGAAGGCTATGATGGCTACTTGGAGTGGAAGTGATGAGTCAAGCTCCGAAGAAGAAGACTCAAATGAACAAGCCAACTTGTGCCTTATGGCACATGAAAATGAGGTAAATTCTACAACTCCTATTGACTTACCTTTGAAGAACTTCATGAAGCTTTTTATGATTTAATTGATGAACTAAAGAAGCTAGGGGTAAAGAACAAAGAGTTAAAATCAAAGAATCAATCTTTACTAAAACAAAATGAGAGCATTTCAAATGAAAAATCTACCCTGTTTCAAGAAAATCTGAACTTAAAGAATGAAATTGATAAGTTAAAACCAATAGTTGAAAAATTTATCTTAAGTTCTAATAAACTTAATATGATTCTTGAAAATCAAAAGGCCGTTTATGATAAGACTGGTCTTGGTTACAACCCCTTAAAGAAACAAAAGTTTCTAAAAAATATCTATGTAAACTCTTCAAACAACAAGTTCTCAAACATTACTTGCTTCAAATGTGGTAGAATAGGTCACAAGTCATACACTTGTCTCTCTAACAAATCTATAAATTTTAATGCAAAGAAAATATAGGTTCCAAAAGGAACCATTGTGACTAACCAAAAAGGACCCAAGAAAGCTTGGGTACCTAAAGTAAAAACTTGACTTCTGCTTGCAGGTGTGTCTAGCATCCCAAGGAGTAAATAAAAAATGGTATCTTGATAGCAGATGCTCGAGATACATGACTGGTGATGAATCTCAATTCATCACACTTGATGCTAAAAATGGAGGGATGGTCACCTTTGGAGACAATGGCAAAGGAAAGATCATCGGTATAGGTAACATTGGTATCACTCCCTCCAAGTATATTGAAAATATTTTATTAGTAGATGGTTTAAAATATAATTTATTAAGCATCAGTCAATTTTGTGATAAAGGATATAAAGTTATTTTTGAATCTTCTGTTTGTATTGTAACTAGTCCTGTTAATGAAGGTATTAAATTTGTTGGGCATAGACATGGCAATATTTATATGGTAGATTTGAATGATCTATCCAAAATAAACATGCAATGTCTAGTATCCCTGAATGCCAAGATTAATGAGACTAGTTGGCTTTGGCATCGTAGGCTTGCACATATTAGCATGCATTCACTTTCAAAACTCATTAAGAAGGAATTGGTTATTGGGTTACCCAAATTGAACTTTGAAAAGGATAGAATTTGTGATGCATGCCAACTAGGTAAACAAACAAGAGTTTCATTCAAATCTAAAAATATTGTTTCAACTTCTAGGCCATTAGAACTATTACACATGGATTTATTTGGACCTACTAGAACTACTAGTCTAGGAGGAAAATGATATGATTTTATAATTATTGATGATTTCTCTCATTTTACATGGGTTTTTTTTTGGCACACAAGGATGAAACTTTTCAAGTTTCTCTAAATTTTATCGAAAAAGTCACAAATGAGAAAAATTTTTTAATTCAAAATATTCGAAGTGATCATGAAACCGAATTTGAAAATCAATATTTTGAAAAGTTTTGTGATGAAAAAAGAATTAGCCACAACTTTTCGGCACCTAGGATACCCCAACAAAATGGGATAGTAGAAAGAAAAAATAGAATCTTTGAAGAAATGGCCCGTACCATGCTATGTGAAAACAACCTTCCAAGATACTTTTGGACGGAAGCAATTAACACGGCATGTTACATATTGAATCGAGCTTTAATTAGACAACTTTTAAAGAAAACTCCCTATGAGCTTTGGAAAGGAAGAAAACCAAATATTGCATATTTTCATGTTTTTGGTTGTCGATATTTTGTGTTAAATAATGGTAAAGAAAGACTAGAAAAAATTGATGTAAAATCCGATGAAGCAATTTTTCTTGGTTACTCCTCCTCTAGTAAAGCCTTTAGAGTTTTCAACAAAAGAACCTTAGTAATAGAAGAGTCAATGCATGTTGTCTTTGATGAAACTAACGATCTTCCTTCAAGGAAGAATGAAGGTTTTGATGATGCAGATCCTTCTATAAAAAGAATAAAGGAGATCACTCTAAAAGATTCAACAATTCAAGATAATGAAGATAAACAGGATGAGGAAGGTGAAGAACAACAAGAACAACCTCAAAGTACAAATAATCTACCCAAAAAATGGAGGTATGATCACCATCACCCTAAGGAACTAATCATTGATGATCCCACACATGGTGTAAGAACTCGTTCTTCACTTAAAGATGCATTCAATCATTTTACTTTTATCTCTCATTTGAACCTAAAACTATAGACGAAGCTGAAAAAGATTATAATTGGATTAATGCAATGCAAGAAGAACTTAATCAATTTGAAAGAAATAATGTATGGACCTTAGTATCAAGACCTAAAACCTATTAAATACTTGGCACAAAATAGGTATATAGAAATAAATTGGATGAACATGGAAATGTAATAAGAAACAAAGCAAGATTGGTTGCAAAAGATTATAATCAAGAAGAAGGAATTGATTTTGATGAGACTTTTGCACCTGTTGCTAGATTAGAGGCAATCAGACTTCTACTTATATATGCTTGCTTTATGAAATTTAAATTATTTCAAATGGATATCAAAAATATTTTTTTAAATGGATATATTACTGAAAAATTTTATGTAGAACAACCCCCAGGTTTTGAAAATCATGCTTTTCCTAATCATGTTTTTAAACTAAATAAAGCTCTATATGGTTTGAAACAAGCACCCAGGGCTTGATATGAAAGGCTAAGTAAATTTCTACTCAATAATGATTTTTCAAGAGGAAATATAGACACAACTCTTTTCATTAAAAAAAATCAAGATGATATATTAGTTATACAAATATATGTTGATGACATTATTTTTGGGTCTACTAATGAAACTCTTTGTCAAGATTTTGCAAAGCTCATGCAGGGGGAGTTCGAGATGAGTATGATGGGAGAACTTACAGTCTTTTTCGGACTTCAAATCAAACAAATAAAGGAAGGAATCTCCATCATCCAAAGCAAGTATACAAGAAAATTACTCAAAAGATTTAGAATGGAGAACTCCAAAGCAATTGGCACACCCATGAGTCCATCATGTAAGCTTGATAAGGATGAAGAAGGTAAGAGTGTAGACTTAAAATTTTATAGAGGCATGATTGATTCTCTATTATATTTAACTGCTAGTAGACCTGATATTATGTTCAATGTTTGCCTTTGTGCTCATTTTCAATCAAATCCAAAAGAATCACACTTGAATGCAGTTAAAAAAATCTTTAGATATTTAAATAGTACACAAACTCTAGGATTATAGTATTCTAAGGACTCATTAATTAATTTAATAGGATATTCAGATACTGATTTTGCTGGATATAGATTCGATAAAAAAAGTACTAATGGAACTTGCCAATTTCTTGGAGTTAACCTAATCTCTTGGTTTAGCAAGAAATAAAATTCGGTAGTACTGTCTACGGTCGAGGTCGAATACATTGCAGTCGAAAGTTGTTGTGCTCAAATCTTATGGATTAAGCAACAACTCGAAGACTTTGGTATCAAACTTAATGAAACTCCCTTAAGATGTGATAACACTAGTGCTATAAATCTCACTAAAAATTCAATTCAGCATTCTATATCAAAATATATTGAAATCAGACATCATTTCATAAGAGAACATGTCCAAAATAAAGATATAATTCTTGACTATGTTTGTACTGAAAAATAATTAGCTGACATCTTTACCAAGGCCTTAAGTGAAGATAGATTTTGTGAAATTAGGAAAGAACTAGGAATCCTTGATCCATCTGCTTAAGTGTCTCTCTGATTTCAAGGTATCACCACCAAAAATCCTTTTAGCTTAATTCTCATCTTTTCTTTTGAGCTCAAAAGTCCAAAATTATCATTCTCATAATCAATTTTTGGGTAAACATCCTTTTCCTAATGTTTATAATTTTTTTGAAATTGTTTCATCATTTTTCTGAATTTTTCTGTGCCATGAGTCGACCCCCAGGGTCAACCCTAGGGTAAACTTGTAATAATGACTAAATCCTTTGGGTGCTCTTTTTTTGTTGAAAATCTCTCCTTGAGCCGACCCAACTCTCCTCCTTCTTCCTTCCACCAAACCAAAGGTCTCCCTCTCTTCTTCCTCAAATCCAAATTTTCTCTCAAGATCCTTCTCCCACCGTCTCTCACCCTCTAAATCGCCCTCTTGGAACCAAGTTCATCCCCTTCTCCTTCTTCATTTGGAGCGATTCGAGCTTACCCTAGACTCTACCCGTTTTCTCCAAATTGGCACATCACTTCTCCAAAATCCTTATCTTTCCACTAAAAATCCTTCATCTCTCCCTCACATTTGCTCTCCTAAGTTCTGTGCTAGTCCTGCCTGTGCAAATGGCTCCCAAGATGAAGCTTCCACAGAGGAAAAAATCAGTTCGTGGGTTGGAAGAAAGTGTGCGCCAAAAGAAACTAGCAACCGAGACCACTTCTACTTCAAACCCTGCTCCTGCTTTAGCTCCAGCTACAACCCAATCACCAATCAGCCCTAGTAAGGTACCCCTCTCTGATAGAAAAGTAGAACCCAGAAAAAATATTGATTTCAGATTTTTTGAAAAAAAGGGGTTTACCATTGGATCAAAGATTAAGGACCAAGGATGGAAATTTTACTGCTCCTTGAAAGAAAATACTTATGTTGATCTTGTCAAAGAGTTTTACCTAAACTTGGGATACAGCAATGAAATAGTGAAATCCACAGTGAAGGGTGTAGACATTAGCCTAGATCCTGTGCTTTTGGGGAAGATACTTCATTTACCTTGTGAGGGGTATACCAACATAGAACTCCCAGTTAAAGAGGAAGGAATAAATGTTATCCTAGGGAGAACCTTCACTGAAAGTCTGAACAAATTAGAGCCAAAAATTCTTTCTATTGAGATAAGACTGCTGCACCACATGGTAACTAAGTTATTTTTCCCTAGAAGTGGTAGACATGATCTTCTCTCTGGTTGGGACATCTGTATTATGTATCATGTGATTACACAAACCCCTCTGAACCTCCCGGCACTGATGTTTGAGGCTATGAGAGAGACCTTGAATAGGTCCAAGGCACACTTGCCTTTTTGGTATGGCTCTCACTTTAGTATTTAGGAGGTTCGGAGTTAGCTTTGAGGGGGAGGCAGTAGCTAGGCTATCTCACTCCAACACTATCAATTGCCATACTTTGCACCGTATGGGATTTTTCAAAACTGATGGTGGTTGGACAAAAGGTGTGGAAGAGAGAGCTGATGATAGAGCAGAGGAGGAAGGACCATCCTCACCCCTCCGTGATCACAGGGCAGTATCATCAGATATTCAGTTTATTTTTGACCACGAGGCTGGCTTGTCAGAGTCTGCGAGGAGACATACTTCAGTTCAGCAGTCGGACAGCAGAGCACATCCTTCAAAGATCAGATTGGCTGATGATGAATTAGAGATGATATCTCATCATGTAGCTTCCATACTATCTCGTCAGTTAGGTACTTCAGCTTTTGCACAGGGATCAATATCTCATGATGTATCTGATCAGACACTGATCCCTCACATCTTCATTATTTTTCAGATGATTTCTGATCAGTTAGTACGCATTGAGCAGCTTGAGGGTTATATTTTGAGACTAACTGGCAGAGTTCTTGACTTGTAGGGGCAAGTGTTAGCTCTAACCCATCCACAGCCGCATGAGGACATCACTGAGGTCTCAGACCTATCTGCGGAGGCAGCCAGACTGCGAGGAGTCTTAGAGAGTGGTTTTGACTTCCTGAGGAGAGAGATCAAGGGCTATAGTGAACATGCTTCCACTCAGTTCAGTGCACTACTACAATCTATTTTGAGAGCTCTGAACCTTCTGGACACCATCAGACTCTCACTCGTAGCTCAGTCCTTTGCTTCTCAGCCTTCAGGATCTTCTCACCCCTCCACTCGTGCTAGCACCTCTACCCGTGGCAGAGACAGACGCAGTCGAGGTCGAGCTCGTGGATATGATCCTTCATCTTCTCACCCCATCTCTGATTCATCAGACTCTGATCCGTCCAGTCATGATATCTATTAGATCCAGTGTAGTCTATCCCTTCTTTAGTTTTTGTCTAGGATCTATCTTGTGGACCATGTAATGTAATGTTAACTGATTGACTCTTGGATAGTTTCTATCCATGTCTTTTGTACTCTAAGTTAACACTTATGTATTGAAATATCTATGTATTCAGTCACCTTTTGGATATATATATATATACTTTGACTTTCAATGAATATCTCTGAATGTGATCAAATTGAATTACTTTTAATTATGAGATTTGTGCTGTGAAATACTTGAATAGCAATATCTTTTAAATGAGCAAATTGGTATATCTTTTATGTTTGCTATATTAAGGAGAAGTAAAACAATAACTAATAAAGAAATAAGCAATCAAAGAAGGAAGCTAAAGAAGTAAAATTGATCCCATCAAAAAGAAGGAATAGAGAAAATATATTCAAAAAAAATGGGGAAGAATCAAGATTGAGATAGAGAATCTCAATTGATGCTGTCAAAAAGGAGTAGAGAATCAAGATTGAGATTGAGCAATAAGAGCAATAAAGATTGAACATTAAGCAAAAATCCAAAAATCGAGATTGAGATTGAGTAATAAGCAATAAAGAATGAGCAATAAGTAAATTGCTCAGTTTTTTTTTCTTTCCAGGCAAATGCACTTATAAGCAAACTTTAGATTTATGATAAATTTCAAATTTATTTTTAAACTGCTTATGATGCATTTCATTTCAATACTTGGCTATAATATTTAAGTGATGCATCTTCATAAATTTAAAATTCATGTTCAATGCTTTATATATGCTTTTGCTCAAGTATTTTGTCATCATCAAAAAGGGGAAGATTGTTGCTCCTTGAATTGATTTTGATGATTATAAAGCATTTGAGGAGATTACTAATGATTTTGGCTTGGAAAAAGATTTATTGTATTTCAGGAGCAAAATCATAATTTTATCAAGACCTGATTCGGAAGTCTCAAGAGCAAGAACAAAAGATGTGCAATCTATTAGAGATGATTTCAATATTTTTGAAAATATATTTAATAAAAAAATTAGATTTTTATTTTTGAGTCGACCCCATGAGTCGACTCATGGCTAAAAGGGCTGAACGGCATGCAAAAATTTTTGACTGGCACACTCTGTGAGTCGACCCCATGGGTCGACCCCTTGGCATGAGTCGACCCTATGAGTCGACCTCTGCTGCTTTGCAGGCCAAAATTATAGAACTGTCATTTTCTGCTCTTCTCCATAGAGGTCGACCCCATGAGTCGACCCATGAGTATGAGTCGACCCTATGAGTCGATCCCTGTGATAAAAAATTTCCGCAACGGCTAGTTTTTAATCTGTTTCAATTACATTTAATGCTCATTTAATGTGCTCTAATGGCTCTATTTCAGTCCAGATTACTCTCCACCATTATTTGAAGTTATAAAAGGGACTTCAAGGAGGGAATCAAAAAAAAAAATAAGAAAGAGATTTGAAAAAGGTTCTTCAAGCATTCTTCTCAACTCTAAGCAAGAGCCCACTTAAAGAGTTCAAGAAGCTTTTAATTCAAGTTCACCAACTCCTCAAGAGCTCATTCAAATCTCCAACCACCTTGAGAAAATCAGAAAGAGCTTCCTTCTAATTGTGTAAAGTGTATTTAAAGCTTTATTCGCTCATTAAAGGAGCTTCATCTGTATTTCTATGCAATTAACTGTAATACTCATTTTTGAGTTATTGTTTTTGTTTTGAAAGGGTTCCAAAATATGGAAAAATTGATCCAAACCTTGAATCGGATTGTATTGGGTTGGCTTGTACATGAAAAATAAGTGTTTTAGCTTGGGATAGCTAGAGTCAGAGGTTCCAACGATTGTATTCAGGTTGAATACAGTTTAGTGAATTTGAATTCCCAAGTAGGAGCTTGAAGAGTGGATGTAGGTGCAAGGTTGGCACCGAACCACTATAAATCTTTTTGTTTGTATTGTGCTTACTTGCTCTCCTTTTAAATTTTTTTATCCTCTTGCATTCTTGCATCCAACTTCTACACCTTGCATAAATTACACTCTCCATACTTATTTTGCTCATTGTTAAATAATCTTTATAGTTGTAAGTTAAGTTTAAAATTTTTAGAAACCCAATTCACCCCCCCCTCTTGGATTGCATTGCTGGGCAACAGTAACTTTTGTATTAGATTAATCATCAATCAAACTGATAATTAAATCCTATCATAATCGTAATTCAACCATCTGATCAGTCAAAAACCTCTTTGTGTATGACCCCATAGGTTCTATTCTGTTTGGTAGTGAGATATATTGTGATCCCTATCATAATATCATCAAAACTTTTTTCAATAGGTTGGAACCATTCCAACTCTATCCATCAAATATCATCGATCATTGAGATGATGCTGTAGGTCTCATAATCCATCAGTGATCCTAGCAGTATGTAATGACAATCTAGCAGAATAAAAGGTGATGAACCTCTAGGTACAGTTAACGTATGATACCGTCCCTCTATTGTGAGTCCCAACCAGATGACAATTTATAGATGATTCATCAAATCTCATCATCGATCATTTGATAGATTCAATTAGCTCGAGCCCATGTATGATTTTCATGAAAACTTTTTTCTATTAATCACACTACTATGGCCATAGACTTAAAGACTCAGCTTCTTAAATCTCATAGGACTACTCCCTTCTACTAGGATCGATAGATTCCATCTAGATCCACATCCAACTCCTGTAGTGGACCAACTGTCGTCAACATCCATTACAAAAACTTATTAAGTTAATATTTATGTGTAGTCAAACTTCAGCAGCCTCACTGTGAGCAGCTATAGCACTGCAGCTCAAAAGATCAGTCATACTACTGCAGCATCGAGAAAATTATTAATGAGTGAGCAGATATCCATGTGACTTCTCATGTTGGTCACACTCAGTGTTAGTTATTCTCTAACAATCACCTACACTCTCACTCTAGTGTCACTATACCGCAGACTCAAGACTCATCTATCCGAAGGAAGTAATCCGTGCATTGGTCTATCTGGATTAATCACCATCCCCATGATGATCCTATGACCAGGAGTAATTTAGAAATTAACCATCAATGATATATATCTCAAATTTTTAACTCTTTAGAAATATATGTCATCATCTTGTTAATCCTTTAGATGATTCATGGACACATAAAATATGAATAGTAATATAAGTACCCTTTAAGTACAAAAATATGTCCTAGTAATATGATATGCATTAGTCAAAATTGACTTCTAGGACATACATCCAATACATATATATATATATATATATATATATATATATATATATATATATATATATTTGCTTACAATCAATGTCGATTGATTTTTTCGAAGATACCAATCAAAATCATGTACCATCCAAAGTTAGACGTGGACCAACCTCAAGTTTCTATACCCAAGAAACTTGTTACTATAAAATAAGTAGAAATATACAAGAAATAAAGTTTAGAACCAATAAAACTCATTTTGGCTTTAAAGAAGTCAAGGTAGATGAGCTTTCAGTGCTTTGACTTCTTCCTTGGTTGCTTGAGAAGTTGAGATAGCTTTCAATGTTTCTTCCTAATGGTGGTTGGCTTAAATTAAAGCACTCTTTCTTTCTTTCAAACTAATTGAATGTAGGAAGGACTGAATTAATGACACTCTTTAATTTCTTCTTTTTTCTCTTTGAGTTCTTCGCACTATCCTTAAAAAAAAAAACTCAATGAACTTCTCTCCTTTCAAAAGTTAATTTTCTTCATGAATCCTTCACATTTATTGGCTAAAAAATATTTGCAATTAATGCTCTAGTTGTTGAAAGCTTGAAAATAGCCATTAGAATGAATTTAGACATATTTTAAAAATTTGAAAAAACTAGCCATTATTCTATTAAAATTTTATAAGTTTGCTCATCCAAGCTCTTAGTCGGCTAACTTCCAAAGTTAGTTAAGTAAAACTCTAACCTGGCTCAATAGTAGATGCTAAAAATTCAATGTTCTATCTTATTCTATCCGTCTGAGATTGGGTCAGCTCAGATCTTATCTTAATCAACTAACTTGAATGCTTGGTTGGCTAGCTGATTCTTTGGGTCGGCTCAGAAGATTTGTTGATTTATCTAGCTTTTTGTGTTCATCTTCCTCTAAGACTGAGTTAGCTATCCTTTTTCTTGAGTCGGCTAAGCTATAGATTTGGTCAACTATCTCATTCACATGGTCAACTTAGGAAAATGCTTTGAATCTTCAGCTTTAATCTGAGTCTGAGACTTGGTTGGCTATTCAAAAATTTGAGTCGGCTAAGATCCTATCTTGGTTAACAAAGATGAAAATCTGATCGATTAAGGAACTTATTATTCTAATTTTTTTTTTGTTTCTATCTTTTCCTCAGACTGAGATTAGGTTGGCTAAGCTTCATACATGGTCAACTCAGTTCCATGCCAAGCATGCCAAAAGATATTTTAGATAGCTTTTCTTGACCAACTTTGTTCTAGGTTAGACTTACCTTCTCAATCTTAATTTATATAAGTGTGAGCTTGTTGAGAGATACTTCTAGACTAGACATTCCTTTTAAGTCTTTACTTTTTTTTTTGCTTCTAATATGAAAGTCTTAAGTTTGAAAATTTAAATTTTCTTGAGAGAACATTCTTTTGAATAAATAATTGAGCACATTGAGGAATCCTATAATCACTCTCAAGTACATCATTAGTAAATATGATTTGTACTCAAACACTTTTGATATCATCAAAATCAATTCTAAGACTAACACATCCAATTTGTCGCTCGATGTGCCTTCCTCAAAAATACCTAACAACACATGAATTGATATTTGCTATAAGTCTCTGAATATTTGTCATCAAAAGATGATTAGGTAATTGATACTCTATCTAAAAGAAAATCTAGGAAATCTCATCTCCTAATAAGATGTACATGCTGAAATTTTTAACTTTTTCTCATAAGAATCTTCACATGCTCTCGATCCAAAAATTTGGATCATGATCAACTCTTGATCGTAGCAAAATCTGCATGTGATCGTGCAGCCTTCTTTTTCTTCTTGGCATAGATAAGAACCATCAATACTTGATGCTCCAAATGGGGATGCCTTACACCTTTGGGTGTGCTAGGCTAGGAAGCATGTGAAAGGAGAGGGAGAGGGTAGGCGTGGAAGAGGGCTAGAGCTTCTCTAGATGGGGCGTTGAGATAAAAAAATGACTTAGGGCTCATGAAAAAATTCAGCCCTTTAAATAGAACCCTCCATGCCCAAGAGTCCCTTCTTAGCCTATCAAGTTTAAACTTGAATTAGCTCTTATCACATAAGAGCATTAGGAGCAAAAGGACTTTTGATCTAAATTTTTCTCGTAAAAATCAGATCTCTTCATGCACAAAAAATTATGGCACGCCCCACTAGATCTCATCCAATGGTTGTCATGCGCCTAACTCCCAATCCAATGCTAAATAGATAGGGGGTATCCAAGCATCTGTGCCCCTTTGAAGTTCATGCCAAGGAGAGAAGAAATAGAGGAGTGGCCCCTATCCTATCTTATCTAGTGTTGGTGCTAAAGATGGTTAAGGCTGGATGCCTTAAAGTAGGACTCTTCCTTCTGGTGCCTACATCTAATTTTCTCCATAAATTTTATGTAAAAAATAAATCAAAAGTATTTGACTTAGTCAAGCCTATTTAATAGAAAGTCCAAGCCCAAGAGGATTTGAGTTTAACCATATGCTAGCATAGTTTTCTTAAACCCAATAGAATTTCATCAAATCCTAATCTAATTGAGTCTCTATGAGCCCAATTAAACAATCCAAGATCAAATTCTTTTATTGTATAATCCCATAGATTCAATTATGTCTGGTAGTAGATATATTGTGATCTCCATCACCATTATCATTGAAATCCCTTCAATGGATTGAAATCTTTTCAATTCAGCCAATTAAGAATTATTGATTATCAAAATAATTTTTAATTAGTCTCACGATCCACTAGTGACATCTTAAAGTATATAATGACAATCCAGTAGAATTGAATAATAAATCTCTAGATGTAGTTACTGTATAATTCGATTCTTTTATCGTAAATTCTGATAAGATAGAGGTTAAGTATAATTCATCAAATCCGATTCTTGTCACATGTTAGAATCAATCGACTCGAGTCCGATGTGAAACCTTATAAAAATACCTTTCCATCATTCACATTGCCATGGCTATGAGCTTAAGGACTCAGTGTCATGATCTATATAGGACTACTCTTTATCTATCAAGGTCGATAGATCTCATCTGGTGCACACCCTGTTCTTACAATGAGTCTACTGAGCCAACATACACCTCAAGGCTCCATATGGCTAGAAGACTTAGTTTTGGTGTAATCAAACTACAGCAACTTCACTGTGAATAGCCAGACACTGTAGGTCTAAGAACTAGACACATTACTACAGCATCGAGTTAGTCACTGATGAGAAGATAGACATCCTAGTGACTACTCATATTTGGTCATGCTCTGTATCTTTGTTCCTAACAAGTACTTGTACCTCACTTCGATGTCTGCACACTATAGATTCAAGATCCATCTATCCTAAGAAAGCGATCATGCATCAATCTATTGTTGGAAATTATATCCCAAAATCAATCATCTAGGTTGTAGATGATTATACTCCATATATGTATATGAATTATAAAATGATAAATATTATCTGGCAAGATTCATCATAAGAAATACATCTTCCTAAATAGAACTCATATGTTATAATAAAGTCCTTAGAGCTACTTCCAAAATGATAAAAGAAGATTTATTGTGTAGTTCTTAATATTGCTTGCGATCAAATGATACAATTATTATAAGGACGATAATTATATTAAATATAGATCGTTGTGTGCCATATTAGTTGGTTGTCCTCTTAATCAAGATATGTGATGACACAGTATGGCATATGGGTGATTTATAGGAGTATATTTCACTGAGCATGATCATTTTCGGAGTACTCTACCGTCAAGGATTGCTCTGATGAGATATAGGTATAAGTGTCCCTCTGATCTGAGGCTACCTTGGTGACTTACAAACAACTCATTAGCTTTGGTGCTGAACTATCTGAACTTTTAATTCGATGATGAAAGGTTTCTGGGTACAGTCAATTGTTAGAATACGTTACAATTTCGTATGTGTAGTTCAAAATTTTTTTTAGACATCTACATAGTGAAAATAAATAAATTAAAATAATTTTAATTTATTCACATATCAGATCAGATCTGATAATCATAGTAAAGATCTTGATATAAATATGTACCCATGATCTGATATCTAAAATAGAGAAACAAACTGTTAGAAAAATAAAACGAAGATCGAATCTCCATACCTTGGATCCTGCAGACGTCTCAAGTTCAGATCGTAGCCGCGCATGCACCCAGTCTCTACCGGTATCCACATGGAGCTGTCTGATTAGAGCACTGAGATTATCGGTGTGCTAACATCTTGCAGATCTCGCTCCTCATTCATGAATCTTGATCTCTTCTTCTAGATCTTGAAGAAGTAGATCACTGCGCGAACTCTTTCGCGCAGATCCAACGGGATCTGAACTAGATCACTATGAAGAGAAGAAAAATCTTTCTTCTTCTCTCTCTTTTTTTCTCTTAGATCTGATCTCTATCAGATTTGGATGTGGACATAAAGTAGAGAAGGGAGGAGGAGGCATCTAGATGAAAGATAGATGTAAGAAAGAAAAGACCTCTCTTATTTTTTGCACGCCATCTCCTCTTAATTTTATTTTATCACACCAAAACAAATTCATGCCACCTCTCCCTCATGCCCCAAAGAGATAAGATCAAATCTTATCCAAATAGGCAAGAATGGTGTGGAAAAGAAGTAGGAAATAAGTGATGCCCCAAAAATAAATCGCATGATCTCTCACGCATAAAACCAGTGCACAAACACTTTCTCCAATTTTTTTATTATACAAAAAAACACTTTCATACCCTAACCTAAGAGATTTCTATCCTATTTTGAATCAAATTTAAATAAAAAAAATTTAATGAATATGACTTTCAGATAAGGCGGGGTGCCAACTATTGGCGCCCCCTCTCCTTTCACGCGCATGAAGAATGAAGGATGAGAAAAATAATATCCTACTTCTCTTTTTAATATAATTTTTGGAGAAAGAGTCTTAGAGAGCTTGGACTCTCTATGTTAGAGTTCATTTGGTTCAAATAGAGCCTTACAAGCTAAATTCGAAAAGGCTATCAAGCCTGATCCAATCAAGCTTGAAATTCAAATCTGATTTGGATAATTAAATTCAATTAACATTAAATTAAATCTAATTTAAATTAATTAAGACTTAATTTATAATTTAATCAGCCTTAAAAAAAGTTGCAACACTTGCAATTAAGTCCCTGTGCTAACAATTAGCAGCTGTCAAAACTGTAACGCTTACAAATTAGCAGTTTCTAAAATTCAAACTATCAATCTGATTGATAATTCAAATATAATCCAAGCCATTGATCAGATCAAGCTCTTTTTGTATGTGACCTCTTAGATTCTATTCTATCTAGTAGTGAGACATATCGTGATCTCCATCACAGTATCATCGAAACTCTTTTTAATGGACTGAAATGATTCCAACTTACCTCAACAAAGATCGTTGATCCGAAAATGATCTTAGTGAGTTCTCACGATCCACCAGTGATGTCTAACAATATGTAGTGATAACCCAATAGAATAAAAAAATAAATTTCGAGGTGTAGTTATCGTGTGATACAATCTCTCTATTGAGAGTCCCGACTTGACGGAGGTCATGGAGAACTCGTCAAACTCCATCGTCAGTCATATGCTAGATTGGCTCGACTCGAGTTCATTTGTGAATCTCATGGAAACTCTTTTTCAGTATTTATACTTACTCTGACCAGAGATTTTTTGAACTCAATCTTGCGAATCACATAGGACTTCTCCTTTTCTACCAATATCGATAGATTCTATCTAGGTGTATCCTACTCCAAATAGTGAACCTGAACCTACGTAGCCAATATACATAGTAAGGATCCATATGGCTGGGGATCAAGAAAATATGTAGTCAAACTATATAGCCTCACTGTGAATAGCCAACACATCGCAGGTCAAAAGACTAGTCATACCACTGCAGCATCGAGAAAATCACTAACAAGTGAGTAGACATCCAAGTAGTTTCTCATGTTGGTCACACTTAGTGCAAGTTATTTTCTAACAACCATCTGCACTCTCACCCCAGTGTCTCTTCACCGCAGACTCGAGACTCATCTATCCTAAAGAGGTGATTCGTACACCGATCTCGAATAGATTGATCACTATCCTCCGTGATGATCTTTCGATCGGAAGCATTTAGAAATTAACCACTAATGATGTATATCTCAAATTCTCAACACCTTGAGAATATACAAAATCATCTTTGTTAATTTTTAGGACAAATCATGGACACATAAACATGATTAGTTATTAAGACTATCCAACAAGTATAAAATATGCCCTAGAGAAAAGTATGTGTCAGCCAAAATTGGCTTCTAGGACACACATCCAACAAACTCCCACTTGCACTAAAGCCAATCTGCTATATACCTGAGCCCCATCTTCTGCAGATAGGCTTCAGTGTTTAGTTGGCTAAGTGACTTGAGCCTACCACTATCATGTGGAGTCTACTCTCTTCATCTCTATGTTTTTCTACTTGAGATAATTGTGTATATCTGTTCTATGTGCATGGACTTCTGATGAGACCTTGGCTCCTTAGCGAAGGCTATGGACCATTATCTTTACAGTACAATGTCATAGCATCCAATGGTATGGCATCTAAGTTTGCAACTATCATAAGAATCAGAATATATTTTGCATATCTATAACATATTCAGCTTTCACTGATCGATTATTTGGAACCCTTCCAATAAATCAAACCAATATAACTCAAAAATACATGCTGATATAGATATTCTACCATCAGTATCAGTGTATCCTTCCACTCTTAGCTCTAACCCTTATTCAAAGATGAAGAATAATTCCTTAGTGCTTCTCAAATATTTAGAGATATTTTCACAGCAATTCAATGCTCCCAACCTGGATTCGACTAATATCTGCTTGTGACTTTCACAGTAAGATATAGCAAGTTGAGTACATAGCATGGCATATACCTATGTCCAAGAGGATAACGGATCCCTCTTGGAGGTTTCAATGCTGAACCCTTTTAGCATCTCTTTTATGTACTTATCTATGAAAATCAAACATCCTTTTAGGATCTATCTCTATAGACCTTTTATTTTCAGAATGTTTGACCTAGGTCTTTGAAAAAAAAATTTTATATATAACCACATCATAACCGATGACAGTATGGAAATGGAATCCTCCCACTGATCTTCATGTAATTAAATGATTCCTCATATCATGTTGTTGTAGGTTTTGGGATCATCCCTATGTTCTCAATCTCCCTCGAGAAACACTTTCTTTGAATCTTTTGTAAGAATACCAAGGATCTTTCTAAAGGATAGGAGATCCTACTAGATCTACGAGGTAGAGGAAGTACTACATATACTGGCTCATCTTAAATAGATTGTATAGGTCCTGTGACTCATTATTCTTAAAAGATTTTTCTTTGATTTCATCCTCCTATTGTTTTCAAGAAAATAGTATGATTGCTCACAATCATATTGTGAACCACTGGGAAGAGAAAGTGATATCTCAAACATCTTTTGGGATATCCTATAAATGAGTTCTCATAGATCTATCCTCTAACTTATCCACCATATCATATCTTATATGGTGTGGTGAAACCAACTTTAGAGAAAATCTAATTTAGATTTCAGAAATTAAATCTTATTTCTAAAGAAACAATAATTGAACTAGTGATATTCATGATGGACTGGACCATATCTCATATAGTGCCATTGCTTCTCACAGATACACCGTTGAGCTGAGATGTACAAGGAGAATTTCATCATGACACTATGCCATTTTCTTTAGATAATCGATAAATTCTCTATTTGGTATTGCATCCTCAATTCGATCGAAGTACCTTTAGAAATTTTTTGATTTATCTTTTCTACTTCATATCTGAATTCTTTGAACCATTCAAAGTCTTTCAGATTTATATCTCACATACATACCTATACCATGACTGCTCATCAGTAAGGATAATGAAGTAGTGATAACCTCCTAGTCTGGCTCATCAAATGGACCATGCACATTGTATGTATACTAGGATAAGTATTTCAGTGATCCTATTCTTTTAACCCATAAAGGACAGCTTGATCATTAATCCTTAAAAAGATGATTCACAGACTAGATATGACTTAACAGTCAGTGAGCCCAAAGGCTTATTTTCTCTAATCGGTAAATTATTTCTTTTCATACATGACCTAGCCAAAAGAATCATCTATATACTTCTGGTTATCTGGTTCTAAATCTCTCAGACCCAATGACATTCACTGTTTTGCTCAAATAATTTTTACAGATGCATCACACCATGTAAATAATAAAAATTAAATCCAAATGATAATCACCGAGATTAGGTGCTCACAGTCTCAGTGCAACTTTTGTACAATTATCGACTCAGAGTTACTTCACCTTTCCTCAGTCCTCTTCCTTCCTTAGACCTTATATTAAAGTGCATAATATGCATTAAAGTCTAATAAAAAAAAATCATAAGATCAATTTTGAGCAATTCGACATATCTTTCGAAGGTATGCAAATATTCTTTTAGGTTCTCTAGGTATGTACCTCTGAACTTTTCAAGATCTCTTAGTTACCAGCATATTGATCAATTCAGTTAAGGTGCTATAATATTTATTCATATAATAGTTTCATGAACTATCCATATGAATCAGAAATTACAGGGTCAAATCTATTAGTAATTTTTTATGCATAGTCATGTCGAGCTTTTTCAAGCTCTTCAATGTCCTTGATAATCGATCATGAACTAACTGCCTATCATGCATCTTATACATTGTGTGACTCTAATCATCTCATAACTATTGCAGATGAATCAACATGTCATTGACAGTCTACATGTCCTTATGCATATATTAGATCTCATCGATTATGAAATCCAATTTATAGCATCTAACCTAATTGTCAATGTCCAATCATTTGTCAAGTATAGCTCGTTGACCATAAATTGAACAAGCTGATGATATTGGGTTAATCTGATCAAGAACATGGCTTAATTTCTAAAAATTAAAAATTATTCTTAGATTTATGAGCCAGAATATGTAATTAATTTTGGTTAAGTGGTTAATATCTAAGATTTGAGCTAGATTGTTAGAAGCTAAAAACTTAATCGTAGAGAGTAAAATTTTAATTAGATGATTGTACTTGTAATAGTTTATTTTAGAGACTTTAAAAAATAAACAAAAGGTTTTCACTAATTTTTCGAGTCTCTCACACTCTTCAGGTGGAGAAACAAAAATTCTAACATGATAATAGGTTATAGTGGGTGCTGCGGTCCCATCGATGTATGGCACCTCACCTAACAGTTATTAATAACACGTATATCAATGCATAGACAACTCTTTATCTAGATGCTTCTTCAAGCATGTTGCAGTGACTTGGTCTCTAAGTCCTGTAGTTTCACCTAACAGTTATTGACACATTTCTTAGTTAAGTCTGACCCACTGTTCACCAGTGAGAGCAAAACCATCATTGGGTCCCTCACCTAACAGTTATTGGGCACAACCCCATCTTTATCTCAAGGCATCTGATGCCAATAGAGTGGTTGTGCCTTTCCGATGCAATCGAACCATTGTAACCAATCAAGAACGATCAACACCGAAAAGGCACCCACATCTCTACAACGGTGGAAGACCAGTAGACTCAATATTCAGTGAAGACATTTGGGTTTAGATCTCTTCTAATTAGTCACATACATCTGATGTAATGACTAATATGGTTTGGGTCAGCACATTACATATCTGACCAATCTAGTTGGCATGGGTGAACTCAGGTCAACAAGTAACCTAATACAAAATATAATCTCCCAAGATGGTCAGGTAAGTAGAGATGAGTGGGGGTCCCCCGTTGCTTTTCTTAGACACCAACGAATTGGCTAGGTCAGACAATGGAACCAATTAAATAACCACCATCTAATACTTACCTTAGACACCAAATTGGTTGATTAGAATTAATTAGGTTAACCTATAGATCCGAGCTCGAACCCCTGAGCCAAATTCAATCTTAACTTAATTAATTCACATCACATGTGAATCAATTTGACCAACTACAACTAAATTCAATTTTAAGCCCCTTTGATCTAATCTCAATCAATTCTTGATTAGGTTCGATCAATTGCTTAAAATCAAAAGGGTTCTAACCTGATCTAATCAATGACCCTAGTTGTAGTTTAGTCTCTCAACTTAATTTGTTCAAACCATATCCGAAGCTCATATTTTATGCATTGAAATTTAGATCTTAAATTCATAATTTTAGATCTTATAATTTTAAATTTTAATTCTTAATTAAGTGCATTATGTACATGGATTTGGGTTTAGATCTTGAAATATTTTTTAATCTAAACCATTTATATTGTATCCCATACAATATGATTGTTTGCATAGTCAAATCGATTCATCTTGGTACATAAATCGATTTGTCATAGTGAATCGACACACACTGAGATAAATAGAAACCTATAGACCTAGAATGCACAATTGAGTCATTTCATCAGCAAATAAGCCAACCTATCAGAGTCTTGAGTCGACTCCAACAAAAATGAGTCAACCCATCAAGCACTCGAGTCAACCCAATTGAAAATTGAGTCGACTCCACAGGCATACTAGTCATAGTTTCATGCTCTCATGTAAACAAAGCCTAGGGTTTTGGATCTAAGGTTTTGCAAAAATTAAGTTTTAGATCGTGTGTCAAACAATATATCAAATATAGTATTTTTAACGATCTAAAATATATAAAAATATATACATAATCTGATTTAAATTAAAAAATATAATAATTATAATTTTTTATTTGCTATTCATCTACATAGAAAACATCACAGTCGACACTCCTACACGTCATAAGAGAGAACCCATCGAATGGACAAGAGAGGGACTTTGATCCCTGCATCATCTTATGACCGGATGGCCATGGTGACTATCCTAATTCGATTAATAAGCTACTAAAAATTTAATCTAACATATCACATATGTAATCAATTAAAAAATCAATTCAAAATATCTTTCACATGTCAAACATATGAACCATAACTTTAAATCTATGAATGTAAGAAAATTTTAGCAACTATACTAGATCCAAATTACATCCTAATTAAAATTTTTAGATCTAAAATTAATTTTAGATCTGAATAACTCATGATTTATTTTAGATTTGAAATGATTTTAAATTCAAAATAAATCTGTAATCATATTATAGCTTGCACAAAAATCAAATCTAACTTTAATCGATGTTCTACATCGTTCTAGGACAATCGTTCAACATAACAGGGGTTATGCCAGGACAACCTTATTTTAAAATGATGTGATTATCTTATTAACCTTCAGATCTAATTTCTACAAATCAGATATCAGATCTGAGAGGATTTCATATTCGTATCAGAATCTATACTCTGATACCACTGTTAGAATATGCTACAGTTTCATACGTGTAGTTCAAAATTTTTTCTAGATATTTATGTAGTAAAAATAAATAAATTAAAATAATTTTAATTTATTCATATACCAGATCAAATTTAAAAATCATAGTAAAGATATTGATACAAACATGTACCCACGATCTGATATCTGAAATAGAAAAATAAACTATTAGAAAAATAAAATGGAGATCGAATCCCCATACCTCGAATCCTGCGGATGTCTCGAGTTTTGATCGTAGCCATGCATGTGCCTGACCTCTGCTGGTACCTACATAGAGTTGCTTGATCAGAGCACCAAGATACCGATGTGCTAGCACCTTGTAGATCTCACTCCTCATCCATGGATCTTGATCTCTTCTTCTAGATCTTGAAGAAGCAGGTCACTGCACAAACTCTTACGTGTAGATCCGATGAGATATGAATCAGATCACTATGAAGAGAAGAAGAACCCTTCTTCTTCTCTCTCTTTTTCTCTCTTAGATCTGATCTCTATCAGATCTGGATGTGGACATAAAGTGGAGAAGGGAGGAAGAGACGTCAAGATGAAAGATAGATGTAAGAAAGAAAAGACCCCTCTTATTGTTTGCACGCCATCTCCTCTTAATTTTATTTTGTCACATCAAAACCAATTCATGCCACCTCTCCCTCATGCCCCAAAGAGATAAGATCAAATCTTATCCAAATAGGCAAGAATGGCATGAAAAAGAGGAAGGAAATAAGTGATGCGCCAAAAATAAATCGGATGATCTCTCACTCATAAAACCAGCGCACAACCACTTTCTCCAATTTTTTTTATCATACAAAAAAATGCTTCCATACCCTAATCTAAAAAATTTCTATCCTATTTTAAATTAAATTTAAATAAAAAAAATTGGATAAAAAAGACTTTCAGATAAGGTGGTTGGCGCCCCCTCTCCTTTCACGCGCATGAAGAAAGAAGGATGAGAAAAATATCACCCCACTTCTCCTTTTGGCCTGATTTATAGAGAGAGAGTCTTAAAGAACTTAAACTCTCTAAGTCAGAGTTTATCTGATTCAAATAGAGTCTCAATCAGGTTCAAATCAAGTCTGAAACGAGCCAAATTCAAAAAGACTGTCAAGCCTGATCCAATCAAGCTTGAAAACTAAATTTGATTTAAATAATTAAACTCAATTAATATTAAATTAAATTAAATTAAATTAAATTTTATTTAAATTAATTAAAACTTAATTTATAATTTAGTCAGCTTCAAAAAAAATTATAATACTTGCAATTAAGTCCCTGCACTAACAATTAGTAGTTGCCAAAACTGTAATGCTTACAAATTAGTAGTTTTTAAAATTCAAACTATCAATCTGATTGATAATTTAAATATAATTCAAGCCATTGATCAGATCAAGCTCTTTTTGTGTGTGACCTCTCAGGTTCTATTCTGTCTGGTAGTGAGACATACCGTGATCTCTATCACAGTATCATTGAAACTCTTTTCGATGGGCTGAAATGATTCCAACTCACCTCAACAAAGATCGTTGATCCGAAAATGATCTTAGTGAGTTCTCACGATCCACCAGTGACATCTAACAATATGTAGTGACAACCCAGCAGAATAGAAAAGTAAACCCCTAGGTGCAGTTATCGTGTGATACAATCCCTCTATCGAGAGCCCCGACTTGATGGAGATTATGGAGAACTCATCAAATTCCATCGTCAGTCATATGCTAGATTGGCTCGACTCGAGTTCATTGTGAATCTCATAAATTTTTTTTTTCATTATTCACACTTACTCTGATCAGAGATTTTCTGAACTCAGTCTGATAAATCGCATAGGACTTCTCTTTTTCTATCAAGGTCGATAGATTCCATCTAGGTGTATCCTACTCCAAACAGTGAATCTGAACCTACATAGCCAACATATACAATAAGAACTCATATGGCTAGGGACTAAGAAAATATGCAGTCAAATTATATAGTCTCACTGTGAATAGCCAACACACCATAGGTCAAAAGACCAGTCACACCACTGCAGCATCGAGAAAATCACTAATGAGTAAGTAGACATCCAAGTGATTTTTTGTATTGGTCACGCTCAGTGCAAGTTATTCTCTAACAACCACCTGCACTCTCATCCTAGTGTCTCTATACTGCAACTTCGAGACTCATTTGTCCTAAAGAGAGGTGATTCATGCACCGATCTCGAATGGATTGATCACTATCCTCCATGACGATCCTTCGATGGGAAGCATTTAAAAATTAACCACTAATGATGTATATCTCAAATTCTCAACACCTTGAGAATATATAAAATCATCTTTGTTAATTTTTAGGATAAATCATGGACACATAAACATGATTGGTTATTAAGACTACCCAACAGGTATAAAATATGCTCTAGAGAAAAGTATGTGTCAGCCAAGATTGGTTTCTAGGACACACATCCAATATCAAGTACTTGTGAAGTCTGAGTGCGAGTCAAGATGGGATTGATCGGTCCAAGTAAAATTAGAGGTGATGCATCGCTGTATTTTAATTTAGCAAAACTTTGGCCAAAGTAATCCTAGTGAGAAGTCATAAGATTTTTAAGGTTGAGACACAATGTAGACCACTCATCCTGGGTTGACAATTTAACCCTTAATCATCCTTGAGCATCAAAAGTCAAAGGGATGAGTTATACGATAATTATATCCACATGGGTTTTAGAGTGTTGCTGGGCATACATTCGACCTATTTGGATGTCAAAAATCATTGCTAGATGGTAACATCGATTAGTATAAGAATTATTCTTATGCTACCAAGTTGGGTTCGAACCTATGAGGTCATACACATAGAAGTATCATCTGATCAAATGGCTGATCAACGATTATGAATCGTTGAAGGATTTAATTATCAATGTGATTGATGATTAATCCTTTACAAAGATTGTAATAAATTATTTACTAATGATTGATAAATTAGAGAAATAATTAATTAATAATATGATTATTAATTAGCTCAATTTGATTAAACAATGGGGATTGGATCAGATCTAATTGAATTGGATTCAATTAAGTTTGCTTTGGATTGATTGGATGTAGCCCTATTGAATGGCAAGGCTTATTCCAATTGATCTCTAGGATGCAAATCAAATTTTAAGTTGAATAAGATTCAATTTAGTTTGATATAGGCTTTAATTGGATCAAACCTTATTGGATAATAGGCTTGATTGGATCAAGCCCTATTGATCAATAACTTTTCTGATATCCATTAAGAATCAATTTCTAGATCAATGAGGTTTTAATATAACTAATTCTCTAATTAGATTAGGGCCTAATTGGTTTCATAATTGGGATAGGATCTAATTAGTTAGTTTGTTATAACTAATTTCTAAATTAGTTAGGATTGGGTCCAAGAATTAGTTAGAGTTTGACTAAGATTCATGAGTCCTATTTGGAATAGGGCTGAACCAACTCCCTCCACCTATCTATTTAAGATCTCTCATGCCCCATACCTCTTCACCATGTAAAATCTCACACCCCACCAAAGGAGCCATGTCCTCCCCTCTCTTTCATGAAAAAGAAGGGGCATCTCCTCCTCTTTTGGTCACCAAAAAGAAAGGAGGGGCGTCCAAGTGTTGGATGCTCCATATCCCATGCATCCAGGCTTCCTTTCTAACCCCTTTTGAAAAAAATTTATGAGACTTTTACTGCTGGTTCTTAGGCATCAAAGAGAGCTTCTCTTGCTAGTTCTATAGTAGAAAATTAGAGAAGAAAAGTTCTTCCCAATGAGAGAAAGGGAAGGAAGAAGAAGGGTCTTATTTCTTATGCACACCTTAGAGAAGGAGTTCTTCACATAGATTTTTTTTTCTATTTTTTTCTAAGATTAAAATTAGATTGGATCTAATTTTTAATATAAAAATTTAAAAAAAATATCAAAAAAATTTGATTGGATGTTTGGGGCTTTCTAGAGTTCTAGATCAAAGAGAAAAAGAGAGAAGAAGAGAGAAGAACGGTTCTTCTCTTGAGTCTCTCTTTTGGGTTCTTCTAGAGCTTAAAATTTTATATAATTTTTAGCATAAGAAATTAGATTAGATCTAATTTTTATCATAAAAAATTAGAGAAGAAAAGTTTTTCTTAATGGTGTAAAAGGAAGAGAGAAAAGGTCTCTCTTGTGCGTGGGAGAATTGAGAAGAAAGAGTTCTTCTCTTGATCTCTATCATAGAGATCTGTTACGTGGATCCAGAAAGAAAAGGAGAGGATCTTCTTATTCTTCATCTTCTTCATGTTTATTTTAGATCAGCCAAAATATGATGTCTTCATGAGCTAGCACTCTCGAGAAGATCGATCAGCATATGGGCTTTATGTGGATACCTATAGAGGTCGGACACGTGTGCGACTGTCGAGCTTCATAAAGAATCAACTATCATGGATTTTAGATACGGTGATCTGCTATCCACGCTCAAGTATAGAGTTTTAAAACTAATTCATATTTAGATATAATCTAAATATAATTTACATATGATCTAATTACATATAGATATGATTTATACTTGCTGAATTTTAGATTTCAGATTTACATATATGCATATTAGTTTATGTCATGGATCTTATATAGTAGTTTTAGATTTGATCTATGTATATATTGTAGATTAAATTATTTAATCTATATACGTTTCACTGTAAAATTTTAAAAATACATGTACAAAACTATCACGCTTCCATTCAACTGGTATCAGAGCGAAGGTTTATTATGACATGAGCATATATGCATGTAGAATTAAAATCTAGATTTAGCAATACATGAGATGATTATGATCTGATTTTAGATATGATCTAATATAAAAATTAGATCTAATATAATTTAGATTTGATCTAAATTTTTACTTATATGATATGTGAGTAGATTAGATGATCCAATTAGCAAGTACTTGGATTGGGTTGATCACTAAACCATCTGATCATAGGAGCAGAAAAGGTTTAAAAAGCCCTCTCTTCCTATTTGATTGATAGGGTGCTCTTATGACGTGTAGAGGTGCCATGTGATTTAATCCTATGAAGAAGAAAGCGAAGGAAGAACTTACTTTTTTACAAAATCCTAAATGTTGAAATCCTCAAAATTTTTGTATGTGATACAAAGCTTGAGTTGTATGAAAAGTAAAACATCTAATTTGTATAATTAAAATTATTTTAATCATTAATAAAAATAAAATTTAGAATCATAAAATATTTAGTTATGATTTAAAGTTTGCTATGATTAATTTTATTTCAGTTTATGCAAAAATTTTTAGATCTGAAACTATGTGATACTTGTTGGCATGCTAACTGGGCCGACTAGTTTTAAACTGAGTCCAACCAATCCCCTGATTTAATCAGTTCAGTGCTAACTAACCCGACTCAGTTGTCTCAGGCCAAACAGTAATGGTTACTATTCATGATCAGTTAGTAGATCAAGTATCAGACTTAGTCGACCTATTCAAGTGAGCCAACTCAGTTTAGGGGTGAGCCATTCTAATTTTCAGAATAGAAAATTTTGCATAAAATTGATGTAAAATTATTTTACAAAATTGAAATAGTTTCACTTAATAACCTTAGCCCATGTTAATGCTATACTTAATTAAAAATTAAGAAATATATTTTAGATCTAGAATTATGATTAAAAATCTAATGACATTGCATAAAACATGGGGCATGGATTAGCTCAAATTTGATCCTTTTAATTAGATTAGACCTAATGTTAGAATCAAAGACCTAATGGATCAAAATGAGTAGTTGATTGAATCTAACCAATAGTTGATTTAGATTAGGTTAAGAGTACTCTAGATCAAACACAATAGTTGTAGTTGATCAAGTCTATATTTTTGATTAAACCAAATGGATCTTGATTGAGGCTCAAAGGTTGAACCTGAGTTATTGGACTGATTAGATCACTAAGTGACTCAAGTTGACCCATGTCGTTAAGATTAATCAATATGATTAATTTAGGTGCCTTGAACTGACTTGTCGGTTGGACTGACTTATCTTTAGTCCTTTTCATGACTTGATGAAGTTAGTGGGAGGATTTACGATGTGCTGATTGGATCCGCTAGTCACTAATCCTTTACTTGACTTGATGAAGTCAATGGAAAGATTTATGACTTGTAGGTTGACTGATGTCTTCTAAAATATATTAACCAAATCTTTTAATTTATTAGGTCTATAAAATGAGCTAGTTATAAGGATAACTAGATCATAGCCTCACATTAAGGTGTGTGATAATGAGTCTAATATTTCAAATAGATATTGGAGACGCTACATGCCTGATGTCTATTATGTATTGGAATTATCATCCATTATATGACCATTTTGTTGTATCTTTGATCAATGCTTAGGTTGGTCGAGCCATACTCGAGCTTGAATATTTATTTATTGGATGCACCTGATGTTGTCATATTAATGGTTAGACCTAATCAGATTTTTCAGTGGAGGCACCACACGTCTGCTGAAGAGATATCTGGGATAAAATCTGATTGCTAGAAATTGTTTGGAGAAATAATTAGTTATAAACATACCCATGGATGCACTAGAGTTGGTCGAGCCACACTCAGGTCTGAATGCAGTCTGTGTGGATTCTAGTACCTACTAAAAAAATTAAAGTAATTTTTTGGATTGAAGGTAGAGGCTACCAATTCATATAAAATTATAGAAGAATCTTTAGACTAAAGTCTAAGTCTTCAGGCTTAATGTAGTTCATATATTGATAGGTTAATTATTTTCTTTTCAGAAATGATTAGAATATTGTCGCTTTGTTCACTGTTAGACAGTGACAACATTATCAGACCTAACTTTGATAGTCAGTATCAAAAATTGAATATAGTTTTTATGCGAATTGATCAAAAAGTCTCAGGCTAACCCAAACAGATTTAAAAGAAAAATCAGCAAATAGTTGCTGGTCCAGATAGTTATATGATAACTCCTTGAAGTTTCTCTATTGATAATAATACTACCTGGATATAGAATATTGACAGTACAAGTCATGTTTGCAAATAGTTGTAAAAGACTTCAGGATAGTAGAAGGTTAGTAAACAGCAAGAGACTTCTGAATGTAAGAGATGGAAGTCTATTCCAGTCTTAACATTAGGAGTCATCAAGCTTATTTTTAATCCTAAAGATGTCATTTTAAGTGATTGTCACTATTGTTTAATTTTATTGATGGTATCAATAAGAATGATTACTGCGATATCATTGTGAATGATACTGCAATAATATGTAAACAATTGAAAATGGCATAAATCTAGTACCATAGTCTGTTAGTATAAAGTACACATCTTACTAGCATCCTAGATTAGATAATATCATTGAAGCTTGCTTTTGGCATAGTTGACTTAGTCACCTTTTATTGAAAAGGGTGAACGAACCAATGATATTCTGAGTTTGATACATATTGATGTATTTGTACTCATGAATATAAGTGTCAGAAGAGGGCTTACTACTTCATTAAAATCTCTGATAACCTATTTTCACATGGGTGCATCTTGCTTATGAAGCACAAATCCAAATCGATTGAAATATTCAAATGATTCCATAATGAGGTAGAAAAATAAATTGCAAAGAGTATTATAACTCATCAGTTAGACTCATAAAGTGATTATCTTTACAGTAAATTTTTGACATATCTTGAAGAGAATTGAATTCTCTCTCAATAGACCTCTTCGGGGACACCACTATTTAAAAGGGTGTTTGAAAGGAGGAATTGAACTTTGTTAGACATGGTTCAGTCCACTGTGGGTTTGCTAGTCAGTCGAAGGTTATGCATTAGAGACTATTTGATATGTACTCAAGAACATTCCGAGTAAATCAATCATCAAAACTCCATATGAGATATGGACTTGGGTAATTTGATACTATCTTACCTTAGGATTTGGGGTGTCGAACTTAACAAATCAACTAGCTTGGATCTTGGTCTGATAAATATTATTTTAGAGATATTTTTTCTATCTTCCGGATGGATATGAGATGTTCATAAATCTTAAGGCATTCTTTTTGAAAAAAAAGTTTCTTGGTGAAGGAACTGATACCATTAAGAGCAAGCTTGGTGAAGCTTGATAGGTAGAGAAATCGACTCTGACACAAACTAATAGAATCAAAGTTGATTAGATCAATTTTAGATCCGATGTAAAGGCATCCTTGAGTAGATACAGTAGAGTACCATGTCAGTCGAACAGATACTTCAATTTTTAAGTTCAGAAAGATGATTTGATCTCCCATACAAATACTGTATAGGGATCTAACTTTGAAAAGTGGCTTGGAGTCATTAAATTTGAAATAAAGTCCATGAAGATAGATGATATATGGATATTTATTGATTCACCTGAAGGGGTAAGACCCATAGGGTGTGGGTGATAAAAGGTGCAGACGGAAAAGTGAAGATCTATTAATTCTGTCTGGTTATCAAAAGATTTTATCAAAGTTATAGTATTGACTATGACGAGATATTTTTTCTTATGACAATCCTCAAGTCCATTCAGATTAAATTAAACTTTTCGGAGTTGGAATATACATTTTGAACATGTGGCTTCATTGAGAATGAAGCAGAATCCTATATGTACAAATAGACTAATAGTTCTGTAATAGTATTCTTTGTATTATTTGGATGAAATTTTTTTAATCAAGAATGACATTCCTACATTATAAGGAATAAAAGCTTGGTTGTCATCTCTGATCTCCATAAAGGTTTGAAAGGTTATGAGAATCATCCTTAAGTATTTATGAAATACTAAGGACCAATGTCTCATTTATGAAGAATCTAATTTAAAATCTGTGAAATATTGATTTCAGTATCTAGTCAGACTGAAATGATAAAGTTATGCCAGATTATATTTGTTTTCTAAAAGGGGAGCAACATGCTGAAAAGGTTACATGCAATATATAGTAGCTATTTTTATTTACAATACAGAGTTCTTTGTGGCATTTGATGTTGGTAAAGAAGTTGTTTGGTTATGGAAGTTTATTAGCAAGCTTGGAGAGACACCCTCCATTGGTGGTCTGATCCTTCTATATTGACAGTAGTACTGGAGCCATAGCTCAAGCTGAAGAACTGATGTTCCATCTAAGAACTAAACACTTTTTGTATTGCAATCACCATATTCGATAAGATTGAAATAAAGTCGACCTTAGGAAGATCGATCAAAAGAAGAACTTGACTGACCCATTGATTAGAGCAATCGAATTTAAAGAGTTCGATGATCACAAATGAAAGATGGGTATTTGATACCAATTTGATTGGCTTTAGTTCAAGTGGGAGTTGTTGAAAATTATGTTCTAAAGCTAATCATCTAGGTTGTAGATGATTGTGCTCCATATATATATATGAATTATAAAATGATAAATATTATTTGACAAGATTCATCATAAAGAATACATCTTCCTAAATAGAACTCATATGTTATGATGAAGTCCTTAGAGCTACTTTCAAAATGATAAAGGAGAATTTATCATGTGGTTCTTAAATTCTACTCATGATCAAATGATATAATTGTTATAAGGATGATAATTGTATCGAGTGTAGGTCGTTGTGTGCCATATTAGTTGATTGTCCTCTTAACCAAGATATGTGGTGACACGAATATGGCATATAAGTGATTTGTAGGAGTATATTTCACTGGGCGTGACCACTTTTGGAGTACTCTACTATCAAAGATTTCTCTGATGGGATATGGGTATATGTGTCCCTCTGACCTAAGGCTGCCTTGGTGACTTACGAGCAACTCACTGTGCTTTGGTGTCAGACTATCCGAATTTTTAATTCGATGATGGAAAATTTTTGAGTACAGTTAAGTACTTATAAAGTCTGAGTGCGAGTCAAGATGGGATTGACAGCTCTAAGTAAAATTGGAGATGATGCATCATTGTATTTCAATTTAGCAAAATTTTGATCAAAGTAATCTTAGTGAGGAGTCACAAAATTTTTGAGGTTGAGACACAATGTGGACCACTCATCTTGGATTGACAGTTTAACCCTTAGTCATCCTTGAGCATCGAGAGTTAAAGGGATGAATTATACGGTAACTATATCCACATGGGTTCTAGAGTGTTACTGGGCATACATTCGGCCTATCTGAATGTTGAAAATTATTACTAGATGGTAACATCGATTAGTACAAGAATTATTCTTATGCTACCGACTTAGGTTTAAATCTATGGGGTCACATACATAGAAGTACCATTTGATCAAATGGCTGATCAACGATTATGAATCGTTGAAGGATTTAATTATCAATATGATTAATGATTAATCCTTTGCAAAGATTGTAATAAATTATTTACTAATGGTTGATAAATTAAAAAAATAATTAATTAATAATATGATTATTAATTAGCTCAATTTGATTGAGCAATGGGGATTGGATCAGATCTAATTGAATTGGATTCAATTAGGTTTGCTTTGGATTGATTGGATGTAGCCTTATTGAATGACAGGGCTTGTTCTAATTGATCTCAGAGATGCAAATTAAATTTTGAGTTGTATAAGATTTAATTTAGTTTGATATAGGCTTTGATTGGATCAAATCCTTTTAGCTAATAGGCTTGATTGGATCAAGCACTATTGATCAATAACTTTTCTGATATCTATTAAGAATCAATCTCTGGATCAATAGGATTTTAATCTAACTAATTTTCTAATTGAATTGAGATCTAATTGATTTCATAATTGGGCTAGGACCTAATTAGTTAGTTTGTTATAACTAATTTCTAAATTAGTTAGGATTGGATCCAAGAATTAGTTAGAGTTTGACCAAGATTCATGAGTCCTATTGGAATAGGACTGAACCAACTCCCTCCACCTATCTATTTAAGATCTCTCATGTCCCACACCTCTTCATTGTGTAAAATCTCATGCCCCACCGAAGGAGCCACGTCCTCCCCTCTCTTCTGTGAAAAAGAAGGGGTGTCTCCTCCTCTTTTGGCCACCAAAAAGAAAGGAGGGGCATCCAAGAGTTGGATGCCCCATATCCCATGCATCTAGGCTTCCTTTCCAACCCCTTTTTAAAAAATTTTGTGAGGCTTTTGCTGCTAGTTCATAGACATCAAAGAGGGATTCTCTTGCTGGTTCTACAGCAAAAAATTAGAGTAGAAAAATTCTTCTCAACAAGAGAAATGAAGGAAGAAGAAGGGTCTTCTTTCTTATGCACAGCCTTAGAGAAGAAGGAGTTCTTCTCATAGATTTTTTTTAAAATTTTTTTCTAGAATTAAAATTAGATTGGATTTAAATTTTAACATGAGAATTTGGAGAAGAATACTAAAAAAAAATTGATTGGGTGTTTGGGGCTTCCTAGAGTTTTAGATCAAGGAGAAAAAGGGAGGAAAAGAGAGAAAAATAATTTTTCTCTTGGGTCTCTCTTTTGGGTTCTTCTAGAGCTTAGAATTTTATGTAATTTTTAGCATGAAAAATCAGATTAGATCTAATTTTTATCATAAAAAATTAGAGAAGAAAAGTTGTTCTTAAACATATAAAAGGAAGAGAGAAAAGTTCTCTCTTGTGCATGGGAGAATTGAGAAAAAAGGATTCTTCTCTTGATCTCTATCATAGAAATTTGTTGCATGGATCCAAGAAGAAAAGGAGAGGATCTCCTTGTTCTTCATCTTTTTCATGTTCCTCTTAGATCAGTCAAAATATGAGGTCTTCATAAGCTAGCACTCTCGAAGAGATCGATCAGCACATGGACTTCGTGTGGATATCTATAGAGGTTGGATATGTGTGCGGCTATCAAGCTTCATAAAGAATCAACTATCATAGATTTTAGATGCAGTGATTTACTATCCATGCTCAGATATGAAGTTTTGAAACTAATTCATATTTAGATATGATCTAAATATAATTTAGATATGATCTAATTACATATGGATATGATTTAATTACATATAGATATGATCTATACTTGCTGAATTCTAGATTTCAAATTTACATACATGCATATTAGTTCATGTCATAAATCTTATATGATAGTTTTAGATTTGATCTATGCATGCATTATAGATTAAATTATTTAATCTATATATGTTCTACTATAAAATTTTAAAAATATATGTATAAAATCACCAAGCTTCCGTTCATCTATCCGGATCAAGCACCATCTTTGTGATGATCCTACGATCAGAAGTAATTTATGAATTAATTATAATGACACATATCTTAAATTTTTAACTCTTGAGAATATATGTTATTATACCCATTAACTCAATGGATGATTTATAGACACTTAATAATACATATATGAATAAAAATAAATCTAATTTTATTAATTTATAATCAATATTATAAAATATGTCTTAAAAAAGTTTTACAAGTATTAGTCAATCTGACTTTTAGGGCATATATCTAATAACCTTCTATTTGACGTAAAGTCAATTAACTACAAATCTAAGCCCCATCTTCTCAAGGTGGGCTTCAATCTTTTATTGGCTCAATTGCTTTGTCAGTGGGTCAGCCACGTTATCCACGGTATTGACTCTCTTCATCTCGATGTATCTCTTCTTGAGGTAATCACGAATGAGGTGGAATCATCGCTCGATGTGCTTGAATTTTTGATGAGACATCGGCTCCTTAGCAAGGGCTATGATACCATTGTTGTCACAGAATAGTGGGACGATAATTGATGGCATCACACCCAGCTCCACAACGAACTTCTTGAACCAGAACGCCTCCTTAGCAGATTCTGATGCGGTGATGTACTCTGCTTTCATAGTAGAATCTGTAATAACAGGCTGCTTGAAACTCTTCTAGCTTATAGCATCATTATTGCACAATAAAATATTGTCTGATATCAACTTTCGATCATTAATGTCAGATATAAAGTCTGAATCAGTATATCCTTACACCTTTAATTCTCCATTTTTGAAGATCAAAAATATATCCTTAGTCCTTCTCAAGTACTTAAGAATGTATTTCACAGCTATCCAGTGCTCTTCGTCTGAATTCAATTGATATCTTCTTATGACACTCACAGTATTGGCGATATCAGGTCTTGTATAAAGTATGGCATACCTGAAGCTCCCTATGGCCGAAGCATAAGGGACTTGCTAATGCATTCTATTTCTTCTGATGTGTTGGGGCACATCTTCTTGGAGAGATGGATCCCTTGTCTGAAGGGTACAAGTCCCTTCTTGAAATTTTTTATGCTGAACCTCTTTAGCACCTCCTCTATGTATAATTTTTGTGATAGGCCTAGTATCCTTCTTGATCTATCTTTACAGACCTTAATCTCCAAAATAAAGGATGCTTCCCCAAGATCTTTCATGAAAAATTTCTTGGACAAATATCAATCTTTGCGATATGCTCTTTCAAATAGATTATAGATCTTCTCGCTTAGCTGCATTGCTCTCTAAGCTCTTTTGTCTGCTATCACTTCTTCTAGTACTAGCTCTAATCTCACTTTTGCAATTGCAGTACGATTCGTTCATTCATCCCTGAGAGTTAGTATTAATTCATCCAAAGTAGCTCCTCCACAACTTGACTGATGTTAACATGAAAATATCATTCTCAATTAAGAAGATATCATCTACATACAATACGAGAAAAATGATAGCACTCTCACTGATCTTTTTGAAGACGCACGGCTCCTCTTCATTTTTGATAAAATCAAATGATTTGATTATATTATTAAAACGTGCATCTAACTCCAAGATGCTTGCTTGAGTCCATAAATGGATCTTTATAGTTTACAAACCTTATGATCTCCATCATTGAAAGTGAAATCCAATGGCTGCTCTTTATAGATATCTTCCTCAATATATCCATTAAAGAAATCCATCTTCACATCTATTTGCCATATCTTATAATCAAGATATGCTGCAATGGCAAGCTATGTTTAGATGGATTTTAGCATAGCAACTGGCAAAAAGATCTCCTGATAGTCAATACCTTCATGTTGACTATATCCTTTTGCCACTAGCCTAGCTTTAAAGATCTCTACCATTCCATCTAAACCAATCTTTCTCTTGTAGATCTATTTGCACCCAATAGGTATAATACCTATTGGTAGATCTATTAAGATTCAGACTTGGTTTGAACATATCGAGTCAATTTCTAACTTGATTATCTCTAACCATTTTTTGGAATTAATATCTGATATCACCTCGTCATAGGTTTTTGGGTCATCATCATGCATCCCATTCCTAGTGAGGAATATTTCTTCAACATTCTTTGTGATAATATCTAAGTATCTCTCAGGAGGATGAAAAATCCTATAAGACTTATGAAGTGGAGGAGATGTGTGGACTGACTCTAATTGAATCGATTCTATGAGTTTCAAAGCTCGTTGCTCTTCAAAGACTTTCTCTTCGAGCCCAATCTATCTCCTTATGCCTCTACCTTGAATAAACTTTTTTTCAAGAAAGATAGCATTTCGACTCACAATCATATTGTGGTCCTCCGAGATATAAAAATAGTATCCTAATGACTCCTTAGGATATCTTATAAAATAAGCTTTCAGGGATCTAGTTTCTAAGTTGTCTGCTTGTTGTCATTTGACATGAACTAGACAACCCAAAATCTTAAGGTGACTTAGACTTGATTTCTTATCATACCATATCTCATACAATATGGTAAGAATGGTTTTAGATAGAATCCTATTCAGCAAATAGATTGTAGTTAATAGACTATGACCCCAAAGAAACATAGGAAGGTCTGTGAAGCTTAGTGTTTGATTTTTTCATTCAAAAATCCTGATGAGTTGAGGCATTTCAGATGGAGTCCATTGTGAGACAATGCCATATTCCTTGAGATAACTTAGAAATTCTTCATTAAGGTACTCACCTCCTCGATCTGATTGAATAACCTTAAGGAACATTTCAATTTATTTTCTACTTCACTTCTGAATTCTTTGAATTTTTTGTAGGATTTCGATCATGCAATGAAAAATAATTTTTTAAATTTTAAAAATAAATAAATCAATAGCTTTATCAAATAAAACTATCAAGCCAGAATCCAAACCCTAGAATCATCTTGCCGATATCGATAAAACAAAAACAAGTATGCAAAAGAGATAAAATTTTTACTTTCACCAAAATAAAAAAATGATATGTTGGTATTCTCCATGAGACTCCAAGGTAAAAGTTCTCTAATGGTGATCCACACGAAAGTTGGCCAAGGTCCTTCCTAATCGGTGCGTTGCCGCAGCCTTGTCTTCTCAAGAATACTACCGGCTTCAAACTTGCATCACGATTGTACCAAAGTCTAGTTACTTTTGATCTTACCACCAGAATGATATCAAAAATACACTCTTCAGATATCATACAACTTAGAATTTGATTTTTGATTCCAACATATAAAAAAATCAAATCCTAGGGCACACTAGCAACACTTGCTAAAAATCTCACCACCCTTCTTGCAACTTTTGCAACCCAAATTTTCCTTTCTATTTCTTCAAAAATTTTTAATTTTTTTTTTTTTACATTTACCACATCCTCCTCTCTAGTTTCAATCAAAAATCATAGCCATTAGCTATTTGGAGCATCTCCTATAAATAAGGGACCAAGGGACATCATATGGGATGAAGGGGCGCCAACCTTTGGTGCTTCAACTTCCCACATAGTGAATAAATTCACCAAGTAAATTTTTAGTATTCTAGATTATTGCAACAAAAGGACTCTCCTTCTTCTATGTGCCATAAAAAATCTAACAAATTTTAGTGACAAAACTTAGAAGATTTGGTTGGAAAAATATGTCAATGCATAAAAATTAAGAGCCTTCATTAAGAAGGACTCTTCATTTCACATGCCAAAAATAAGGGGGCGCCATTTATTTTTTTCCATGACTTTTGGTGGGTGCAGAGGAGTCCTTCTCTACTTGAAACTAGTTCAAGTTGGATAAGGATCCAATCCAAATTGACTCAATCCCATTAGGTCAAAGGCAACTGGTCTAGGTTAGCTCAAACACTTTGAACTAAATCAATTTGGGAACTTGGGTTAATACAATATGCTAGCATATCAAATTAACCCATAGAATTTATATTAAACTATAATTAAATTATATCAAAGCTAAATCTCAAAGTGTATAATCCATTGGGTTTCAAATCTAGCCAGCAGTGGATCCAGACTTTCAACGTAACCCTAATCCGATGAGATTAGGTCACCCGAAGAGTCCTAATCAAATTGAACTCTTCCAAATTGATTTTAAAATTAAATTCTTTTAATTTTGATGAGCCCATAAGTTAAGATTGATATCTAGTAATGTATCATGACTATCTAAAAGATTTAAAATTTTGATAAAAAATTATCAAAATATCCTTCTGTGGTAAGTTCCCGTATAATTCAATCTTTCAGTTAAACAATATCCCAGATGAGCTGTGGGTATGAAAATATGTCAAACCTAATCACTTATCATTATGTATCTTGATCTAAAAGTGATGATTTAGTTGATGATATATTAAAAAATTTTTTCTAATTATCATCTTGCTTTGGTCAAAGACCTTCAGAATCATCGTTCTATGAGATCACATAGGATGTTCGCTCGCCTTATTAGAAGTAACTGATCCTTTATTGATCACTCACAACCTCCATGCATACTTTACCATATCTAGAACACCCCACACAAGGATCAAAGAATTAAGTTAGGTAGTGAACCAAAATATGGATCCAAATACACAAGATACCATGGTAATCTCAGTTTAAAGGATCACTTACACAACTCCCACTAGAGAAACATTAGTTGACATGTAAATAAGACTCCATTTGATATTCTCTCACAGGTTAATTCAGTAAACTCATTCTCTAATGAGCACCCATATCCTTGTATTAGTGTCACTACACAAGTGGTTGTGAGATCAACCATCCTCATTTTTGAGCATACATAGGACATGCCAGTCTTACTGATATCATTGATTTTCGACTCAATGTACCAACAACTAAGAATATTTTAAGTTAGGGCTATTAAGGATTTAGATCTCACTGGTGTAATCTCATCATGGCCCTAAAACTATTATCTGAACCTATGAGGTTCATTATAATCTTAAGAACAACAAGATGCAGCATATAATGAATCAAAAATACCTACTTATTAATAATATAAATATCAATTACATGAGTCTGAAAGATAAATTACAATAAACATCCTATCACATCTCATATACGATTGGCTTGTAGGGCATTATTCTTTCAACCTTCCACTTACACTAAAGTCAATCGCCCCTATACTCGATATCCATGCTATCAAGATGGCAGTCAAACTGCTACATTGATAAGATTTTAGTGAATAGGTCTGCTATATTATTCTTGATGTTAACTCACTCTATGATCACATCGTGTCTTTCGACTATCTTCCAAACGAGATGGAACCGTCTTAAGATGTGCTTGGATTTATGGTGAGACCTTGGTTCTTTGGCTTGAGCAACTGTCCCAGTATTATCACAATAAAAAGATACTGGTTATTCAATCTTCAAAACCACACTCAACTCTATGATGAATTTCTTCATCCAGATGACCTCCTTAGTAGCCTCACTTATAGTAATATACTCAGCCTCAATGATCGAGTCAGCAACAGTTTACTGTTTGAAACTTTTCTAACTTACTACACTACCATATAAGGTGAACACATATCCAGATATAGATTTGCTATCATCCGGATCAGATTGAAAACTAGAATGGTATAACCTTCTAGTTTTAAATCAGATCCACTATATATCAGAAAAATATCTCTAGTCCTTCTCAAGTACTTGAGTATGTTTTTCATAGCTTTTCAATGATCCTCCTCTGGATCAGCCTGAAATCTACTTACAATGCCCAAGGCATAAGCCACATCAGGTCTGGTACATAACATAGCATACATAATTGATCCTACAACCGAAGCATAAGGAATAGAACTCATTCTATTTTTCTCTTCAGGTGTCTTAGGAGATATCTTCTTAGAGAGTTGTATGCCATGTCCTATGGGCAAGTAACCTCTTTTACTTCCCTCCATATTAAACCTATTCAACACAAGATCAATGTACCTAGACTGGGACAAGCCTAGCATCTTTTTTGATCTATCCCTATAGATCTTTATACCAAGTATATAGGATGCTTCACCCAAGTCTTTCATGAAAAACTTTTGTGATAGTCAAGTCTTGATCGATTGCAACATCGGGATATCATTCTCAATGAGCAGTATGTCATCTACATACAAGACCAAGAAGACAATAGCACTCCCACTAGTCTTCTTGCACACATAAGATTCATCCATATTTTTGATAAACCCAAATGATTTGACTGTCTCATCAAAATAGATATTCCAGCTCCTCGATGCTTGCTTCAATCTATAAATGGATCTATTCAGCTTGCATACCTGATTTACTCTCTCACTTGAGATAAATCTCTCTGGCTGAGTCATATAGACTTCTTTCTCAAGATTTTCATTGAGAAAGACAGTCTTGATATCAATCTGCCAGATCTCATAATCATGGTATGCTGCTATAGCAAGTATTATCTGAATAGACTTGAGCATGGCTACCGACAAAAAGTTTTTTCATAATCAACATCTTGTTTTTGCCTGAAATCTTTTGCCACAAGCCTGGCCTTGTAGGTCTTTACCTGGCCATCTGCTCCAATCTTCTTTTTGAAGACCCATTTGCAGCCTATTGGGGTCACACCCTCAGGTGCATCAATCAAAGTCCATACTTAGTTGGCATACATAGAGTCCATTTCGAATTTCATGGTATTTAGCCACTTATCAGAGTCACTACTCATGACAGCTTTCGAATAGATCATAAGTTCATCATTTTTAATGATGTAAGATGTATTGTTATTTTCAATGACAAACCCATACTTGAGTGGTATACTATGCACTCTACTCGACCTTCGAAGAGGAGGTGTGTGTAGTGGTTGTGCCTCAATAATGGGCACATTTGATTGAGAACTATTTAGTGAATCCTAAATGGGTTGTAGGTTTTGAACTTCCTCAAGTTCAACAGACCTCCCACTGCCTCCTTCTTAGATAAACTCTTTCTCTAAGAAAACGACATGCCTACCAATAAATACTTTTTGTTGAGTAGGATTATAGAAGTAGTATCCTATACTCTCTTTGAGATAACCTACAAATTTGTATTTTTCTGATCTAGCATCCAGGTTATGTCCATCAATATTTTTCATATAAACAGGGCAATCTCAAATCTTAAGATGCTTAAGATTGGATCTTTTTTCTTTCCATATTTTATATGGAGTGCTCAAAATAGATTTCAAAGGTACTTTATTTTAAGATATATGTTGCAGCCTCGAGGGCATATCTCCAAAAAGATATCGGAAGATCCGTGAAACGCATCATGGACTACACCATATCTAATAAGGTGTGATTCCTCCTTTCTGTAATTCTATTTAATTATAGAGTATAAGGAGGTGTCCATTAAGAGAGTATTCCATTTTGTTTCAAATAATCAAGGAACTCATTGGATAAATATTCTCCTCCTCGATCCGATCGAAGAGTTTTAATACTTTTACCAGTTTGTTTCTCGATCATTTGTTGATACTCTTTAAATTTATCAAAGACTTCAGATTTGTATTTTATTTAATACACATATCCAAACCTAGATCTATCATCAGTAAATATGATGAAATAAGAGTATCCACATCTAGCTTGAGTCAATATTGGACCACATACATTAGTATGTACAAGGTTTAAAATATCACTCACCCTTTCTCCATGTCTAGTAAATGGAGTCTTGGTCATTTTTTTCATGAGGCAAGATTCACAAGTTGTATATGATTTATAATCATAAGGATCAAAGAAATTATCTTTAAATAACTTGTTAATTCTTGACTCATTTATATGGCCAAGTCGACAGTGCCAGAGGTACGTGATATTTACATTCTCTCTCTTTCTTTTCTTCATATTATCAATATGAAATATATTATCATTAAGTGAAAGTAACAAAAGATCATTATCAATAAAAGCACTTTCATAATATTCATTTGAAAAATATATAGAACAACCATTGTTCTTTACATTTATTTTAAAACCTTATTCCAATAACAATGGTATAGAAATAATATTTCTAACAATATTAGGGATATAATAATAGATCTTCAGTTTCAAAAGTTTGTCTGAAGGTAACTTCAAAATCTTGGTTCCTACGATTTTGGCCTGAATGGACTCTCCACTAATGTCGAACAGCTCGAAGCACCTTTATTCAGATTCCTTATTTTCTGTAGACCTTGCAACGATTTGCATCGGTGTGAGCTACAGGTGGTATCCAATATCCAAGAATCTAAAAATAAAGTACTTAATGATAAATTAGTTTATATCATATACAAACTTTTAGCAATATTTACTAGTTTCATGGTTGCAAAGTACTCCTTACAATTTCTCTTCTAGTAGCCCTCCTTGCCACAGTGATAATAAGTACCTTTGGCGGAGACCTTCTTCGCCTTCTTCTTGGAGTTGCTAGCTTTAGGGTTCAACTTGTTCTTAGAACCCTTCTTTGCCTTCTTCTTACTGATCTTATCAACATGAAGGACCTGAGTCTTTTCACCCTTGAAATGGCTCTCTGCTATTTTCAACATATTCAACAGTTTAGACAGGCTTATGTTCAATTTGTTCATATGATAATTAATAACAAACTGAGAAAAGAAGTTAGAGAGAGACTGCAGGATCAAATCCTGACTTAGTTCACTATCCATGGCAAAATTCAATTATCCTAGATGAGTGATCAAATCAATCATCTTTAGGACAGGTATTTGCACAGAGGTGCCTTCAGTCATACGGGCACATAACAACTGCTTCGATATCTTATATCGAATAGTTCGACTTTGTTCTCCATATAACTTCTTAAGATTAAGGAGAATAGAGAAAACATCCATATCCTCGTGCTGCCTCTGGAGCTCGTTGCTTATGGAGGTAAGCATGATGTATTTGATAGTCACATTATCATCTTTTTATATTTTATATGTGGCCCTATCCTCCTCGGAAGCATCTTTCTCAAGAGAATCTAAAGCAGGTGTATCCAGAATGTAGGAGACTTTCTCCTGAGTGAGAATAATTTTCAATTTTCTTAACCAGTCGATATAGTTTGGTCTAGTCAACTTGTTTACATCTAGGATACCTCTAAGTAAAAGTGAAGATGCCATGTGTGTAGTTAATCTACAACAACAAGAACATAATATAAGAGGACAACTCATGATGACATGCACAACTAGACTAGAATTTTTATCTAATTGTGTCTCTCACTATTTTATCGAACTTCATAGCCCTCAAATATGAAAATCAAAAAATATTCTAATATTTTTTAGTGGGATTGAGATCCCTATTCCTCACAAATACCTTGTGAATAGCACAACAAGCATTCATGAGTTCAAGAGTAGATAACTCTTTGCCAATTGTACCTCTACAATTCTCAACATCTTTCATTCTGACCTCTAGATCACATATAGTCTTGTGGATAGCATAATAAACTATAGTGTTCTAGTTAAGTTGATCCTTCAATCCCATATGGTCATACTTAAACAATGCTGTCCTTGTGGATAGCACAACAAAGCAACACTATTTAAATATGCCATAATCATCAATATGCACTTGATTAATATCATGTCAATTTCTATAGTAAGCTTTGTGGATAGCACAACAAGCTCACTAAGATGTTGACATACTTTATCGACCAAGTTTGAAGGAAGGCCCTTATAATGTCTGAAGAGAAGAGTGGTGGGTGATGTGCATGTATTTTTAAAATTTTATAGTGAAACATATATAGATTAAATAATTTAATCTATAATGTATGTATAGATCAAATCTAAATCACCATACAGGATCTATGACATGAACTAATATGCATGCATGTACATCTGAAATCTAAAATTCAGCAAGTACAGGATATATCTAATCTATATTTAGATCATATCTAAATATTGATTGAATATAAAACTTCATACCTGAGTGCGGGTAGCAGATCACCATATTCAAAATCCATGATAGATGGTTCTTCATGATGCTTGGCAGCCGCACACACGTCCGGCCTCTACGGGTATCCACACGAAGTCCTGGTGCTGATTGATCTCCCCAAGAGTGCTAGCTCACGAAGACACCATCCATTGGCTGATTTGAGAGGAATATGATGGAATTGAAGAATAAGGAGACCCTCTCTTTTTCTTCCTGGATCCATGCATCTGATCTCTACAATAGAGATCAAGAAGAATTCTTTCTTCTCAATTTTTATACACAAGAGAGGACCTTTCTCTCTTCATGCCCTTAAAAAAAAACTTTTTTTCTCTAATTTTTTATGATGAAAATTAGATCTAATCTAATTTTTTATACTAAAAATCACATAAAATCTTGAGATATATAAAAATTCAAAAGAGGGATCCAAGAGAAGAACCGTTCTTCTCTCTTCTTCTCCCTTTTTCTTCTTGATCTAGAACTCAAGGAAGCCCCAAATGTCCAATCAGATTTTTTTGATATTTTTTCTCTAAATTTTTATATTAAAAATTAGATCTAATCTAATTTTTATCTTAAAAAAAATAGAAAAAAAATATAGAAGAAGAACTCCTTCTTCTTCAAGGCTGCGCACAAGAAAGAAAATCCATCTTCTTCCTTGATCTAAAACTTCAAGAATCCCCAAACCCAAATCAGATTTTTTTAGTATTTCTCCTCTAAATCTATATATTAAAAGTTAAATCTAATATAATTTTTATCTTGAAGAAAAATAAAAAAAAATCTGAAAGAAGAACTTCTTCTTCTTCAAGGTTGCACGCAAGAAAGAAGACCCTTCTTCTTCCTTGATCTTTCTCTCCTTGGGAAGAACTTTTCTTCTCCAATTGATAATTGTATAACCAGCAGAAAAAATTCTCTTTGTTGCCCAAAAATTAGTAAGAAAAGATAAAAAAAATATACCAAGAAGAAGAGGAGAAAGTGGATGTTGCGAGAGGAATCTTGGGGCGGCATCCAAGAGTTGGACACCCCCTCCTTGTTTTGGGTGACCAGAAAGAGGAGATGGGATGCCTCTTAATTTTTCATGAGAGAAAGAGAGGGGGCGTGACATGCTATGGGGTGTGAGGTATTCTTATGGTAAAAAGTGGGGCGAGGAGAATTAATATGACATGGGTTGGTTTGGATTTAGTCCTATTCCAAAAAAGATTCAAGATCTCGTTCCAACTCTAACTAACCCTTTGATCCAATCCTAACTAATTTAAGAATTAATTATAACAAACTAACTAATTGAATTTTAGCCTAATTATAAAACTAATTAGAATCCAATCCAATTAAAAATTAGTTAGATTAAAAACCCCATTGATCCAGGGATGGAGATCTTGATGGTTTCAAGAAAGCTAATTTGATAATAGGGCTTGATCCAATCAAGCCTATTATCAAATGACATTTGATCAAATCAAAGTCTATTATCCAATAGGGTTAGATCCAATCCAAGTCCATATAAAAATAATTTCATATTTATGCATCCCTAAGATTAATTAGAATGAGTCCTGTTATTCAATAGGGCTGCATCCAATTAATCCAAAGAATCTAATTGAATCCAATTCAATTAGAACTAATCCAATCCCCATTGCTCAATCAAATTGAGCCAATTAACAATCATATTATTAATTAATTATTTTTTTAATTTACTAACCATTAGTAAATAATTTATTATAATATTTACATAGAATTAATCATCAATCAAATTAATAATTATATCCTTCAACGATTCATAGTCATCAATCAGCCATTTGATCAGACAGGTACTTCTATGTGTGTGACCCCATAGGTTCGAACTTAAGCCAGTAGCACAAGAATAATTCTTATATTAATTGATATAATCATCTAGCAATGGGATCCGATGTCCGGATAGGCCGAATGTATGCCTAGCAATACTCTAAAATTCATGTGGCTATAGTTACCATATAATTTATCTCTTTGATACTTGATGCTCAAGGATGACTTTGGGCTCAACCTCAAAAATTCTGTGACTCCTCACTAGGACTACTTTGGCCAAAATTTTGCTGAATTGAAATACAATGATGCATCATCTCTAATTTTACTTAAAGTGGTCAATCCCATCTTGACTCACACTCAGACTTCACAAGTACTTGACTGTACCCAAAAATCTTCCATCACCAAATTAAAAATTTGGATAGTCCAACATTAAAGCACAGTGAGTTACTTGCAAGTCACCAAGATAACCTCAGGTCTAAGGGACAAATATACCCATATCCTATCAGAGCAACCCTTGATAGTAGAGTACTCCGAAAGTGATCACGCTCAGTAAAATATACTCCTACATATCACCCGTATGCCATACTCATGTCACCACACGTCTTGGTTAAGAGGATAATCAAGTAATATGGCACACAATGACCTACACTCGATACAATTATCGTCCTTGTAATAATTGTATCATTTGGTCGCGAGTAGGATTTAAGAACCACATGATAAATCCTCCTTTATTATTTTAGAAGTAGTTCTAAGGACTTCATCATAACATATGAGTTCTATTTTAGAAGAAATATTCCTTATGATGAATCTACCAGATAACATTTATCATTTTAAAATTCATATACTTTTATGGAGCACAATCATCTACAACCTAGATGATTGGCTTTAGGATATATTTTTCAACAACTCCCACTTGAACTAAAGCCAATCAGATCGGTATCAAATATCCATCTTCCATTTTAGATCATCGAACTCATTAGATCCGATTGCACTAGTCAATGGATCGGTCAAGTTCTCTTTTCAGTCGATCTTTCTAAGATCGATTTTATTTCGATCTTATCGAACAAGTTGATTGCAATGCAGAAAGTGTTTGGTTCACAGATGGAACATCAATTCTTTAGCTTGAGCTATGGCTCTAGTACTGCTGTTAATACAGAAAGATTGGACCATCAATGGAGGGTGCCATTCCATGCTTGCTGATAAATTTTCATAGCCAAACAACTTCTTTACCAGTATCAAATGCTGCAAGAAATTTCGTATCGCAAATAAAATTGGCTATTAACTATTGCATGGAACCTTTCCAGCATGTCGCTCATTTTTTTAGGATAAAAATATAATCTGACACAACTTTGTCATTCTCATCTGATTAAAAATTGAAATCAGTATTCCATAGATTTTAAGTCAGATTCTCCATAAACGAGACTTTGATCCTTAGTATTTTATAAATATTTAAGGATGGTTCTCATAACCTTCCAAATTTTTATGAAGAACAGAGATGGCAACCAAGCTTTTATTCTTTGTAATGTAGGGATGTCATTCTCGATTAAGAGAATTTCATTCAAACAGCACAAAGAATAGTTTTACAGAACTATTAGCCTATTTGTACATACAGGATTCTACTTCATTCTTAATGAAGACATATATTCAAAATATATATTCTAACTCTAAGAAGCTTGATTCAATCTGAATGGACTTGAGGATTGCCACAAGAAAACTATTTCATCATAGTCAACACTATAACTTTGATGAAATCCTTTGATAATCAGACAGAATTAATAGGTCTCCATCTTTCCATCTACACCTCTTATCCATCTAAAATCCACTCACACCTTATGGTTCTCACCCCTTCAGGTGAACCAACAAATGCTCTAAGCCATTTCTCAATGTTAGATCCCTATATTGCATCCGTATGGGAGATCAAATCTTCATCTCGAATCTAAAAACTGAAGTATCTATTTAGTTGATACAGTACTCTATTGTATCTATTCAAAGATGCCTTTACATCGGGTTTCAGATTTGATCTAATTAACTCCGGTTCTATTGATTTATGTCAGAGTTGGTTCTTTTACCTATCAAGCTTCATTAAGCTTGCTCTTAACAGCATCAGTTCCTTCACCAAGAAACTTTTTTTCCAAAAGAAATACCTTAAGATTCATGAACATCTCATGTCCATCAAGAAGGTAGAATAAATACCCTTAGATAATATTTATCAAACCAAGATACAAGCTAATCGATTAGTGAATATTTCACATAAGTTTGACATCCCAAACCTAAGGTAGGTGAGTATCGAATTATCCAAGTCCATATCTCATATGAAGTTTTGGTGATCGATTTGCTTGGAACGTTCTCGAGCACATATCAAGTAGTCTTTAAAATCTGACTTCAGGCAGACCAGCAAACCCCATAGTGGACCGAACCATGTCTAGCAAGATTCAATTTCTCTTTTTAGACATCTTTTTAAATAGTGATATCTCAGGAGAGGTCCATCAAGAGAGAATCTAATTTTCTCCAAGACATGTCAAAACTTACTATAAAAGTATTCACTTCATCAGTCAAACTGATGAATTCTAATATTTTTTGCAGTTTATTTTTCTATCTTATTACAGAATCATTTGAACATTTCAATTGATTCAGATTTATGCTTCATAAGCAAGACACACCCATACCAAGATAGGTCGTTAGAGATTTTAATGAAGTAGTAAGCCCTCTTCTGATATTAATGTTCGTGAGTGTAAATACATCAATATGTACCATAACTTAGAACATTGCTGGCTGATTTATCCTTTCCAATAAAAGATGAATAAGTCAACTATATCAAAAATAGACTTCAATGACATTGTCTAATCTAGGATGCTAGTCAGATGTATACTTTACACTAACAGGATATGGCAATGAGTTTATGTCATTTTCAGTTGTCTACTCATTATTGTAGTATCATTCACAATGATATTACAATAATCATACTTATTAACACTATCAATAAGATTGGATAAAAGTGACAATCACTTAAAATGATATCTTTAGGATTGAAAATGCATTCGATGATTCCTAATATTAAGATTAGAACAGACTCCATATCTTGCATTCATGAGTCTTTTATCATTTTCAAACTTTATACTATTCTGAAATCTTTTACAACTATTTGCAAACATGACTTATATGCCGGTATCCTATACCCTGATAGTAGTATTACCAATAGAAAAACTTCAAAGAGTTATCATATAACTATCTTGACCAGCAACCATTTGCTGATTTCTCTTTTAAGTCTGTTGGGGTTAGCCTGAGATTTTTTGATTAATTTACTCAAAAACTATATTCAACTTTCGATATTGGCTATTGAAATTAGGTCTGATAATATTGTCACTGTCTAATAATAAACAGAACGATAATTTTTTAGTCATTTCTGAAAAGAGAACAATTGATCTTTAGTATATGAATTATTTTAAGCCTAAAGACTTGGACTTTAGTCTAAATGTTCTCTCACTATTTTATACGAATTGATAGCCTCTACCTCCAATCTGAGGAATTACTTTAATTTTTTAGCAGGTACTAGAATTCACACAGACTGCATTCAAGCCTGAGTGTGGCTCAGCCAATCCTAATGCATCCATGGGTAGGTTCACAACCAATTATTTCTTCAAATAATTTCTAGCAATCAGATTTTGCCCCAGGCATCTCTTCAGCAGGCGTATGGTGCCTTCACTAAAAATTCTGGTTAGGTCCAACCATTAACATGACAACATCAAGTGCATCTAACAAAATAGATGTCCAAGCTCGAGTATGGCTCGGCCAACCTAAGTATTGGTCTGAAGGTACAACAAGATGGTCATATAATGAATGATAATTTCAATACGTAATAGACACCAGGCGTGTGGCACCTCCAATGTCTATTTGGGATATTGGACTCATTGTCACATACCTTAATGGAAGGCTATGATCTAGTTATCCCCATAACTAGCTCATGAAAGATCTAATAATTTAGAAGATTTGGTTAATATATCTTAGAGGATATCAGTCGACCTATAAGTCATAATTCTCCCACTGACTTCACCAAGTGATGAGAAGGATTAGTGACTGGTGGGTTCAACCAGCATGTCGTAGATCCTCCCACTGACTTTACCAAGTCATGAGAAGAATTAGAGACAAGTCGGTCTAGGGTATTTAAATCAGTTATACTAATTAACCTTAACAATATGGGTCAACTTGAGTCACCTAGTGATCTAATCAGCCTAATGACTCGGGTTCAACCTTTGAGCCTGAATCAAGGTCCATTTGTTTTGATCAAAGATATGGACTCGATCAACTACAACTATTATTTTTGATCTAGAGTCTCCTTGATCTAATCTAAATCAACTATTGGTTAGATTGGATCAACTACTATTTTTTAGTCCATTAAGTCTTTGATTCTAATCTTAGGTCTAAACCAATTAAAAAGACCTGATTTGAGCTAACCCATGACTCATTTTTTATGCAATGTCATTAGATTTTTAATCACAATTCTAGGTCTAAAATATATTTCTTAATTTTTAATTAAGTATAGCATCAACATGAGTTAAGATTATGAAATAATTTCTTATGTAAATCTTTTACATTAAATCATAAAATTTTTTAGATCAAATCTAAATTTTTATGATTTTCAATCAAAGTAATTTTAATTAATTAAGATTAGATGTAACTAGTTTCTTCACAACTTGTATCACATACAACAATACCTAAGATTTCAAGATCTAAAATTTTGCAAGAAAGTAAGTTTTCTCTTTTTACTTTCTTTTTCATGGGACCTTACAGTGGCACCCCTACACGCCATGAAGAGCACCCCATTGAATGGGATGAGAGGGTCATGTAATCCTACTTGCTCCTATGATCGAATGGCCTGGTGATTATCTAATCTGAGTACTTTACTACTCAGAACATGTAATCTTATTCGCATATCATATATGCAAAAATTTAGATCAAATCTAAATTATATTAGATCTGATTTTATATTAAATAATATCTAAAATCAAATCATAACACATCTCATGCATTGCCAAATTTAGATTTTAACTCTGCATGCATATATGTTCATGTCATAACGAACCTTCGCTTTGATACCAATTGAAGGAAGGTGTGGTGGGTGATGTGCATGCATTTTTAAAATTTTATAGTAAAATATATATAGATTAAATAATTTAATCTATAATACATACATAGATCAAATCTAAATCACTATACAAGATCTATGACATGAACTAATATATATGTACATTTGAAATCTAAAATTCAAGAAGTACAGGATATATCTAATCTATATTTAGATCATATCTAAATATTGATTGAATATAAAACTTCATACCTGAGTATGGGTAGCAGATCATCACATTCAAAATTTGTGATAGATAGTTTTTCATGATGCTTGACAGCTGTACACGCATCCGACCTCTACGGGTATCCACATGAAGTCCTGATGCTGATTGATCTTTCCGGGAGTGCTAGCTCGCGAAGACATCATCCATTGACTGATTTGAGAGGAACATGATGGAATTGAAGAATAAGAAGACCCTCTCTTTTTCTTTCTGGATCCATGCATCTGATCTCTACAATAGAGATCAAGAGAAGAAACATTTTTTCTCAATTTTCATGCATAAGAGAGAACCTTTCTCTCTTCCTTTCACACCCTTAAGAAAAATTTTTCTTCTCTAATTTTTTATAATAAAAATTAAATCTAATCTAATTTTTTATGCTAAAAATTACATAAAATTTTGAGATCTAAAAAAATTCAAAAGAGGGATCCAAGAGAAGAACTGTTCTTCTCTCTTTTTCTTCTTGATCTAGAACTCAAGGAAGCCCCAAATGCCCAATCAGATTTTTCAAATATTTTTTCTTTAAATTTTTATATTAAAAATTAGATCTAATCTAATTTTTATATTAAAAAAAATAGAAAAAAAATCTAGAAGAAGAACTTCTTCTTCTTCAAGGCTGCGCACAAGAAAGAAGATCCATCTTCTTTCTTGATCTAAAACTTCAAAAATCTCTAAATCTAAACCAGATTTTTTTTGGTATTTTTCTTCTAAATCTATATATTAAAAATTAGATCTAATTTAATTTTTATCTTGAAGAAAAATAAAAAAAAAATCTGGAAGAAGAACTCCTTCTTCTTTAAGGCTGCACATAAGAAAAAAGACCCTTCTTCTTTCTTGATCTTTCTCTCCTTGGGAAGAACTTTTCTTCTTTAATTTTTTGCTGTATAACCAGTAGAAAAACTCTCTTTGATGCCCAAAAATTGGTAAAAAAATATCAAAAAAATATACCAAGAAGAAGAGGAGAAAGTGGATGTTGCGAGAGGGATCTTGGGGCGTCCAACTCTTGGACACTCCCTCCTTGTTTTGGGCAACCAGAAAGAAGAGATGGGATGCCTCTTTGTTTTCAATGGGAGGAAAAGAGGTGGTGCAGCATGCTATGGGGTGTGAGGTATTCTTACGATAAAAAGTGGGCCGAGGAGAATTAATATGACATTGGGTTGGTTTGGGTTTAGTCCTATTCCAAAAAGGATTCAAGATCTCGTTCTAACTCTAACTAATCCTTGCATCCAATCCTAACTAATTTAGGAATTGGTTATAACAAACTAACTAATTGAATTCTAGCCCAATTATAAAACCAATTAAGCTTCAATCTAATTGAAAGTTAATTAGATTAAAAACCCCATTGATCCAGGGATGGAGATCTTGATGGTTTCAAGAAAGCTATTTGATAATAGGGATTGATCCAATCAGGCCTATTATCAAATGATATTTGATCAAATCAAAGCCTATTATCCAATAGGGTTAGATTCAATCTAAGTCTATATAAAAATAATTTCATAATTATGCATCCCTAAGATCAATTGGAATAAACTCTGTTATTCAACAAGGCTGCATCCAATTAATCCAAAGCCAATCTAATTAAATCCAATTCAATTAGAACTAATCCAATCTCCATTGCTCCATCAAATTGAGCCAATTAATAATTATATTATCAATTAATTATTTTTTTAATTTACTAACCATTAGTAAATAATTTATTATAATATTTATATAGGATTAATCATCAATCAAATTGATAATTAAATCTTTTAATGATTCATAATCGTCGATCAGCTATTTGATCAGATAGATACTTCTATATGTGTGATGCCATAGGTTCGAACCTAAACCGATAGCACAAAAATAATTCTTATACTAATCGATGTAATCATTTAGCAATGAAATCCGATGTTTGGATAGGCCGAATGTATGCCTAGCGATACTCTAGAACCCATATGGATATAGTTATCGTATAATTCATCCCTTTGACACTTGATACTCAAAGACGGCTTTGGGTTAAACTATCAACCCAGGAAGAGTGGTCCACATTGTATCTCAACCTCAAAAATTCTGTGACTCCTCACTAGGACTACTTTGGCTAAAGTTTGCTGAATTGAAATACAATGATGCATCATCTTCAATTTTACTTGAAATGGTCAATCCAATCTTGACTCGCACTCAGACTTCACAAGTACTTGACTGTACCCAAAAATTTTTCATCACCGAATTAGAAATCTGGATAGTTCGGTATCAAAGCACAGTGAGTTGCTTGCAAGTCATCAGAACAACCTCAGGTCTGAGAAACATATATACACATATCCCATCAGAGCAATCTTTGACAGTAGAGTGCTCTAAAAGTAGTCACGCTTAGTGAAATGTACTCCTACATATCATCTGTATGTCATACTCGTGTCACCACACGTCTTGGTTAAGAGGATAACCAACTAATATAGCACACAATGACGTACACTCGATATAGTTATCATCCTTGTAAAAATTATATCATTTGGTCACGAACAGAATTTAAGAACCACATGATAAATCTTTCTTTATCATTTTAGAAGTAGTTCTAAGGACTTCATCATAACATATGAGTTCTATTTTAGAAGATATATTTCATATGATGAATTTGTCAGATAACATTTATCATTTTATAATTCATATACTTATATGGAGTACAATCATCTACAATCTAGATGATTGACTTTAGAATATATTTTTCAACAATGTCTACATTACTTAATCAATCTAAGTTCAAATTTTAATAAGACCAAATTAATCAGGTAAGTAGGTGGGAGGCTCTCTGTAGCTTTTCTAGATACCAACAGAGTTGGTCAGGCCAGCATACGGATCTAATTAGAAAATCAACATTCATACTTTCTTCGACACCAATTGATCTTAAGAATTTAACTTTTGATTAAAAAGTAATTTTTGATATTACAACTTAATATAACTAAATGAGGGACTTTAAATTGGTCTCGGCACATCCTAACTATAAGCACATAAAATGTACACTAAAAATTATGCAAATTTATATACTTCAACTATTCATAATAGCAATCACATTATCATACCAAAAATTATATAAGGGTACAATCAAAGTCATAACATATGACTAACAAATTCATATAATATAACAAACCCTAATCTAATGAGGCATGCATAACACCCTTATTTTCTATACATCGATTTAAGCATCATGCTACCATGATAATAAAATTATAAATTATCATAAATTTATAATTTTAATAATTAAAATTTAGAATCATGGTTCACTAAAAGTCAAAAATAATTTTTGAGTTTGAAGAATCGATGCTAAAAACAATGCTACATTTTTGGCAGGATATGAATAAGAACGATTCTATGCTACTATATTGCATTTGTTTGATCGAATCAGACAAATCTAGCTCTGATACCACTATAGAGTTCTAGTCACATAGTGAAAAATAATTTTAAAAATTTTAAAAATAAATAAATTAATAGCTTTATCAAATAAAACTATCAAGTCAGAATTCAAACCCTAGAATCACCTTGCCGATATCGATAAAATAAAAACAAACATGCAAAAGAGATAGAATTTTTACTTTTATCAAAATAAAAAAATAGCACATTGGTGTTCTCCATGAGCCTTCAAGATAGAAGTCCTCCAATAGTGATCCACATGAAAGTTGGCCAAGGTCCTTCTCAACCCATGTGCTGCCGCAGCCTTATCTTCTCAAGAACACTGTCGGCTTCGAACTTGCATCATGATCGCACCAAAGCTCAGTTGCTTTTGATCTTACCACTAGAATGACACCAAGAAGACACTCTTCAGATATCATACAATCTAAGATTTGATTTTTAGCTCCAACATTTGAAAAAACCAAACCCTAGGGCACACTAGCAACACTTGTTAAAAATCTCACCACCCTTATTGCAACTTTTGCCACTCAAATTTTCCTTTCTTTTTCCTCAAAATTTTTTCAGAATTTTTCCTATATTTAACATGTCCCTTCTCTCTGGTTAAATCAAAGCCATCAGCCATTTGGGATGTCCCCTATAAATAGGGGACCAAGGGACGTCATATAGGATGAAGGGGCACCAACCTTTGGCGCTTCAACTTCCCATGCAGTGAATAAATTCACTGAGTAAATTTTTGATATTCTAGATACTTGCAATAGAAGGACTCTCCTTCTTCTATGTGTCATAAAAAATTTAATAAATTTTGATTACAAAACATAGGAGATCTGGTTGGAAAAATATGGCAACGTGTAAAAATTAAGCGCCTTCATTAAGGACTCTTCATTTCACATGCCAAAAATAAGAGGCGGCATTTATTTTTTGTTGTGACTTCTGAAAGATGTAGAGGAGTCCTTCTTCACTTGAAATTGATTCAAGTTGGATAAGGAACCAATCCAAATTGACTCAATCCCATTAGGTCAAAGGCAACTGGTCTAGGTTAGCTCAAACACTTTGAAGTAAACCAATTTGGAAACTTAGGTTAATACAATGTGCTAGCATATCAAATTAACCTATAAAATTTATATTAAACTTTAATTAGATCAGACCAAAGTCAAATCTCAAAGTGTATGACCCATTGGGTTCCAAATCAAGCCAGTAGTGGACCTAAACTTTTGACGTAACCCTAATCCGATGAGATTAGGTCACCCAAAGAGTCTCAATCAACTTGGACTCTTTCAAATTAATTTTAGAATCAAATTCTTTTAATTTTGATGAGCCCACAAGTTAAGATTGATATCTAGCAACATGTCATGACTATCTGAAAGATTTAAAATTTTAATAAAAAATTATCAAAATATCCTTCAGTGACAAGTTTTCATGTAATTTAATTCTTCAGTCAAACAACATCTCAGATGAGCTGTGGATATGAAAATATGTCAAACCTAATTATTTATCATTATGTATCTTAATGTGAAGGTAATGATTTAGTTGATGATATATTAAATTTTTTTTTCTAATTATCATCTTGCTTTGGCCAAAAACTTTCAGAATCACTATCCTATGAGATCACATAAGATGTTCACTCCCCTTATTAAGAGTGACTGATCCCTTATTGATCACTCACAACCTCCATGCATACTTCACCATATCCAAAACACCCCACACAAGGATCAAAAAATCAAGTTACGTAGTAAACCAAAATATGGATCCAAGTCATAAGGTACCATGATGATCTCAGATTAAAGGATCACTTACATAACTCCCACTAGAGAAACATCAGTTGACATATAAATAAAACTCCATTTGATATTCTCTCGCAGGTTAATTCAGTGAACTCATTTTCTAATGAGTGCCCATATCTTTGTATTAGTGTCACCACACAAGTGGTTGTGAGATCAACCATCTTCATTTCTGAGCATACATTGGACATGCCAGTCTTATCAGTATTATTGATCCCTGACTCAATGTACCAATGATTAGAAATATTTTAAATTAGGACTATCAAGGATTTAGGTCTCACTGGCGTGATCTCATCATGGCCCTAAAACCATTGTCCAGACCTATGGGGTTCATTATAATCTTAAGAACAACAAGATGTAGTATATAATGAATCAAAAATGCCTATTTATTAATAATATAAGTGTCAATTACATGACTTTGGAAGATAAATTACAATAAACATCCTATCACATCCCATATGTGATTGACTTATAGGATATTATTCTTTTACTTTTCAAAGACTTTAGACTAGTATCTCATAAGGTACACACACCCATACCATGAGTAATCATCGATAAAGGTTATGAAATAGAGATAACCTTCTTTGGCTGGCACATCGAATGGGCCACATACATCATTATGTACTAGAGCAAGTACCTTCATGGTCCTTTCTCCGTGTCCCACAAAGAAAAGTTTGATTATTTTTTTTTGAAGGCATGACTCACAAACTGGATATGACTCAGAAGTCAATAGATCCAAAAGTTTGATTTCTCTAATTTGTTGATTCTGTCTTCTCCTATATGATTTAGCCTTAGATGCCATAAGTACTTTTGATTAATTATATCTCTAAACCATTTAGTTCCAATGACATTCATATCATGCTCGATATAGTTTATAGATACATCCACATAGAGCTGAAAGAGACTATTTATAAGAAAACTACTTTCAATAATTTTATTTTCTAAATAAATATTACAGTAGCCCTTATAGAAACTAATTATATAGTCTTCTTGTGTCAAACAAGAGACAAAAGTTAGATTTCTAATTGTAGTAGATACAAAATAACAATCCCTAAATACAAGACTAATCTCTGACGGTAGTTACAGAGGGTACATTCCTACAGCCACAGTAGCAACTTTTGCTTCGTTCCTAACTCGTAGGGTCACCTCGCCTTCTCTCAGCCTCCTACTATCCTAAAGATCCTACATAAAGGTGGATAAGTGAGTACTAGATCCAGAGTCAATCACTCAACTGGATGTAGAAGAAATCATTAGATTAGATTCTATAACGAGCATACCTTCAAAAGGTACACCTTTTTTTTTATTCTTGAGGCTTGCTAGGTAGCTAGGGTAGTTCTACTTTCAATGGCCATCCTTGTTACAGTGAAAATATTTTTTTTTCTTGACGGTCTTCTTCTTTGAAACATCCTTCTTTGGCCTGTTCTCAACCTTCTGCTTCTTCGCAGACTTTTTCTTCTTTCTGATAAACTTTCTCTTAAAAGAAGTCCATTCTACAATGAGAACAGAGCCCCTTAAACTCTTCAAGGTTTCCTCAGTTGTCACCAGCATGTTGACTAACTCAACATTGGTGCATTGAATCTTATTTATATGATAGTTTACGATAAACTGTGCATATGAATCAGTAAGAAACTGCAAAATGAGGTTAATCTGTAACTCGTTGTCCAATATCGACATCTTGAGCTTCTCAAACTCCTCTAGATCTTTGATTATTGTTAAATAATACTTATGAACCAACTGTCCATCATGCATCTTCGCTTTGAAGAGTTGCTTGGACACTTCGCAGTAGGCTGCATAGCTCTTCTCACCATACAACTCTTGTATGTGAGAATCTGTCAGACAGACTTCATATCTTTGTGTTGGTATTGCAATTTGTTAGACATCTAAGCCAAATATAGCACTTGACCTTATTATCATCATCCAACCACTTCTCATAAGATGCTCTCTGTTCAGCAATCGAACGAGCTGGCAAAGGGATGAGGTCTTGGTCAAGTACATAGGCTATTTTCTCGAAACTCAAGATGATCTTAAGATTCTAGAGCCAATCCTTAAAGTTAGATCTGATCAGTCTGTTGGTGTCTAAGATGTGAGTAAGGGGATTTGAAGTAGACGTTTCCTACAAGAGAAACGAAGGTTCTAGTTAAACTTTGTAATTAACTTAATCAATTTGTTTTAGGAGCTTTATTTTAAAAACAAACCTAGACTCCCACTATTTTCTTGAATTATTCACACTCCTTAGTTGGAGAAATAAAAACCTCCATGATTTAGGATTTTTAGTGGGTGCTGCGGTCCTATCGATTGGCACACCATCTCACCTAATAGTTATTGGTGATGTATTAGCCAATAGGTGGACAATACTTGTTCAATATTTTTTGAAACATGTTGCAACCAACTTTAGTCTCTAAGTTTTAAAGCCTCACCTAATAGTTATTGATCTTATTTTTTAGTTAAGTCAGACCCATCACTCACCTATAGGTGTAAAACCATCATTGGGTTCCTCACCTAACAGTTATTAGGTCCAATCCTATTTTTATCTAGAGCATCTCATGCTATGGAGTGGTTGCATCTTTCAATTGAACCTGTTGGGTATATAATAACCCCAGCCAAAGTTCGTAAGAGGTCGACCCTCCCAGGGTTCTTCTGGCTTCTGACCTTGTGCGGCATCTTTCTGAACTCCCCCGACTATCCGAGCTTCTATAATACCATCCGGACTCCTCCAGCAGTCGACCTTCCACAGTGTCCTCCAGATTCCTCCAACGGACGAACTCCCATCGCACCTCCGGACTTCTCCAATAATGAGCTCCTCCATTCATCTACCGGACTGCTCCAAATGCTCTCTGGGCTTCACTATCAGTCAATTTTCTACAGTGATTGACTACTCTTCGAATCTCTTCCAGACTTCTTTCGGCCACGATCGACTTTACTCCAAACTTCTTTCAGACTTCATCAATGACAGAGCTTCTCCAGTAGTAGGACTTCTACAGTAACTAGACTCCATCCAAGTTTCTACGGTGGTCGACCATCTTTTGAATATCATTCGAGCTCCTACAAGAGTCGGACTCCGTCCGAACTTCTACAGCAGATGGATCCCAGACGAACTTCTACAACGGACGGATTCCACCAGCTGGATCTTTACACCGAACTTCTATTGCAAGCGAATTTCATTCGAGCTCCTACAAGAGCCGGACTCTGTCCGAACTTCTACAGTGGATGGATCCCAGACGAACTTCTACAACGGACGGGCTCCACCAGCCAGATCTCTACTCTGAACTTCTATTGCAAGCGGATTTCATCCAAACTTCTACAATAAGAAGCCTCCATCCGAGCTTCCACGGTAACCGATCTTCGTCCGAGCTTCTACAGTAAGCGGCCTCCTTCCAAACTCCTACAAGAATCGGACTCTGTCCGAACTTCTACAATAGAATTGAATTCAAGACTCCTCCAGCAGACGAACTTCCACAACACCTTCTGAACTCCACTATCGATCGACCTTCTGCTGGATTTCACGTGAAATCGGACCTATCCAGCAGACAGTCTTCAGACGAGCTTCTACATCAGATAAATTTCAGACGGACTTCTCTAGCAATCGGACTCTTGTCAGACTTCTCCAATAGAAAGTCTCCATCCGAGCTTCTACAGCAGATGACTTTCGCCTGCAGCATCAGCGCTCAAGACACTCGACAATAATGGATTCGTCAGCAGCCTCGAAAACATCCAAGCTTCTCTTAGATTGCTGAGATAGAGAGCCATTCCGCTCCATCAGATATCCCAACCGAGCTTCAGCCGTCTAGTCTGAACTCTCTAGCAAGTCACGACAACGGACACTACCCCACTCCACCCTCTGTAACAAACTCCACGTGGCCCCATCATTCTCTGGCAAGTCATGACAACGGACACCACTCCACTCTCCGTAACAAACTCCACGTGGCCTTGAACGGCCCACTATCAGGCAGTTACAGATGTCACTGTCAAGCGGTTATGCTCTCCCATCTATAAAAGAGACCCTCCCAGATACGTTCTCCTCTAAGCTCTAAACTCTATCTCGAAACTCTGCTAAAATTTTATTCAAGTGCTCTATTTCTGTTGAAGCAGAGTACTGACTTGAGCATTGGAGGGTCTTACCAGAGTACCCCCAACTCCGGTTTAGACTTCCCTTGCAGGTTCCGACGGCGGCCGTGATCCCCTCTACTCCAGCTTCTCCGACGTCGGTGGAATTCTGCACCAACAGAATTGACGCTAGAGGAAGGGGACTGTGTCTTCACAGGACCCTTGTTCTTAAAGGAGTACTCAATGAAACTGTCTTCGATCATCTTCTTCAACATCTTCTTCCTCTTCTCCTACCAGATCCCCACCAGATGCCTCCCTGAAAGGCATCCACCAGGCGATCTATGGCCTCCGTGGCCAGATCTCAGCGAGATCCGCAAGCTCCGACCTCATCTCTAATTTTTCAGGCTCCTCCTTCAACAATGACAGTCGGCATAGAACAGTTTGACCTGCTGGTTCAGTAGGTCAGGGACCTCACTGAAGCAGTGCAGGCCATGCAGCAGCAGCAGCAGCCACAGGCATCTGTGTGGCTGGAAAGAGCATCGTCGGAGTTTCAGAATCTGGTGATCAGGTGACCTACTTGGTCCAGTCACCCTGTCTTCCCCAGAAAGGGGAAGCAGAGGGCGGAGAGCCCTCCGTCTGATCATGATTCCACCCCCGGAGGGTCTCTACCTCCGTTCTACCAGAAGACCCTCGAGACTCGCAGTCGAGAGGATCTCCTGGATCAAAGATTCTAGGAGATGAATCGATAGATCGAAGAGCTCCGCCATGCTCCCCCTGCTTACGGTGAGGATATCTGTACTGACCCTCCTTTCTCTCAAATGATTATACAGGAATCGATCCCGTCGAACTTCAAGCTCCCCCAATTTGAGAGCTATGACGGACCTCAGATTCAGTTGACCACCTGGAGACCTTCCGGACAATGATGCTGCTCCATGGCACGCCAGACGCCATCCTGTGCCGAGCCTTTCCATCTACCTTGAAGGGAGCAGTAAGAAACTGATACTCGACACTGAAGTCGGGTACTATCTTCTCCTTTGATCAGATGAGCCATCAGTTTGCTGCTCATTTCATCAGCAGCCGGCATCCTCGAAGAGGTTCGGAGTCCCTCATCAACATCAAGCAAAAGGAGGAAGAATCCATCCGAACTTACGTTAACCATTTTAACGTCGCCGCATTGGAGGTCCAAAACTTGGACCAATCAATTGCAATGGCCGCTCTGAAGAGCGATCTTCAAAAGAATGATCTTCTGTTTTCCTTGGAAAAGAAGTATCCCAGGGACTTCACTGATTTGCTGGCTCGGGCCAAAGGGTATGCCCGAGCAGAGGAAGCCTTCAAGATAAAGGATGAGGAGGTCGCGAAGAAGCGGCAGGCGGGTGACTCCAGCAAGCCCGTAGCTGAAAAAGGGCCAAGTGAAGCTCGGCCACATTCTCGAACTCTCTCCGGACACAAGCATGTCCGAACTTCTCCCTGAGCTCGTAGGCAGAGGATCCCGAACCACAGAGTTCGGCAGAGCTCTCCCCCAGGAAGATTCTACAGCTATGCCCCTCTCAATGCTCCAAAAGCCCAAGTGCTGATGGAGGTCAGGAGCAGCTGCCAAGGCCGGAAAGGATGCACACACATCTCGGGAAGTGCAACCCTAACAAGTTCTGCCTCTATCATCGTGACCACGGCCACAACACGGAGGAGTGTATTCAGCTCCGAGATGAGATCGAGGAGCTCATCAGATGAGATCGGCTAGACAGATTCATCCGACGTCGGTCTGAAGGTAGGGAGGATCGGTCGAGGGCCCTACTACAGCCAGAGCCGCCAAGGAGAAAAGAACAGTCTGAAGATCGGCCTCCAATTAGGATCATCAACACCATCTCTGGAGGACCCAAGCGGGGAGCAACCAGTGGATCAGTTGGACTGCCCAAGCGGCAGACTGAAGAATCTATAACCTTTACTGAAGAAGATGCTAAGAAGATTCAATTCTTCCATAATGATGTGGTTGTAGTTTCTTTAAATATTGCTGACTATGATGTACGCAGCATTCTTGTTGATAGTGGAAGCTCTACCGATATTTTGTTTTACAATGCATTCTCAAAAATATCCATTCTGGATGGTCGATTAGGACTGATAAGCTCCCCATTGGTGGGGTTCACTGGCGATACTGTGCCGGTGGAAGGAGTAATAACTTTAACTGTAGTTGCAGGTGTTGGAAAATATATCTCAAAAAGCCAATCGTCAAGTTGTTGACGGTTGAGCAACCAAGTATTGTAATTGATTTGTTAATAAATAAAATATATTTGATATTTTCATCATAAGCTTTCATCTTCAAATGAACTCCATTGTTATGATGAAGTCTTTAGGACTATTTAGATTCGATAAAGAGAAGATTTATCGATTAGTCCTTAAAACAGTTCACGACCAAATGATAGGCTGTTAATAAGGACGACAGCTTCTATCGAGCATAGGTCGCTGTAGGCCATATGGGTTGGTTGTCCTCTTAACCAAAGAGTGTGGAGATACTGGTATGGCATACAGGTGAGATGTACTGATACATCATCATTGAACGTGACCAACTCCAGAGTATTTTGCTGTCGAGAATGTCTCTAATGGGATATAGATATAAGTGTCCCTTAGACCTGAGATCGCCTCAATGACTTGCAAGCAACTCACTGTGCTTTGGTAGTGGACTAACTGAATTTCTAATTTAGGGACGGAAGCCTTCTGGGCACAGTCAAATACTGGGGAAGTCAGAGTGTGATCAAGATGGGATTGACCACTCCAAGAGTTGGAGAAGAATGAGTCGCTGTATTTCAATTTAGCAAAACCTTGGCCAGGGTAATCCATCAGATGGATTTGATATTTTGAAATACAATGTGGACAACCTAATCAGAGTTGACAGTTGAACTCTGGGGTATCCTATGATCATTTTGGTCAAGGGGATGAATTATATGAAAACTATATCCGCATGGGTTCTAAGGATGTTGTTCTACACATTCGACCTATCTGATCGTCAGGTACCATTACTAGATGGTCACTTTGATTGGTAAAAGAATTTATTCCTGTGCTATCGACTTAGGTTCAGACCTATGAGGTCACACACATTAGAGTTCATGATCCGATCGGATGGTTGATCAACGATTAAAAATTGTTCTAGGGTTAAATGATCAATACGATTGACATTTAACCCAGTGCAAGTGTTGCAGGAGGATCGATTAGCAATTCGATTGCTAATTGACTTAATTTGATTAAGCCAATGGGCTGAGATTAAGTCTAATTAAATATAATTTAATTAGATTTAGTTTGGACTTGATTGGATCAAGTCCAATTGGTTTATTGGATAAGCCAAGTGCAAGGAAAAACTAATCCTAGTTCAACTAGGACTTGGGTCAATCTAATTTCTAATTTGATTAGAAAATTAAATCATATTTAAATCTAATTTAATCTAATTAAATTAGATTCTTAATTGAATTAAGACCTATTTTAATTAGGTTGATCTAATTTTGATTTGATTTGGTTTGAGAAACCAAATTAAAATAAGTCATAAGATAGAATCCTAGTAAGACTAGGATTCCACCTTGCGCCACATAAGCCTTCCTCATGCCCTCTCTCTCATTCAACACCAATCTTCTCTTATTTTATGTGACAAAAGCCCTCTCCCAGGTCTCTCCCATGTTCACAAAAGGTTTCCTCTCTTCTTTCTTACATGGAAGGTGGTTTGGATCAAATCAAAGAGGAATAAGTTTGGATTTCGAATTCTATGAGATAGAGTTTTAGAAATCCAAAACTCTTTCAATTTTGCACCAAATTTATCCAATTTTTTTTTAAAATTTTTTGTAACTTTTAGGGTACATATTGTGTACCCTTTACTAGTAATCTATGTACAAAAATAAGGAGGAGGTGCTTAAGAGTTGGGCGCCCCTTATCTTGCCATGTTTGGATAAGCCTTGACTAGGTATTTGACCTAGATAAGGACTCTATCATATCTCTCTATATAAAATGAGTTTCTTCATGAAATTTTTGATGAAGATAGATATTTGAGAGACCTATGGGCTGTCCAAAAATTAGAGAGAAAGACCTTTGGGTTGTGGAGATATAATAGATACAAGATAGGGTGTCTAGAGAGAGAAACGAGAAGAAGAAGAGGGTCTTCTTCTAGGGTTGTTTGTTTTCATATCTTTCCTCCCTCCATCTTAAGTTTTATGAGAGAGTTTCAGATTTGAAACTCCTCCTCCTACTTTCTATCTTTGGAAGAGTCTAAATCAAGAAGAAGGAGGCAGCTGATCAACCATCAAAGAAGGATCAACGCAGTACTAGCATATTGTGCTGATTTCCTGAAGCAGAACTTCTGATCGAGATTCGTGGGCTCGTGTGGATGACTCCTAGAGGTCGGATGCATGTGCAGCTTGCAACATCATCCTCAAGCTCAGATCAGTGAGATTAGAATATCTAACTTGCAAGGTAATAGATCTGATCTATTGTTTAATACATACATTAGATGTAGTATAGAAACATGTTGATATGATCAACATGTTGTTCATGATGTATATATATTTTAATTTTTGATTTAATGGTATGTAATAATCATATAATAGGATCTTAGATCTAGAGATTCTCTGGTTTTAAAAAATAAATTTTGATTTATTTTAGTCTTCCACTGTATGATCTTGAAAATGTTTCAAGATCTAACCCTGAAACCCTAGATCTAGTTCCTTCAATTGGTATCAGAGCCTAGGTTCTTTATTATATGATTATTTATACATGCTTAGATTATTTTTTAGATTAGATTTAATTTATAATATAATTATTAAATCTAAAATTAAAATTTTAGATCAATCACGAACTGCAAGGTTGTCCTGCTGTAAGGTTTACCCCTTACAATGCAAAGATTGTCCTAGTTTGTGTAGATCTATCTGTAATCATAAATTTTTTAGATATGATCTAAATTAAATTTATGATTTATTAGATTTAAAAGATATTTAAATCTGAAATAAAATCTCTTTGTTAATAATTTTTATGCAAAGAAATTATTTAAAGTTGAAATTGTTTCAATTACATGAACCTGTTTAGATTAGATCTAAAGTAGTTTCATGTTTATTTCACTTATATCTTGATTATGAATCAAACATGCAATATGGTTGATAGAATCATATTGTAAAATTATTTTACAAATATAAAAATTACTTTTTGAAAAGTCGAACCCAACCCTCAGCCCAAAACTTAATTAAGAATTAAGAAGTTGTTTGATTAGGTTTTAGGATTGTGAATTAAAGAACCTAAGACACAAACCATAACACATTGGGTTAATGGGTTAGTGGGAATTAGATCCATTAATTGGGTTAGACCTATGGTTAGATTAAAGATGGACTTAATTAGAGAATTGACTAAATCTAATCAATTGTTGTTTTAGATTAGGTCAAGGATTCTCTAGATCAATTACAATAGTTGTAGTTGGTCAAGTCCATGTCTTTAATGAGAACCAAATAGACTTGATTCTTGGCTAAGCGATCTAGCACGTACTGTTAGGTTGATCTAATCGAAACTAATTAAACCAGTTGGTATCTAAGGTAAACTAGATCGGTGGTTTTTAATTGGGAGCCGGCTTACCTGGCCATTTCTGATGGTGTCTAAGGCAAGCTTTGACAGACTCTCCCATTGATCGAACTTACTTGGCCTCTTGGTGAAATTATGTTTTGATCGGATCACTTGACTATTCGAGCTAACCCATGTCAGCTAGGTAAATCAGTGTGACTGATTTAGGTGCTCCTAGACCAGCCCTTTTAATGGTCTCCCTTAAGCTGACTTGGTGAAGCCAGTGGGAGGATCATGATAAGCTGGTTCATCTGACCTCATCCTCTAAATTATTTAAATCTTCTAAAATTATTAGGTCCTTAAAATGATAAAGTTATGGAGATAACTGAGCCATAGCCTCCCATTAAGGTGTTTGATAATGAGTCCATTAACTCAATAATCATTGTAGACCCAAAGGCCTGGTGCTTGTTGACTAATGGAATTATCACTCATCATATGACGACTTGAAAGTATCTCTCTAATGGTGGTTAGGTGAGCCAACCAAAGTTGAGCTTAATCATTCATTGGTTAGATACACCAAGTATGATCATGTTAATGGTTGGACCTAACCGGATCTTTACAGTGGAGGCCAAAGCCTACTGATTAGGTTTCTGGGGCAAAATTAAAATTACTAAAAATTATTTAGAGAAACAATTGGTTATGAACCTACCCTTAGATGTACATGGGTTGGCCAACCAAAGTTGGGCTTGTGTGCAGTCTAAGTGGATTCTAGTACCCACTAAGAAATTAGGGTAATTCTTCGAATTGGAGGTAGAGGCTACCAATTCGAATAAAATAGTGAGAGAAACCTTTTGATTAAAGTCCAAATCTTTAGGTTTAATGAATTAATTACTAATTAGGTTATGATTTTCTTTTGTGCAGATATGGCCACTTCCCTATTGCTTCGATCATTGTTGGACAATGATAAGTTGGTGGGACCCAACTTCGATAGCTAGTATCGAAAGTAGAAGATAGTCCTGGAGCATGAACGGATCCTATATGTGATAATGGATCCTGCACCTAAGGAGCCAGCTATCAATGCACGTGGAGCAGTCAGAGACACTTACCAGAAGTGGCCAGTGACCGGACCATGGTGCACTGTATCATGCTAGTTGCCATGAGCGACGAGTTCAGTCGTAGATTCGAGATAGCTCAGCCAAAGGATATGCTTCAAGTGTTGGAGGATGCCTTTGGCACATCCGATGATGTGGAGAGGCACAAGACTAGTTGTGCCATCTTCAACGCCAAAATATGGGATGGTGCCTCTGTCACTGATCATGTATTGTACATGATCGAGCTGATGGAATGATTGAGCAAGCTCGACTTTTTCTTGCATGAGCAGCTTGGAAAAGATGCAATACTGAACTCGCTGTCCAAGTCTTATCTCCCATTCCTCACTCATTATAGAATGACAAAGCCTGAAGTAAACTACCACAGATTACTGAGGTTGCTTCAGAACTTTGAGAAAGATCACCAACTCCATAAGGAGTCGGTGAACTTAGTGGGAGGATCGTCTTCTGGTTCTCGATCCTTTAAGAAAGGGAAGAAGAACAAGAAGAAGAAAGTGAAAAAGGTGCAAGTTCAGGCTGGGACATCTATGTAGGGTCAGACCAAAAAGATCAAACCCGATAAGAGTCTATTCTACTGGCAAGCACCCTAGATTAGATAGTGTGTCAGATATCTACTTATGGCACTATAGGCTAGGTTATATAAACAAGAACAGAATAAACAGGTTGACTCAAGAGGGAATCCTCGAAGTCAGTGATTGTGAATCACTTCCAACCTGTGAGTTCTGTCTTCTTGGTAAAATGATCAAGTCACCTTTTACTGAAAAAAGTGAGAGAGCTACTAAAATCTTGGGCTTAGTACATACTGATGTATGCGGGCCCATGAGCACCAGTGCTAGAGGTGGATATTTCTACTTCATAACTTTCATGGATGACCTATCCCGATATGGATATGTCTATCTGATGAAACATAAGTCGGATTCATTTGAAATGTTCAAACGATTCCAAAGTGAAGTAGAAAAATAAACTGGGAAGAGTATTAAAACTCTTCGATCTGATCGAGGAGGAGAATACCTTTCTAGTAAGTTTCTCACATATCTAGGAGAGAATGGGATTCTCTCCCAATGGACTCCTCCAGAAACACCACAGCATAATGGTGTGTCTGAAAGGAGAAATTGGACTCTGTTAGACATGGTCCGATCCATGATGGATTTTGCTAGCTTGCCGATATCCTTCTAGGGATATGCATTCGAATCAGCCTGTTATCTGTTAAATAGGGTTTCAAGTAAGTCTGTAATTAAGACTCCATATGAGATATGGACAGGACGTAAGCCAGCACTTTCACACCTTAGGGTCTGGGGGTGCCCGGCCTATATCAAACGATTAGTCACAGACAAACTTGGATCTAGGTCTGACAAATGCTCATTCATAGGGTACCCCAAAGAGACAAAAGGATATTTTTTCTACCATGCTAATGAACAAAAGGTGTTTGTCAGCCTTAAGATAATTTTTTTAGAAAAAGAGTTCCTTGGTGAAGGAACTGTTTCCTCTAAGGTTGAACTTGATGAAGTTCAACAGGTAGAAGGACCGACACCAATAGCTGAACCTGAGTCGGATATGATTAGATCAGATCCGGAGCCCAATATACCTGCACCATTAAGGCGATCCGGTAGAGTACCGCATCAGCCGGATAGATACTACGATTTCTTGGTCCGGGACAGTGATCCCATCAAACTTGATGAGAATAATGAGGATCCGATCATCTATATGGATGCAATGCAGAGACCTGATTGTGAGAAATAGCTTGAAGCCATGAAATCTGAAATGGAGTCCATGAAGGTCAACGATGTATGGACATTGGTTGACCCACCTGAAGGGGTTAAACCCATTGGGTATAAATGGGTCTTCAAAAAGAAAAGGGGCACAGACGGAAAGGTGGAGACCTATAAAGCCCGTCTGATCGCCAAGGGGTATCATCAACGTTATGGTATTGACTATGATGAGATATTTTCTCCTGTGGCAATGCTCAAATCCATTCGGATAATGCTTGCAATAGTTGTCCATCTGGATTATGAGATCTGGCAGATGGATGTAAAGATAGCTTTTCTGAATGGAGAGCTGACCGAAGAGGTGTATATGATACAACCTGAGGGGTTTACATCCACAGATGAGTCCAAGGTGTGCAAGCTTCAGAGATCCATTTATGGATTGAAGCAAGCTTCTCGAAGTTGGAACATGTGTTTTGATAAGGTGATCAAAATGTATGGCTTCATTAAGAATGGAGAAGAGCCCTGCATCTATAAATGGACAAATGATCTAGTTGTGGTATTCTTTGTCTTATACGTGGATGATATTCTCTTAATCGAGAATGACATCCCCGCACTACAGGGAATAAAAGTTTGGTTGTCATCATAGTTCTTTATGAAGGACTTGGGTGAAGCATCCTACATCCTAGGAATGAAGATCTATAGGGATAGATCTAAAAAGATGCTTGGGTTATCCCAGTCCATGTACATAGACACTGTACTGAAGAGGTTCAACATGGAGAATTCCAAGAAGGGCTATCTACCGATAGGCCATGAAATTTCTCTCTCTAAGAAGGATTGTCCGACAACTCTTGAAGAGAGAGAGCGTATGAGTAGAGTCCCATATGCTTCAGCCGTGGGATCTATCATATACACCATGATATGTACAAGACCAGATGTGGCATACTCACTAGGAGTAGTGAGTAGATACCAATCTGATCCTGGAGAAAATCACTGGAAAGTGGTTAAAGCCATCCTTAAGTATTTGAGAAATACTAAGGACCAATGGTTGGTTTATGACGAGTCAGATCTGAAACTTGTGGGGTTCACAGACTCTAGCTTTCAATCTGACCATGATGATAGCAAGAGCGTGTCGGGTTATATCTTTACTCTGAATGGTGGAGCCATCTGCTGGAAGTGTTTCAAGCAGCATACTGTGGCGGACTCTGTTTGTGAAGTGGAGTACATCGTAGCATCGGATATCGCGAAGGAAGCTGTGTGGCTGAGAAAATTTATCAACGAGCTCGGAGTAGCACCCTCCCTCGATGGTCCGGTCCTGCTCTACTGCGACAGCACTGGTGCCATAGCTCAGGCGAAGGAACCCAAAGCATATCAGCAGACGAAGCACATCTTGTGCCGCTTCCACCTGGTCTAGGAGATCGTGGATCGAGGTGACGTCGACCTTCAGAAGATCGATGGAAAGGAGAACCTGGCCGACCCCTTCACTAAAGCCTTGACAATAAAGGAGTTCGACAATCACAAGTCAAAGATGGGTATTAGATACTATGCCGAGTGGCTTTAGGACAAGTGGGAGTTGTTGGGAAATATGTCCCAAAAAGTCAATCGTCAAGCTATTGACGATTAAACAACCAAGTATTGTAATTGATTTGTTAATAAATAAAATATATTTAGCATTTTCATCATAAGCTTTCATCTTCAAATGAACTCCATTGTTATGATGAAGTCCTTAAGATTATTTAGATTCGATAAAGAGAGGATTTATCGATTAGTCCTTAAAACAGTTCACGACCAAATGATAGGCTGTTAATAAGGACGACAGCTTCTATCGAGCATAGGTCGCTGTAGGCCATATGGGTTGGTTGTCCTCTTAACCAAAGAGTGTGGAGATACTGGTATGGCATATAGGTGAGATGTACTGATACATCATCATTGAACGTGACCAACTCCAGAGTATTTTGCTGTCGAGAATGTCTCTAATGGGATATAGGTATAAGTGTCCCTTAGACCTGAGATCGCCTCAATGACTTGCAAGCAACTCACTGTGCTTTGGTACTGGACTAACTGAATTTCTAATTCAGGGACGGAAGCCTTCTGGGCACAGTCAAATACTTGCGAAGTCAGAGTGTGATCAAGATGGGATTGACCACTCCAAGAGTTGGAGAAGAATGAGTCGCTGTATTTCAATTTAGCAAAACCTTGGCCAGGGTAATCCATCAGATGGATTTGATATTTTGAAATACAATGTGGACAACCTAATCAGAGTTGACAGTTGAACTCTGGGGTATCCTATAATCATTTTGGTCAAGGGGATGAATTATATGAAAACTATATCCGCATGGGTTCTAAGGATATTGTTCTACACATTCGACCTATCTGATCGTCAGGTACCATTACTAGATGGTCACTTCGATTGGTAAAAGAATTTATTCCTGTGCTATCGACTTAGGTTCAGACCTATGAGGTCACACACATTAGAGTTTATGATCTGATCGGATGGTTGATCAATGATTAAGAATCGTTCTAGGGTTAAATGATCAATACGATTGACATTTAACCCAGTGCAAGTATTGCAGGAGGATCGATTAGCAATTCGATTGCTAATTGGCTTAATTTGATTAAGCCAATAGGCTGAGATTAAGTTTAATTAAATATAATTTAATTAGATTTAGTTTGAGCTTGATTGGATCAAGTTCAATTGGTTTATTGGATAAGCCAAGTGCAAGGAAAAACTAGTCCTAGTTCAACTAGGACTTGGGTCAATATAATTTTTAATTTGATTAGAAAATTAAATCAGATTTAAATCTAATTTAATCTGATTAAATTATATTCTTAATTAGGTTAAGACCTATTTTAATTGGGTTGATCTAATTTTGATTTGATTTGGTTTGAGAAACTAAATTAAAACAAGTCATAAGATAGAATCCTAGTAAGACTAGGATTCCACCTTACGCCACATAAGCCTTCCCCATGCCCTCTCTCTCATTCAACACCAATCTCCTCTTATTTTGTGTGACAAAAGCCCTCTCCCAGGTCTCTCCCACATTCATAAAAGGTTTTCTCTCTTCTTTCTTACATTGAAGGTGGTTTGGATCAAATCAAAGAGGAATAAGTTTGGATTTCAAATTCTATGAGATAGAGTTTTAGAAATCCAAAACTCTTTCAATTTTGTACCAAATTTATCCAAATTTTTTTTTAAATTTTTGTAGCTTTTAGGGTACACATTGTGCATCCTTTGCTGGTGATCCATGCATAAAAATAAGGAGGAGGTGCTCAAGAGTTGGGCACCCCTTGTCTTGCCATGTTTGGATAAGCCTTGACTAGGTATTTGATCTAGACAAGGACTCTATCATATCTCTCTATATAAAATGAGTTTCTTTATTAAATTTTTGGTGAAGACAGAGATTTGAGAGACCTATAGGCCATCCAAAAATCAGGGAGAAATACCTTTGGGTCATGGAGATATAATAGACACAAGATAGGGTGTCTAGAGAGAGAAATGAGAAGAAGAAGAGGGTCTTCTTCTAGGGTTGTTTGTTTTCATATCTTTCCTCCCTCCATCTTGAGTTGTCTGAGAGTGTCTTAGATCTAAAACTCCTCTTCCTACTTTTCATCTTTAGAAGAGTCCAAATCAAGAAGAAGGAGGCACCTGATCAACCATCAAAGAAGGATCAGCGCAGTACTAGCATACTGTACTGATTTCCTGAAGCAGGACTTCTGTTCGAGATTCGTGAGCTCGTGTGGATGACTTCTAGAGGCCGGATGTGTGTGCAGCTTGCAACATCATCCTCAAGCCCAGATCAGTGAGGTTAGAACGTCTAACTTGCAAGGTAATAGATCTGATCTATTGTTTAATACATACATTAGATGTAGTATATAAACATGTTGATATGATCAACATGTAGTTCATGCTGTATATATATATTTTAATTTCTGATTTAATGCTATGTAATAATCATATAATAGGATCTTAGATCTAGGGATTCTCTGGTTTTAGAAAATAAATTTTGATTTATTTTAGTCTTCCGCTGTATGATCTTGAAAAGTTTCAAGATCTAACCCTGAAACCCTAGATCTGGTTCTTTCAGTAGGTCGGTACCCGAAACAATCTAGAGCACAAATGGATTTTCTGGTAGTAAGGGTGCCGTCTGCCTACAACTCAATACTCAGTCGACCTGGCCTCAATGCCCTCCAAGTTGTGGTATCGACCTACCATTTGAAATTGAAATTTCTTACTAGCCAAGGGGTCGGAGAGGTCAGAGGAGATCAAGTCCTGGCGAGACACTGCTATAACATAGCTCTACAAAGAAATGGTCAGTCTGACCCCTATCCGATTGATGGATTAGACACCCACGATGACCTTGCTGAAGAATGGGGTGAGCCAATCGAAGATCTTGTCTCAATTCCTTTGAATGATGGGAATGAGGAGCATGTGGTGAAGATCGGCTCCAACCTGGGAGACGAGGTACGGACACAGCTCATCAATTTTCTACAAAAGAATGTGGATATTTTCGCTTGAGTTTCGATGGACATGTTGGAGATTGATGTGGAAGTCATGGAACACCGTCTAGCTGTTGACCCCAAACATCGGTCGATGAAGGAAAAAATTCGAGGTCATGCATCGGAAAGGCAGAAAGCAATAGCTGAGGATGTTGATAGACTCCTGGAAGTCGGGTTCATCAAAGAAGTCAACTACCCGAACTGGGTCTCCAATGTGGTTCTCGTCAAGAAGGTGAATGGTAAGTGGAGGATGTGTATAGACTTCAAAAAGCTGAACAAAGCCTGCCCGAGGGACAGTTACCCTTTGCCCAGAATTGACCAATTAGTGGATGCAACCTCGGGCCACGAGCTTCTCACTTTCATGGATGCATTTTTCGACTACAATCAAATCAGGATGGCACCGGAGGATGAAGAAAAAACTATTTTTTTTACTAACTGTGGTCTTTATTGTTACAGGGTCATGCCTTTTGGCCTCAAAAATATAGGGGCGACCTATCAACGGTTGGTGAACAAGATCTTCAAAGAGCAGATCAGCCGCAACATGGAGGTCTACGTGGACGACATGCTTGTAAAAAGTAAATTCTCAACAAACCACGTCACCGACCTTGAGGAGATCTTCAGCACCCTCCAAAAATACAAGATGAAGCTGAACCTAGCTAAGTACGCTTTTGGAGTGACCTCGGAGAAATTCTTGGGCTTTATGGTATCGGAGTGTGGGATCGAAGTAAGTCTGGAAAAGATTCATACCATCCAGGAAATGACCACCCTGAAGTCAATAAAGGAAGTTCAGCACCTTACTGGGAGAGTAGCAGCCCTGAATCGCTTCGTCTTAAGGTCGGCCGAACAGTGCCTACCTTTCTTTCAGACTCTCAAACAGTCGAAGAACTTCTGTTGGACCACTGAATATCAGCAAGCATTCGAAGAATTAAAGAGCTACCTCAGCTCACCTCCACTATTGATAAAGCCCGAATACGGAGAGGAGTTGTTTCTGTACCTGGCGGTCTCCCTTGTGGCTCTCGCAGCAGTTCTGGTTAAGGAAGAAGCAAAAATTCAACGATCGATCTACTACATAAGCCGAGTATTGAGAGATGCTGAAACTAGGTACACTAAGTTAGAGAAACTAACTTACGCCTTGTTGATTGTAGCTCGAAGGCTCCGACCTTACTTTCAAGGGCACACCATAACACTGCTCACCGACCAGCCGATTAAGGCGGTTCTGCATCGAGCGGATGCTTCCGGAAGGATAGCAAAATGGGCAGTCGAGCTCACAAAATTCGACATCAACTATCAACCTCGATCGATGATAAAAGCCCAGATATTAGCAGACTTTATAGTGGAATGTACTATCCCCGAAGAAGCTGAACTTGAGCGAAGTGAAACTGACAACTCAGGGCTTCAGCCGAACTCCCCTGAGGAAAGAGCAGATCTCCCTGATGGATTTTGGGCCCTCTACGTGGATGGTTCCTCCAACATGTTAGGCGCAGGCGCGGGTCTGATTTTGGTCAATCCAGAAGGAATTGTCGTAGAGTACGTGCTGTACTTCGAATTCCCTATGATAAATAACAGAGAAAAATATGAAGCTCTGATTGCAAGACTGAGGATCGTCAAAGAGTTAGAAGTATATTGGCTCCAAGTCTACAGTGACTCCCAATTGATAGTGGAACAAGTTAGCAGAAACTATGAAGCTCGGAAGGATAGTATGGCCAAGTATCTCAAAAAGGTAAAAGAGATCATCCCTGCCTTCGGCAGCTTTGACATTAAGCAGATTTCGAGAGCAGAAAATATCAGGACCGACCTTCTCTCCAAGTTGGCTACACTGGCTTCGGTTGAACTATCCAAGGAAGTCTTCTTCGAAGTTCTGAAGTGTCCAAGCACGGAAGAACCACAGCTTGTGATGGAGATCAGCCACGAACCCAGCTGGATTGACCCATTGGTTGCATACCTCAAGGACGGGGTTCTCCCTCACGATGCAAAAGAAGATCAGAAGCTTAGAAACCAGACCTCCCGATACATCCTTTATGAAGGCAAGCTATACAAGAGGTCGTACTCTTTGCCCCTCCTGAAATATCTCCAACCTTCTGAAGCCGACTTCGCCTTGTGGGAGGTATATGAGGGAGTCTGTGGAAGTCACTTGGGGGCCAGATCTTTATCCCACAAACTGCTTCGGTAAGGTTATTACTGGCCTACAATGTACCACGACTCCATTGAATATGTCAGAAGGTGTGATCGGTGTCAGAGATATGCAAATATCCAAAGACAACCCGCCTTCGAACTTACACCCTTGAGTGCCCCATGGCCGTTCGCACAATGAGGAATGGATATCCTCGAACCTTTTTCCATGGCATCCGGGCAGCGAAAGTTCCTCCTGGTGGTAATTAACTACTTTACCAAGTGAGTCGAAGCTGAATCTTTGGCAAAAATCACAGAAGCTAAAGTGCAGGACTTTGTCTGGAAGTCAATTGTCTGTAGATTCGGCTTATCCAGAACTCTCATTACTGATAATGGGTGACAATTTGCTGGAGCAAGATTTGCTGAATTTTGTGAGGACTTAAACATCTCCCATAACTTCATGTCAGTAGCCCATCCGCAGGCAAACGGCGAAGCTGAGGTTACTAACAGGACTCTGTTGCAAGGAATCAAGGTGAGACTTGAAAAGACAAAGGAAACTCGGGTAGATGAGCTTTATCATGTGTTATGGGCATATCGAACTACCCAAAGACTGCCCACAGGGGAGACCCCCTTTGCCTTAGCCTTCGGAACAGAAGTCGTGATCCCGATCGAACTCAAGCTTCCGTCGGCACGAGTTGTGGCATTCGACGAGCAGCGCAACTCATAGGATCTCAAGGCCAACCTCGACTTGTTAGAAGAAAAGTGGGAGATAGCTCAAGTTCGGATGGCAGCCTACAAGCAGAAAGCAGTCCGCTACTACAACTCCCGGGTCAAGAGCAAAGCCTTCAGAGTGGGAGACTTAGTACTTCGGCGACCCACTGTTTCACAACCTCAGAACCAAGGGAAACTCGCCCCGAACTGGGAAGTCCCATATGAAGTCAAGGAGGTGGTTCGGCTCGAAACATACTATCTAAAAGAGCTCAAAGGAGCAGACCTTCTGCGACCATGAAATTTGAAAAATCTATGAATGTATTACCGATAACTTTGCCTTAAATAAAAGTTTCATATTCGCATATCTTTTTTTTTGGCATGAGCTTATAACGATAGGGAGTAGCTTCTTCAGACAATCAAAATTGAGCGTGTCAGGAACAAGAAGAGAACCTCATCCTAACACAAATGAAGGCCCGATTATTTAGAGACTGGATGGGGGGAGAGGCCCTCGCAACGGCTCTAATGCGCCCCCACAGCCATGTTAGGAACAGGAGGAGAACCTCATCCTAACATGAGCAAGGTCGAAGGCCCAGTTATTTAGAGATCGGATGGGGGGAGAGGCCCTTGCAACGGCCCTAATGCGCCCCCACAGCCATGTTAGGAACAGGAGGAGAATCTCATCCTAACATGAGCAAAATCGAAGGCTCGATTATTTAGAGACTGGATGGGGGGAGAGGCCTTTGCAACGGCCCTTATGCACCCCCACAGTCATGTTAGGAACAGGAGGAGAACCTCGTCCTAACATGAGCAAAGTTGAAGGCCCAGTTATTTAGAGATCGGATGGAGGGAGAGGCCCTTGCAATGGCCCTTATGCGCCCCCACAGCCATGTTAAGAACAGGAGGAGAACCTCGTCCTAACATAAGCAAGGTCGAAGGTCTGATTATTTAGAGACCGGACGGGGGGAGAGGTCCTTGCAACAGTCCTTATGTGCCCCCACAGCCCTGTTAGGAACAAGAAAAAAATCTCGTCCTAACATGAGCTGAAATTGATTGTGTCAGGAACAGGAGGAGAACCTCGTCCTGACACAAACGAAGATCTGATTGTTTGAGGTCGGATGAGGAGAAAAGCCCCTCAGCAGCTCCTTTACACCCCTACAATTCTGTTAGGAGTAGAGGAAAAACCCTCACCCAAACATAAAGAAAGTGGGAGAGAAAAAGAAAAAGTGACGAGCTACACTAGAGATAAGGAAAAAAAATGAACTACATCCAAGACTCAAGGGACCTCGTCTCATTGAGGAAGAAAACCCTTATCAAAAATCTTCAGTCTCTAAGGGGGAGCCCAACACTAGTAGGAGAAAATAGACTTCCTCAAAGTAACGAAAAGTTTGGGCCCCAAGCTTGAACATCGGGAAGCGTTAAACTCGAATGGCCTCAAAAAGACCTTTGGTCATGAACAAAAAGGATGAGCCAACACAGCGATGACCAGGAACCTTCAAACAATGTCGACATTGAACAAGATAAAAGACAAGAGAAATTCGGTAAGTGACAACTCAGAACAATAGTATACAAGGTGATGAGAAAATTCCATTTTATTTCATTAGTAAAGAATGCATTACAAAAGCCTTTGAAGGCCAACAAAAAAAAAAGAGAGAAACAACCAGAAAAGAAAAGAATACATAGAATAAAAGATAAAAAAGCTCTAAGGAAGCTCGACTTCTTCCGACTTCGAACTCTCAGTTTCAGCCATCATCAGGGATTGCTTTAAGTTCTCAACTTCTTCTTCCAGTCCCCCTTAAAAGATTTTGCTTCTCCGACCTCCATCCCTCCTCCATTTCTAGGGTTTCTTCCCCTCCTCTCTTCCTTCGCTCTCCATGGCACCAAGAAAATTGAGGGCTTCGAGCCAGAATCTTGAGCTCATCTGTGGGATCGAGAAGTACTCGTGGTCGAAGATGTACCACAAGCGCAGGCTCTGGGCGATCAAGGCAAAGCACAGTGGAGTCTTTCCATGCCACGAGCCCGAGGAGGTGCCGCCCAAGCCCGTCGAGAAGCTAGGATGCACCCGTCGATCAACTTTTTTATTAAATCCCTATTGTTGAAGGGATTCTCCCTCGGATCCTCTTTGGAGTCGTCGGCCCCTCGATGGCAGTCCTGCTGCTTCGGCTCTTGCGGGCCAACGTCTTCTTTCTCCTCCTCCTTTCGACCCCCGATGCCTCCTCGGGGTGAGACTCTGGAGCGGGAACCTCGGTCGGGGGGCTTCTTGGAGAGGCTCGGGGGACTGTGATTTCAACATCGAAGGGGGCATCGACGGCAATGGCCGCCTGGGCAGGCACAATCGAGCTAGTCTCTTCTACCCTTGTCCTCTTCGCCACCCCCGAGGATGCGACGCCTTTCCTTTTGTGGGCCTTGAGACCCTTGGCCAGCATCCGAGCTGCATCTGTGTCTATATCTATAATGAAAGAAGTTCGGCACAGCTTAGAAAAAGAATAAGAAGAAAGGGGGGAAGCAAAAATCGAAGCCCGATGCGGAAAGCCTCTTGGTATAAGTAGAAGCAGCCGGGGGGAGGGGCGCTAGCCCGGCCAGTCAGCCTGGGAAGCTCTAGCTCGTACTCTGGAGGAACCCCGTACTGAATCCTAATCAGTGAGAGTTCGTCCGGAGTCAGAGAGCTGGAAATGGTGTCTGATACAAAGATCGGATGAGGTTCATCTACAAAACTAAGATTTTGAGGGACTGGAACGGACGAACTCCTAGAACTGCTAGAGGAGAAAGTGTTGGAGGATATTTTGAATCAAGTGAAAATCTTAAAAATCTTGAAAAAATTAGAAAAAATAAAAAACAGGATACTCACGAAAAATCGAATAGGCAGAATGCAAAGGAGGAAAAATGAAAGAACAGCAAAAAAAAGAGGAGGGTTCTGGAACTAACCTAGGCTGGTCCGAGAGATGTAAAGATGCAGAGATGGGGGTCGACTCGAAGAATGCCTAAGGCCGAGAGGGACGTTGGAGAAGGACGAAACTCTCGGGAAGAAGGAGGGACTGAAGAAAATCTTAGGCAAAGTGAAACCCCTGAAGGAGGAGAGCGGGTTTAAATAGGCAATGGGGTCCGACACAATGATGATTGCAGATCTCCTCTGGCCGATCTATAACCGTCACGTGTCCCACTCATCATGGCAGATGGTTGAAGGTGGCTGACGACTGACAGAATCATTATTGCATCATACCTAGAGCAACGCTCCAGCAGAAATTCTGAAAAAATCTTTTCGAGTCGCCTCGATTTGAAAAGACTCTAGCACCAGTGCGCCAAACGCCAAAATATCTGGAAATAATCGAGTACGAAAATCGAAGAAGGCAACTTCGATTGTGAAAATTTTTTTGTACTTTCTTCATTTAGAACCCAAACTCGAAAGTAGGGGGACTGGTGTTGGGTATAAAATAACCCCAACCAAAGTTCGTAAGAGGCTGACCCTCCCAGGGCTCTTCCGGCTTTTGACCTTGTGCGGCGTCTTTCTAAACTCCCCCGGCTGTCCAAGCTTCTATAATACCATTCGGACTCTCCCAGCAGTCGACCTTCCACAGTGTCCTCCAGATTCCTCCAACAAACGAACTCCCATCGCGCCATCCGGACTTCTCCAATAATGAGCTCCTCTATTCATCTATCGGACTGCTCCAAATGCTCTCTGGGCTTCACTATGAGTCGATTTTCTACAGTGATCGACTACTCTCTGAATCTCTTCCAGACTTCTTTCGGCCACGATCGACTTTACTCCAAACTTCTTCCAGACTTCATCAATGACTGAGCTTCTCCCGCAGCAGGACTTGTACAGTAACCAGACTCCATCCAAGTTTCTACGGTGGTCGACCGCCTTCTGAATTTCATCCGAGCTCCTACAAGAGTCAGACTCCATCCGAACTTCTACAGTGGATGGATCCTAGATGAACTTCTACAATGGACAGGTTCCACCAGCCGAATCTCTACTCTGAATTTCTATTGCAAGTGAATTTCATCTGAGCTCCTACAAGAGTCAAACTCCGTCCAAACTTCTACAGTGGATGGATCCCAGACGAACTTCTACAACGAACAGACTCCACCAGTCGGATCTCTACTCCGAACTTCTATTGTAAGCGGATTTCATCCGAGCTTCTACAATAAGAAGCCTTCATCCGAGCTTCCACGGCAACCGGTCATCATCCAAGCTTCTACAGTAAGCGGCCTCCTTCCAGACTCCTACAAGAACCGGACTCCATCCGAACTTCTACAATAGAATTGAATTCAAGACTCCTCTAGCAGACAAACTTCCACAACACCTTTCGAACTCCACTATCGGTCGACCTTCTGCTGGATTCCTCGTGAAATCGGACCTCTCCAGCGGACAGTCTTCAGACGAGCTTCTACATCAGACAAATTTCAGATGAACTTCTCTAGCAATCAAACTCCTGTCAAACTTCTCCAACAGGAAGTCCCCATCCGAGCTTCTACAGTAGATGACTTTCGTCTGCAGCGTCAGCGCTCAAGGCACCCGATAATAGTAGACTCATCAGCAACCTCGAAAATATCTGAGCTTCTCTTAGATTGCTGAGATAGAGAGCCATTTCGCTCCATCAGACATCCCAGCCGAGCTTTAGCCGTCCAGCCTGAACTCTCTGGCAAGTCACGATAACGGACACTACCCCACTCCGCCCTCTGTAACAAACTCCACATGGCCCCACCATTCTCTGGCAAGTCACGACAAAGGACACCACTCCACTCTTCGTAACAAACTCTACGTGGTCCTAAATGGCCCACTACCAGGCAGTTACGGATGTCACTGTCAAGCGGTTACGCTCTCCCGTCTATAAAAGAGACCCTCCCAGATACATTCTCCTCTAAGCTCTAAACTCTATCTCGAAACTCTGCTAAAATCTCATTTGAGTGCTCCATTTCTGTTGAAGCAGAATACTGACTTGAGCGTCGGAGGGTCTTGCTGGAGCACCCTCAACTCTGGTTTAAACTTCCCTTGCAGGTCTCGACGGCGGCCGCGATCTCCTCGACTCCAGCTTCTCCAGCGTCGACGAAATTCTGCACCAACAGAACCATTGTAACCAGTCAAGAACAGTCAGCACCCGAAAGGGCCTGCACATCTACAACGGTGGAAGACTACTAGACTTAATATTTAATTGAAAAGATTTATTTAGGTCTCTTAGATCTAATTGTTTATTATATCCCATATAAATCCATAATTAGAATGGATCTACTAACATAATCCTGACTTGGTCAGACCAAGATCGGATTTATGGTGTAATGTAAATTGAAGTGGACTGAACCTTATGCACTACATCATCAAAATTGGTCTCCAAAATGGCCAGTAAGATAAGATATATGGGAGGCTCCCAGCTGTCTATGGTAATGGTCCTAATTAAATAACCACTATATATGTTTTTGCCTTAGACACCAAATTGATCCACCAATTCAAGATTGAGTTCACTTTGGTTTCCCACTATGAATTATAATTACAACCATTTTAATTTGAGTTCATGATACACCCTATATTAAGGGCTGTAGTATTCAGTGCGACCACCACTTGTATCAATGAACCACACAAAATCTAATTGCCTTAATTTTAGATTCTTAATCCTCAATTTTAGATCTTAATTAAGTACATTATGAAATCATATTTAGTTTAGATGTCAAAACTATTTTAATATCTAAACATTTAATTATGTATCTCATACACAACTACATAAAATTTTGATTCATATTTAGATCCTAAATAGTTTCAGATCTAGAATTTTGCATAAAAATAAATTCTTTTCCTTTCATGATTCTTCCTCTTGATATGTATAGGCACCCCTTCTACCATAGTCCTCTATGGTAGGATGATCTTTACTATGAATCTCGAAGAGTACTAGGCTACTAAGAAATCAATCTACATCTACACATAGATAAAGATATCATACATCTCATGTATAAGTAGGATCATCATTACATGTTTTACATTAGACCTAATCTAATTATTAAATCTAATTTTTAGATCTAATCTAATTATTAAATCTAATTTTAGATTTAATTATATATCTCATGCAACATAGATTTAACATACATCTAATGTATCAACTGAAAATCATATCATAAGCATGTAATTCAGATCTAATCTAATTACATCTCATGCAAGATAGATCTAAACATGATCTTTTGTGAGAATACATCTCAAGCATCATATAATATTCAAATATTAATCTCATACATCATAAAAATTTAGATCTAAAATTTTTGGTTAACACATTATTAAATAACGTTCAACGATCGTTCTAGAACAAACTTCTATCAGAACGACCTTGAACTTTAATAAAAAATTTTAGATCTATTAAATCTAATTTCAAATCTTAATCTAATGTATGTGAAATGACCTAGGCTCTGATACCAGTTGAAAAAAAATCTAAGAAATCTCATCTCCTAATAAGATGTGCATGTTGAAATTTTTAAAAAAAAATATGATAGCAGAAACATTTCAAATCTGATTAAATCTAATTTAAACTATCATGCACGCATTAGATCTAATCTAATTCTACCTTAGAATCTATCACATGCAAGATTAAGATGCTAAAAATAAAACTATATCTAAATAAGAGACCAATACCTTTGTGTTAGTAGCCGAACAATGCAATTCGATGATCGTGAATGCCTAATGAGGTCCTAACAGAGCCGCACAAATATCCAACCTCTATGGATATCCACTCGGGACAGATCTGGATCACTCCTCTTAGATCTAGATCTTTTTTCTCAAGTGGATCTCCACATGCTTTCGATATGAAAATCTGGATCACGATCAACTCTTGATCGTAGTAAAATCTGCACGTGTTCGCATAGCCTTCCTTTTCTTTTTAGCATAGATCAGAACCACCAATGCTTGATGCTCCAGATGGGGACATCCAACACCTTTGGGCATGCTAAGCTAGGGAGCATGTGAAAGGAGAGGGAGAGGGTTGGTGTGGAAGGGGGATAGGGCTTCTCTAGGTGGGGCATTGAGATAAAAAATGACTTAGGGCTCATGGAAAGTTTCAGCCCTTTAAATAGAATCCTCCACGCCCAAGAGTCCCTGCTTAGCCTAAAAAGTTCAAACTTGAATTAGCCCTTATCACATAAGAGCATTAGAAGTAGAAGGACTCATGATCTAAATTTCTTTCATAAAAATTCAAATCTCTCCATGCATAAAAGATTATGGCACACCCCATTTGATCTCATCCAATGGTTGTCATGCACCTAACTCCCAATCCAACACTACATAGATAGAGGTGTGATGTGCCCCTACTCCTCTTATCCAACCATCTGCGCCCCTCTAAAGATCATGCTAAGGAGAGAAGAAATAAGGGTGTGGCCCCTATCCTATCTTATCCAGTGTTGGCACCAAAGATGGATAAGGCTGGATGCCTAATTAAAGTAGAAGGACTCTTCCTTCTGGCACCTACATCTGATTTTCTCCATAACTTTTATGTAGAAAATAAATCGAGAGCCTTTGACTCGATCAAGTCTATATAATGAGTCAAAGTCCAAGAGAATTTGGATTTAACCATATGCTAGCATAGTTTTTCTAAATCCAATAGGATTTTACCAAATCTTAACCTAATTGAGTTTCTATGAGCCCAATTAAATAGTCCAAGATCAAATCTTTTTGTTGTGTGACCCTATAGGTTCAATTCTATCTGATAGTAAGATATATTATGATCTCCATTATCAATATTATTGAAATTCCTTTTAATAAATTAAAATTTTTCCAATTCAGCCAATTAAGAATTATTGATCATTAAAATAATTCTTAATTAGTCTCATGATCCACTAGTGACATCTAGTAGTATGTAGTGGCAACCTAACAAAATTGAATAACAAATCTTTAGGTACAGTTATCATATAATTCAATTCTTCTATTATGAGTCCTGACAAGATAGAGGCTAAGGATAACTCGTCAAACTGTTGGAAAATATGTCCTAAAGCCAGTTGCCTATTTGTAGATAATTGTGCTCTTTATAATTTGTATATAAATTATTAATGAATAAAAATTATTTTTAGCAAGTTTATCATAAATGTGCATCTTTCTTTGAACTCTTGTGTTATGACAAAGTCTATAGAACTATAATATAATTGATAAAGAAAGATTTATCAAATAGTTCTTAAACTTATTCACGATCAAATGATACATTATTAATGAGAACAATAATATTTATCGAGTATAGATCATTGTGTGCCATATGGGTTGGTTGTTCTCTTAACCAAAGAGTGTAGAGATACTGATATGACATACAGATGAGATATAGGAGTACATCATCATCGAACAGTAACTCACCTGTAAAGTGCTCTGCTATCAAGAGTAGCTCACAAAGAATATGGGCATAAGTATCCTTTCGATCTGAGATCACCACGATGACTTAGAAATAACTTACTGTGCTTTGGTGTTAGACTACCTGTATTTTTAATACAGTGATGGAGGCTACTGGATAGAGTCAAGTACTTGTGAAGTCAGTGTGCGAGTTAAGATGGAATTGACCCCTCCGGATTATAGGAGTTAATGCATCACTGTATCTCAATCTAGTAAAATCTTGACCAGTATAATCTATTTGATTTGTCACAAAATTCAAAAAAGATTAAAATATAATATGGATGACTCATCCAGAGTTGACAGTATAACCCTAGGTCATCCTGAGCATTAAGGTCAAAGGGATGAATTATGCAGTAACCATATGCCTAGGTTCTTGAATGTTGCTTTGCAATTATTTGATCTATCTAGATATCGGGTATCATTACTAGATGGTCACTTCGGTTGGTATAGAAAGTGGTTCCTATCCTACCAGCTTAGTATTCGAACCTATGGAGTCACGTACAAAGTCAAACAATATAGAAAAAAATTAACTAAATATTTATGTGTTCAATTTAATAAGTATGAGACTTAATTAAATATATAGATTAACTTAATTAAGAATTAAGTTATATGTCATATGAAATTAAATACTGACTATGTCTAGCTAGCACTGCATATGAGGCACAGGTTTAATTCTGAGAATGAATTTGATCAAATCAATGATTCAAGAAATTATCAGAGATTAGATTCAAGTCATAATCATTTTAGATTAGATCTAATTTAATTGATATTGATTTTATTAAGGCTAAATTAGTTAATTATCCAAGTTGAACTTGGACCCAAATCTAATTATGAGAGATTGGATTAGCAGTTTTTTCGAATTTGATTCGAATCAGATTTGAATTGAATTTGAATTGAACCCAAATCTGAATCAAATTAGATTTGATGTACTCAACCATATTTTTCATACATTCTCTCACCTATTGGCTAGCCAAGATGGAGGAGGGGGTGCTAGAAATTGCACCTATCCCCTTAGGTGTGATGCATAGAGAGAGAGAGAGGCGCAAGTTGGCGCCTCTCCTACTTCTTTTAGGAATCTTCATGGTTTAGGAAGTTTGAATTTGATTCAAACTTGGAGAGTCCTATTTCTAACCCATGAAGGTATTTGATTTGATCTAGGATCTCTTGTCTATTTAAGAAGGGGTTTGGAGATGGAGAAAAGCAATCAAGTAATCAACCAAGGTGTGAAGTGTTCTCCCCTTGGGCGTCCCTACTCCTCTTGACATGTTCTCCCCTTGGGCATCCCATCTTTTTGGCATGGTGGTGTGTGGAGTCCTTTAAGGCATTGAGATCAGATCTCGAGGCTCTCCTCTCCTTCCCTCTTGAAGAGTTCTTCATCTCTCTCTCCTACATTGGTTGGCGTGCGAGCGAAATAGAGGGTCTGGACATCCCGATCTCGTGAAGTAATGATCTTTAGGAATAAATCAACCTCGATCATCTTTCTACTGCACATCGAGGTAACTTTCATAAAAGTTATAAAAATTTTAAATTAAAAATATTTTTTTTCATCTTGGCATTCGATCTGATCGGATAAAATTTTTCTTTCAACTGGTATCAGAGCTAGGCTGCATATCATGATTGTATAGTTAGTTTTCTAATTTTTTTTGATTTTTTTGATCTAATTTTGAATCAAAATTTTTGATGTGATTCAACTTTTTTTTGATCTAATATCTTCTATATTTTTTTGATCTAGTTTTGACCAGATTATTAGATCAAAATTGGTCTGGAAATTGTCTATTAAAAATCTATTTTTAGCAAAAAAAATTATGCAGATTTTTATTCTATTTTACAACCTAATTATACATGGATTTAAATTTATTTTTGATATATTTTTATGGATGTATTTCAATTATAGAATTGATGTTTGAATCAAGTTCAGATCTGAATATGTTTAATAGAGTTTTACATCTGATTTGGGTAATATATCTGCATATATTTGATAATATCTCAAATTAAATTTTTTTAATGCAATCATACATATTTTTGAATAGATTTCTTAATTTTTTCAGATCTAAAATTAATGATTTATGTGATGATATGATTAAGGTTCAGATCTAAAAATTTAATATTATAGTATTATGATTTAATTAGATTAGATAAGAATCTACAATTGTTCTTTTTTACACATGTTTTGCAAATGAGATATGTAGTGTAGATTTTTTTTAAGTAGCAAATTACTCAAATTGAATTGATCACCATGGCCATTTGGTCATAAGAAAAAATAGAGATTAAAGTCTCTCTCTTGCCTAATCGATGGATGCTTTTATGACGGTTGGGGTGCCGCTGTGATTATATCTCATGAAGAAGAACAGTAAAAAAAAATTTTAGAATTATTTTAATCATAAATTAGTTTAGATTAGATCTAAAAAATTTATAATTTATTTTTGTTGATTTATGTAAAATATTCATATCTAAAAATTATTTTCATAATCTGAAATTAATGGCATATGATGTAAGATTTTACATAAAAATTTTTATAAAATAGTTTTATAGTTGAATTTATTTCAATACATGATTACATAAACTTAATTGGAAATTAAGATATAAAAATAAAAAGATCTAGATTTGAGAATTGAAGATTTTAAGATACCTCATAAACTAAAGGGCTATGAGTTAGCTTGAATCAGATTATCTAACTGGATTAGACCTAGGGTTAGAAATGAATATAGACTAAATAGAGAAATAGATTAAATCTAATCAAGAGTTGAATTAGATTAGATCAAGATTTTTCTAGATCAATCTCAATAGTTGTAGCTTGATCAAGTCCATATTTTGACCATACCAAATGGATCTAATTGTAGCTAAGTGGCCGAGCCCGAGTCTTTTGACTGACCAAATTGAAATTAATCGATCAATTGATGTCTAAAATAAGTTTGCAGTTCGATCAATGATTTTTAATTGACAGCCTGCTTATCTGGTCATTTCGATGGTGTCTAAGGCAAGCTTTGGTAGACCCTCCCCTCGATCTCACTTATCTGGTCAATTTGATAGATTATATTTTGAGTAGATCATTGATTGATTTGAGTTGACCCATGCTATTAAGGTTAATCAGTGTGACTGATTCAGGTATTTTTGAACTAGCTTGTTTCTAGTCCTCTTCGATGACTTGGTGAAGTTAATGGGAGGATTATTAAAATTTTTGGTTACCTCTTCTCTTTCTTCTAAACTAATTAATTAAATTTTTTAAATTATTAGATCCTTAAAATAATATAGTTATAGGGATAACTAGTTCATAGCCTCCTATTAAGGTGCATGATAATAGATCCAATATTCTAAATTAGCATTGGAGGTGCCACACGCCTGGTGTTTATTAGGTATTAGAATTATCATTCATCATATGACAACCTTGTTGTGTCTTTCAAATCAAAGGTTAGGTTGGTTAAGCCACACTCGGGTTTGGACATTCATTGGTTAGATGCACTAGGTATGGTCATGTTAATGGTTGGACCTAATCGAGATTTTCAATGGAGGCACCATATGCCTACTGAAGAGAAGCTTGGGGTAATATATATTACTAAAAATTATTTAAAAAAAATAATTAATTAAGAATCTATCCATAGATGCATATGGGTTGGTCGAGTTCAAATCTTTAGGATTAAATAATTTATATAATAATATGATCTTATGTTTTCTTTCAATAATGGCTAATACTTTATCGCTCCACTCGCTGTTGGACAGTGACAAGCTCATCGGACCTAATTTCGATAGTTGGTATCGAAAGCTCAAGATTATCTTAGAGCATGAGAGGATCTTATATGTACTTATAGATCTGGTACCTGAGAAGTCCATCTGAATGCTCATGGTGTGGTCAGAGATACTTATTAAAAGTAGCTCAATGATAGAACCACTGTGCATTGCATTACATAGGCAGCTATGAACGATGAGTTCAGTCATACATTTGAAGATGCTCAGCTGGAGAAAATACTTCAAGTATTGAACGAGTCCTTCGGCACTTCTGATGATGTTGAAAGGCACAAAACGTCTTATGCAGTCTTCAACATCTGAATGAGGGAAGGAGCACCGATCACTGATCATGTACTGTACATGATTGAACAGATCGAGCATCTAAGCAAACTCAGATTTTCCTTACATAAGCAGCTAGGGAAGGATGCGATTCTAAACTCTTTGTCCAAATCCTACCTAATTTTTTTAGTCATTATAGAATGACTAAACCTATAGTAAACTACCATGATTTGTTAGGATTACTATAGACCTTTGAGAAGGATCACCAGCTTCAAAAGGAGCCGGCGAATATAGTGGGTGGTTTCTCTTATGGGCATCGTCCCTTTGAGCAAGGGAAGAAGAAGAATAAGAAGAAGGTGCAAGAGTGCTGGGGCGTCTAAGCCCAATCAGAGTAAAAAGTCAAAAATTGATAAAAGCCAGAAAGAGTGCTTCTTCTGTAAGAAGTTAGATCACTGGAAGAGAAATTATCCTCAGTATATAGCCTCCTTTGATCCTAACAAGCTGAACAAGAGAAAGTAGCAATCTATTGCTGGACAAAGTACTTATATGATAGCTCCTTATAATTTCTCTATATGTGATACTACTATCTGGGTATTAGATACTAAAAGTTTAATTAACATTTGTAATTCATTGTAGGAACTTCACGTTAGTAGAAAATTCAAAAATGGTGAACAGTTCCTGAATGTTGGAGATAGAAGCCTTATTCCAGTTCTAGCTCTAAGAACTATTCAGCTTATTTTTAAGTCTAGGATTGTCATGTTAGATGATTGTCATTATTGATGAATGTCATCTCTATAGGCCTTTTGGTCAAAGTTAGTTTTAACTTTTTAATAATGGATAATTTTATAATATCTTGTGAATGATACTACAATTATGTATAGATGATTGAAATATGGCATATACCTTCTATCACTGTCTGTTAGTGTAATGTACACATCTAATAAATGCCCTAAAATAAATAATGTTAGTCATGCTTATTTTTGACATTATCGGCTAGGTCATATGAATAAGAACAAGATGGATAGATGAACTAAAGAGAGAATCTTCGACATTAATGATTATGAATCATTACTGATCTGTAAATCCTATCTTCTTAGTAAGATGACAAAATCACCTTTTAAAGAAAAAGATGAACGAGCTGTTGATGTTCTGAGTCTAGTACATAGCGATATATATGGACCAATGAACACATGTGCCAGAGATGGATTCAACTATTTCATTACTTTCACTGACGACCTATTGAGTTATAGGTATATCTACCTTATGAAATATAAGTCTGAATCATTTGAAATGTTCAAATGATTTTATAGTGAAGTAAAAAAATAAATTGAAAAGAGTATTAAAACTCTTCAATCAGATCAACGAGAAGAATACCTTATCAGTAAATTTCTGACATATCTAGAGGAGAATGGGATTCTCTTTCAATTGACTCCTCTGGAGATGCCACAACATAATGGGGTGTCAGAAAAGAGAAATCGAGCACTATTAGACATGGTTCGATCTATAATGAGCTTTGCAACTCTGTCAATCTCTTTCTTGGGGTATGCTCTAGAAACTACTTGCTACGTACTGAACAAAGTTTCAAGCAAGTCTATCGATAAAACTTCATATGAGATATGGACGGGGCGTAAGCTAGTATTCTCACACCTTAGGATTTGGAGATTTCCAGCTTATATCAAATGTTTAAAGATAGTTAAGCTTGGACCCAGGATTAATAAGTATTTATTTGTAGGGTACCCAAAGAAAATAAAATGATACTATTTTTATCTTGCTAAAGAATAAAAAGTGTTCGTCAGCAATAGGACAGTCTTTTTAAAAAGAGAGTTTCTTAGAGAAAGAACTGATGCCACTAAAATTGAACTTAGTAAAGTTTATGAGGTAGAAAATCAAACACCTTTGAGTAGGAATGCAGAACTAGATTTGATTGGAGAATCAAATCTAGAGCCTATTATAGAGGTGCCATTAAGGAGATTTGGTAGAGTACCATATCAACCAAATAGATACTATGATTTTTTGATTCGAGATGGTGATCCTGTTGAAGTAGATAAGAATGATGAGGATCCAATCACCTATATCGATGCCATATGGAGATCCAATTTTGAAAAATGGCTAAAAAGTCATGAAATCCAAAATAGAGTCTATGAAGATCAACGGTGTATGGATACTTATTGATCCACCCAAAGAGATTAAACCCATAGGGTGTAAATGGATCTTCAAAAGAAAAAAAGGAGCGAACGAAAAGGTGGAGATCTATAAAGCCCATCTAGTTGCCAAGAGATATCATCAACATTATGGTATTGACTACGATGAGACATCTTCTCTTGTGGCAATACTGAAGTCCATTCGGATTATGCTTGGTATAACGGCACACTTATATCATGAGATCTGATAAATGGATATCAAAATTACTTTTCTTAATAAAGAGTTGGAAGAAGGGGTGTATATGATACAACCTGAAGGGTTCACATCAGTAGATGAATCTAAAGTGTGCAAGCTAAACAGGTCCATTTATGAGCTGAAGCAAACTTCTCAGAGTTGAAATATGTGTTTTGATAAGACGATCAAAATGTATGGCTTCATTAAGAATGGAGAGGAGCCGTACATCTATAAATGGATAATAGAGTCATATTTTTTATATTGTATGTAGATGACATACTCTTAATAGAAAATGACATCCCTATATTACACAGTGTGAAACTCTGATTGTCATCACAGTTCTCTATGAAGGATTTAAGAGAAGCTTCTTACATCCTAAAGATGAAGATATATAGAGATAGAACTAAAAGAATGCTTGGACTATCCTAATCCACGTACATCGATATTGTGTTGAAATAATTCAATATGAAAATTTCAAAAAGGACTATCTACCGATAGGCCAAGAAATTACTCTCTCTAAAAAGGATTGTCTGACAACTTCTTAAGAGAGAGAGAGCGTATGAGTAGAATCGCATATACCTTGATAATGGGATCTATCATATATGCTATAATATATATGAGATTAGATGTAGCTTACTCACTAGAAGTAATGAGTAGATATCAGTCTGATTTGAGTGAGAACCATTGAAAAGTTGTAAAGATAATCCTTAAGTATTTGAGAAATACTAAGGACTAATGGTTAATCTATAGAGATACATACTTTAAACTTATGGGATATACTGATTTTAATTTTTAGTCAAATTATGATGACAACAAAAGTATGTTTGGCTATATTTTCACCTTATATGGAGGAGCGATATGCTGGAAGAGTTTCAAGCAACACGCATTAGCTAATTCTGTTTGCGAAGCGAAATACATTTTAGCATCCGATGCTGTCAATGGAAAAGAAAACCTGACTGACCCCTTCACTAAAGCTTTCAAGACTAAAGAGTTTGATGACCATAAATAGAAGATGGGTATTAGATATAGTCTTGATTGATTTTAGTCTAAGTGAGAGTTGTTGGAAAATATATCCTAAAGTCAATTGTCTATTTGTAGATGATTATATTGTTGAGATGTGCAGGGGTTTCATGCATGCATTTCAAAAAAAAAAATTTCAGTAAAAGAATACTAGATTAAACTATTTAATCTATAAATATATGTATAAAATCTGATCTTAAAACTTCTACAAATAGATCGATGATATGAATTTATATACATAAAAATCTAAATCTAAAATGACAAGCATGTGAACCAAAAACAGTATTTAGTAAAGATCTAATCTACCACTTCTAGAGTTTCGAACCCAATACCCGAGTATAGATAGTCAAACTCCATAATCAAGAATATAGATCTGAAAGTTCTCTATGGTCGCTTGCAGTCACACAAGCATCCAGCCTCTACGGATGGTCCACACGAAGCCCCTCGAATCGATCAGCCTTTCATGAGAGTGCTAGCTCGCGCAGTCAGCTTCTGATGGTAGATCTGACTTGATCTTCTTCTTTGATTATCTCGAACCTTTCTAATATCGAAGATGGATCAAAAAAAGATACTAGATGGTAGAGAAAAATCAGATGAAGACTCTCTTCTCTTTGGTTTTTCCCTCACCCAAAAACCTAGAATAGTTCTAGGTCTCTCACTCGAGAGGAGAATGATCTCCTCTTTTGTTCATGCCAAGAAAGAATGAAACCCATCCAAAGCTCACATTACAAAAAAGTATTTTTGATCCTCTTTCTCTCTAGTATCTTATGGTGAAAATCTCTCTTCATTTGGTGCACAAAAATATGGCCTTTTTATGATTGTCGCACAAACCAGATAAGACAGGATAAGGGCTGGAGTTTGTTGCAATTAAAACCATTTTGAATTTCAATTTAACTTCAACTTTTTTTTATCCTTATATAAATTAAAGAGAGACTTATCAAAAAAAATTAAATATAAAAATCAATTGGCAAGACTTCTTTTTCTCATACACAATGGGCACTTTCAAAAACTACCAACGTGTAGAAGGATATGGATAAAGTTTTAAGTTGAAATTCAAATCAATTTGAATTCAAATCAAAATCAATTAATTTTTATCTTTAATAGGTGACAAAAAAAAGGTTATTTTTTGATTTTTTCATGTACAAACTAATTTTATGTAGTGAAAAAAGGTGTGAGACAATTTAGGTGGCGCAAGGGATAGAGTCCTATTCATTTGGGACTCTAGGGTTTAACCAATTGAATTTCTTTCTAACTCAATCCAATTAAATCTAAATTAAATATGATGAACCTAATCTAATTAAAATTCTATAATTTTAATTAAATTTAATCAAATTAATAAATTAATTGAGTTATAGATCCGATCAAATTAGGATCATTTCTCCTTTACCGATTAAGTCATCTCATAACTTAATCAGACTTGACCTGATTGAATCAAATTCAATCAGATTTGATCTAGACTTTAATGCTCAATTAAATTGAGCTAATTAATGATCTAATTACTAATTAATTCTTTATTAATGATAGAGTCCAAGTCTAGTGGGACTCTTCTCTAGAGTCCTCATCCAGTGGGACTCTTCAGCAGAGTCCCTATCCACTGAAACTCTTCAGATTAGCTATATGATCGGAGAGAAACTTCTAATGTATGTGACCCTATAGGGTCGAATCTAAGTTGGTGGTATAGAAATTAATTTTGTACCAATTGGAGTAATCATCTAGCAATGGTACCCGACATCCAGAAAGGTCGAAGCAATACTTAAGAACCTATTTGGATATAGTTACCATATAATTCATCCCTTTGACCCTTGATGCCAGGATGACTTCATGTTTAAACTATCAACTCTTAATAGTACATCCATTATGTGTCTCAACCTGATAAATCTTGTGACTCCTCATAAAGATTGCCCTAGCCAAGGTCTTACTTAATTGAAATACAAAGTTTTCTTTCCAATCTCTTGGAGTGGTCAATTCTATCTTGACTCATGCACCGACTTCATAAGTACTTGACTGTATCTAAAAATCTTCCGATCCTGAATTAAAAATTTAGATAGTCCAGCACCAAAGCACAGTGAGTTACTTGCAAGTCACCGTGGTGATCTCAGGTCGGAGGGACACTTATACCCTATCCTTTTGAAGTGACTCTTGATAGTAGAGTGCTCTGAAATTGGTCACGTTCAGTGAAATATACTCCTACATTTCATCTACATGCCATACTAGCATCTCCATGCTCCTAGGTTAAGAGACCAACCAATCTATATGGTACATAATGACCTACACTTGATATGTCTATCATCCTAGTAATAGTATATCATTTGGTCGCAAACTCATTTAAGGACTGAACGATAAATCCTCTTTTATTAATTTAAAATAGTCCTAAGGCTTTTCATCATAACACAGAAGTTCGATATAGAAGATGTACAAGCTTATGATAAAAATTATCAAATAAATTATTAATTACTTCATATATAATTATATTAAATAGCACAACCATCAACAGGCTGACGATTAGCTTTGAGATATATTTTTCAACAACTCCCACTTGTACTAAAGCCAATTGGTATAGTATCATATATCCATCTTCATTTTGTGATTTTTGAACTCCTTTACCGCAAGGGCTTTAGTTAATGGGTCGATCAGATTATCCTTTTTGTCGATCTTTTGAAGATCGATGTCACCTCGATTCATGATTTTTAGAATAAAGTGGTAGCGACATAAAAGATCGACATCACCTCGATTCATGATTTTTGGAACAAAGTGGTAGCGACGTAGAATATACTTTGTCTGCTGATATGCCTTCGGCTCTTTTGCCTGAGCTATGGCTCCAGTACTATCGCAATAAAGTAGAATTGGACCATCGATGGAGGGTGCCACTCCAAGCTCGGTGATGAACTTCCTCAGCCATACAGCTTTCTTTACAGCATCGGATGCCACGATGTACTCCACCTCATAAACAGAATCGACTATGGTGTGCTGCTTGGAATATTTCCAGCAGACAGCTCCATCATTTAGGTTAAAGATGTATCCTGACATATTTTTGCTATCATCATGATCTAATTAAAAATTAGAATCAATGTATCCTATGAGTTTCAAATAAGATTCTTCATAAATGAGCCACTGGTCCTTAGTATTTCTCAAATACTTAAAGATGGATTTTGCAACTTTTCAATGGTTCTCATCCGGATCTGATTGGTATCTACTCACTACTCCTAGTGAGTAGGCCACATCCTATCTTGTATATGTCATGGTATATATTATAGAACCCATTATCGAGGCAAATAAAATTCTACTCATATGCTCTCTCTCTTGAGGGGTTATCGAACAATCCTTCTTCGAGAGAGAAATTTCATGGCCTATCGAAAGATAGTCTTTTTTAAAATTTTTCATGCTAAACCGTTTCAGCATGGTATCTATGTATGTTGATTGAGAGAGTCTGAGTAGCCTCTTAGATCTATCCCTATAGATCTTCATCCCTAGGATGTAGGCTGCTTCTCCCAAATCTTTCATGAAAAATTGTGATGATAGCCACACTTTTATTCTCTGTAATACAGAGACATCATTCTCGATTAAGAGAATATCGTCTACATACAAAATAAGAAATATAATTATTGAACTATTAGCCCACTTATATATATAGGGTTCCTCTTCATTCTTAACAAAGTCATATGTTCTGATCACCTTATCAAAACATATATTCCAACTCCAAGATGCTTACTTCAATCCATAAATGGATCTTTGAAGCTTGCACACCTTGGACTCGTCTGTAGATGTGAACTTTTCAGGTTGCATCATATACACCTCTTCATTCAGCTCTCCATTTAGAAAAGCTGTCTTCACATCTATTTGTCAGACTTCATAGTCCAGATATGCCGCTATCGCAAGTACGATCCGAATAGACTTGAGCATTGCCACAAGAGAGAACATCTCGTCATAGTCAATACCATAATGTTGATGATACCCCTTGACAATCAGATGGGCTTTATAGGTCTCAACCTTTTTGTTTGCATCTCTTTTTCTTTTGAAGATCCACTTACACCCTATGAATTTTATCCCTTCAGATGGATCAACCAATGTCCACACATTGTTGATCTTCATGGACTCCATTTCGAATTTCATAGTTTTAGGCCATGTCTCAGAGTTGGACCTCTGTATTGCATCCATATAGGTGACTGGATCCTCATTATTCTCATCAAGCTCAACAGGATCTCCATCCCGGAGCAAGAAACCTAGGTATCTGTCCGACTGATGCGGTACACTATCGGATCACCTTAAGGGTGTTTGTATATTAAGCTCCGAATTTGATCTTATCAAATTCGATTCAAATTCAGTTACTGTTGTCGGTTCTTCTACCTGTCAAACTTCATCAAGCTCGACTTTAGAGGCACTTGTTCCTTCACTAAGAACCTCTTTTTTCAAAAAGTATGCCTTACTCCTGACAAATACTTTTTGTTCAGTAGGGAGGTAAAAGTAGTATCCTCTCATTTTCTTGGGATACCTTACAAAATTATACTTATTAGACCTAGGTCCGAGCTTGTCGGTTTGTAATCATTTGACATAAGAAGGACACCCCTAGACCTCAAGGTAAGTGAGGTTCAGCCTGCATCCTGACTATATCTCCTATAGTATTTTACTAACTGACTTGCTCAAAATATTATTGAGCACAAAATAAGCTATCTTAAGTATATATCCCCAAAAAGAGATTAACAGACTTGCAAACCCCATCATGGATCGAACCATATCCAATAAGGTTCGATTTCTTCTTTCTGAGACACCATTATGCTGTGGTATCCCTGGAGGAGTCCATTGTGAGAGAATCCTATTCTCTCTAAGATATGTCAGAAATTCATTAGAAAGATATTCACCTCCTCGGTCAGATCGAAGAGTCTTAATATATTTTTCAGTTTGTTTCTCTACTTCATTACGAAATCATTTGAACATTTCAAACGATTCGAACTTGTGTTTCATCAAGTAGACATACTCATACCTAGATAGGTCATCTGTGAACGTAATGAAATAGCTATACCTTTCTCTGGCACTAATGTTCATAGGTCCACAAACATCACTATATATTAGACCTAGAACTTCACTAGCTCATCCACCTTTTTCAATAAAAGGTGACTTAGTCATCTTTCTAAGAAGACAAGACTTACAGGTCGGTAATGATTCATAATCATTGATATTGAAGATACCTTCTTATGCTAACCATTTATCTTGCTTTTGTTAATATGATCGAGTCTGTAATACTAAAGATAGATATCAGTGACATTATCTAACTTTGGATGTTTATTTGGAGTGTACATTACACTTATAGGCTGTGACAATACATAGATGCCATTTCTTAATTATCCTCGTATTATTGTAACATCATTCATAATGATATCATCATAATCATTCTTTATTGATAAATTATAACCATCTTTGGCCAAAAGACCAACAGAGATTATATTCATCAAGAAAGATAGACAATAGTGACAATCACTTAAAATGATACTGTTAGACTTGAAAATAAGCTCAACGACTTCTAAAGCCCGGATTGGAACTTGACTACCATCTCCCATATTTAAGAATCTCTCGTCATTCTTAAATTTTTTACTAACTTGAAGTTTTTGTAATGAATTGCATATGTGAACTGAACTTTCGGTATCCAATATCCAGGTAGTAGTATCATATATGGAGAAATTACAAGATATTATCATATAAGCATCTTGATCAGCAACTAATTGCTCATTTCTCTTTAGCCTATTTGGGTCATAGTCTGCTTGACTCGATTCAGCCCTAAACTTTTTAGCTAGTTTGGACTCAAAATCATTATTCAACTTTCGATACTGGCTATCAAAATTGAATCCAATAAGCTCATTACTATCAAACAATGAGTAGAGCGATAAATTACTAGTCATTTTTGAAAAAAAAAATACAGGTCAATTAGTATATAAATTAATCAAACCTAAAGACATGGACTTTAGTCTAAAGGTTTTTTCACTATTTTATATAAATTGGTAGCCTCTACCTCCAATTCGAAGGATTACCTTAATTTTTTAGTGAGTACTAAAATCCACATAGACTACATACAGGCCCGAGTATAGCTCGACCAACCTATATGCATCTATGTGTAAGTTCTCAACCAATTATTTTTCTAAATAATTTTTAGTAATTAATTTTGCCTCAGATTTTATTTTAGTAGGTGATGGGCCTCCACTGAAAGTCCTGGTTAGGTCCAACCGTTAACATGAATCTACTCAGTGATTCTAACTAATGAATAATTAGGCTTGAGTATGGCTTGGCCAATCCAATCATTCATTAGATAATACAATAGAGTCATCATATGATGAATAATAATTCTATCATTCAGAGAAACACCAGATGGATGGTGCCTACAATGTCAATCAAAAATAATGAATCTATTATCATTCATCTTAATGGAAGGCTATGATCTAGTTATCACCATAACTAGCTCATTTTATAAATCTAATAATTTAAAAGATTAGGTTTATATAATTTATCAGAATTAAATACATAGACCAACTAATCTCAATTCTCCCACTGACTTCTTCAAGTCAAATCAGGGTGGACTAGAAACAAATCAGTCCAACTGACAAGTCATCAATCTTTTCATTGACTTCACCAAGTCATGTCGAGGATAAAGACAAATCAAACTAGGGGCATCTAATTCAGTCAAACTGATTTTCTAGTAAGCATGGGTCAACACTAATCATTAAGCGATCTGATCAAAACTTGATTCACCATGTTTGCCAGGTAAGTGAGATCGGTGGGAGGGATATGTCATTAACTCATCATAGACTCAATCTATGTGAGTAGCTCCTAATTAATGACCATCGATTAAGACTGCCAAACTTACCTTAGACACTAATTGGTTAATCAGTTTCAATTGGATCTACTTATGGATTTGGGTTCGACCGCTGAGCTCAAGATCAAAGTCTATTTGGGTCTAATCAAGGACATGGACTCAACCAACTACATTGGCTCTAGAGAAATTCTGATTTAATCTAATTTCTCTTCTTAGTCTATTTGATCTTTGATTCTAACCCTAGGTCTAACCTAATTAGGAGGACCTGATCAAACTAACCCATAAACCCATCACCCATGTTTTATGTAAATGACATTAATAGGTTCAACTTAATTCTTAATTAAGTTTGAGCTTGTGGGTAGGAGTTTAGTATTTAAAAATAGTTTTAAATTTTATAAAATATTTTGATAATTAATTTTATGCACAATCATTTAGATCTGAAACTTGAATCGGTTCACCCCTGGATTGAGCCTACTCATCACAATGGGTCGATTAAGTTTCAAAACTTAGTTGACTCATTGATAATAAATTTTTAGTCATAATTTTTAATCTGTAATAATGAGTCAGCTCAACAGAAATTGAGTTGAGGAATTAGGGTCCTGAGTCGACCCAAATAATATTGAGTCGACTTAATAGGCGAACTATAATAATTACATTAATTTCAGATCAAAATAATTCTGTATAAATAATAATAAAATCAATCATAAATCATTTTAGAACTATTTTAAATATGTTCATGATTCTAGATTTTATTTGCAAAGATTAGATACAGCTACTTTTCATACAATGTATTATATATATAATCTTAGGATTTTGAGAAAAGTAAAATTTTCTTTTCGTATTCATCTTCAAGGGATATAGTCACAATGGCACCCCTACACATCATAAGAAGATCCAATTGAATAGAAAAAAGAGAGATCTAATCTCTATTACCTCCTATAATCGGACGGCCTGATGACAAATTCGATCCGATTACTTCGCTACTCAGATCATCTAATCTAAATAATTTAGATCTAATCTAAATAATTTTAGATCTGATTATTATATTTTGATCATACCAAAATTAGATAATAATCATCATAAATAAATTTCACATACTTCAAATTAAAATCAGATTTTATAAAGATCAGCACAAACTAGGATAATTTTTTCACTGTAAGGGGTAAACCTTACAGCAGGACAATCTTATATCAATTTATGCAATCAGATCTATAACTAATTTTAGATCTAAATATCATATATCAAATTTAATCTAAATTAGATTATAGATCTAAATGTATATAATATCATGTCATATCAAATCTAGCTCTGATGCCACTATTTGGATGCGCAGGGGTTTCATGCATGTATTTAAAAAAATAAAATTTAATGGAAGAACACTAGATTAAACTATTTAATCTATAAATACATACATAAGATCTAATCTTAAAACTTCTACAAATAGATCGATGACATGAATTTATATACATAAAAATTTGAATATAAAATGATAAGCATGTGAATCAAAAATAATATTTAGTAATAGATCTAATCTACCACTTCTAGGGTTTCGAACTCAATACCTGAGTATAGATAGTCGAACTTCATAATCAAGAATATAGATCTGAAAGTTCTCTCTGATCGCTTGCAGCTGCACAAGTATCCGACCTCTACAGATGGTCCATACGAAGCCCCTCAGATCGATCAGCCTTCCACGGGAGTGCTAGCTCGTACAGTCGGCTTCTGATGGCAGATCTGACTTGATCTCTTTTTTCAATTATCTCAAACCTTTTTGATATTGAAGATGGATCAGAAGAGGATACTGGATGGTGAAAAAAAATTAGATGAAGACTCTCTTCTCTTTGGTTTTTTCCTGATCCAAAAATCTAGAACAGTTCTAGGTCTCTCACCCGAGAGGAGAACGATCTCCTCTTTTGTTCATGCCAAGAAAGAATAAAACTCACCCAAAGCTCACATCTCAAAGAAGTATTTTCAACCCTCTTTCTCTCTAATATCTCATAGTGAAAAGTTATCTTTGTTTGGTGCACAAAAATATGGCCTTTTTATGATTATCGCACAAACCAGATAAGACAGGATAAGGGCTGGAGTTTGTTGTAATTAAAATTATTTTGAATTTTAATTTAACTTTAACTTTTTTTATCCTTATATAACTTAAAGAGGGACTTATTAAAGAAAATTAGATATAAAAATTAATTGGCAAGACTTCTTTTTCTCATACACAATGGGCACTTTCAAAAACTACCAACGTGTAGAAGGATATGGATAAAGTTTTAAGTTGAAATTCAAATCAATTTGAATTTAAATCAAAATCAACCAATTCCTATCCTTAATGGGTGACAAAAGAAGGGTTATTTTTTGATTTTATCATATATAAACTAATTTTATGTGGTGAGAAAAGGCATGAGACAATTTAGATGGCACAAGGGATAGAGTCCTATTCATTTGGGACTCTAAGGTTTAACCAATTGAATTTTTTTCAAATCCAATCCAATTAGACCCAAATAAAATATGATGAATCTAATCTAATTAAACTCCTATAATCTTAATTAATTTGATCAAATTAATAAATTAATTGAGTCATAGATCCAATCAAATCAGGATCATTTCTTCCTTACTGATTAAGTCATCTTATAACCTAATCAGACTTGACCTGATTGAATCAAATTCAATTAGACTTGATTCAAACTTTAATGTTCAATTAAATTAAACTAATTAATGATCTAATCACTAATTAATCCTTCATTAATGATAGAGTCTAAGTCTAGTGGGACTCTTCTCTAGAGTCCCCATCTAGTGGGACTCTTCACCAGAGTCCCCATTCAGTGGAACTCTTCACCAGAGTCTCCGTCCATTGAGACTCTTCAGATTAGCCATGTGATCAGAAAAAAAATTTTAATGTATATGATTCTATAAGTTTGAACCTAAGTCGGTAGCACAAAAACTGATTCCTATACCAATCGGAGTAACCATTTAGCAATGGTACCCGACATCTGGATAGGTCAAATGTATGCAAAACAACACTCAAGAACTTATTTGGATATAATTATCATATAATTCATCCATTTGACCCTTGATGTCAGGATAACTTAGAGTTTAAACTTTCAACTCTTAACAGTACATCTATTATGTGTCTCAACCTGATAAATCCTGTGACTCCTTACAAAGATTGTCCTGATCAAGATCTTACTAAATTGAAATACAAAGTATTCTTTCTAATCTCTTGGAGTGGTCAATTTCATCTTGACTTGTGCACTGACTTCACAAGTACTTGACTGTGTCCAAAAATCTTTCGATCCTGAATTAAAAATTCAGATAGTCCGACATCAAAACACAGTGAGTTACTTGCAAGTCATCGTGGTGATCTCAGGTCGGAGGGACACTTATACCCATATCCTTTTGGAGTGACTCTTGACAGCAGAGTACTCCGAAGTTGGTCACTTTCAGTGAAATGTACTCTTATATTTTATCTGCATGCCATACCAGCATCCCACGCTCCTTGGTTAAGAGGCCAACCAACTTATATGGTACATAACGACCTACACTTGATATGTCTATCGTCCTAGTAATAGCATATCATTTGGTTGTAAACTCATTTAAGGACTAAACGATAAATCTTCTTTTATCGATTTAAAATAATTCTAAGGACTTTCATTATAACACAGAAGTTCGATGTAGAAGATGTACAAACTTATGATGAAAATTATCAAATAAATATTTTATTAATTAATTCATATATAATTACATCAAATAGCACAACCATTAACAGGCTGATGATTGACTTTGGGATACATTTTCTAACATATACTTTTTATAATTTGTATAAGAATTATTAATGAATAAAAGTTATTTTTGGTAAGTTCATTATAAATATATATCTTCCTTTGAACTCTTGTGTTATGATAAAGTTCTTAGAACTATAATATAATTGATAAAGGAAGATTTATAGAATAGTTCTTAAACTTATTCGTGATCAAATGATACGTTATTAATAAGGATAATAATATTTATTGAGTATAGATTGTTGTGTGCCATATGGGTTGTTGTCCTCTTAACTAAAGAGTATGGAGACACTGATATGACATACAGATGAGATGTAGGAGTACATTGTCATTGAATAGTGACTCACCTGTGGAGTGCTCTGCTGTCAAGAGCAGCTCATGAAGGATATGGGCATAAGTGTCCCTTCGACCTGAGATCACCATGATGACTTGCAAGCAACCACTGTGCTTTGATGTCAGACTATTTATATTTCTAAAATAGTGACAGAAGGTTACTGGATACAGTCAAGTACTTATAAAGTCAGTGTGTGAGTCAAGATGGGATTGACCCCTCCAGATTACAGTAGTTAATGCATCACTGTATCTCAATCCAGTAAAATTTTGGCTAGAATAATCCATATGATCTGTCACAGAATATGAAAAAGATTTAAATACAATGTGGATGACTCATCTAGGGTTGACAGTTTAATCCTAGGTCATTCTGAGCATTAAGACTAAAGGGATGAATTATGCAGTAACCATATACCTAGATTTTTGAATGTTGCTTTACAATTATTTGACCTATCCAAATATCAGATATCATTGCTAGATGGTCACTTTGATTAGTACAGAAAATAGTTTTTATAGTACTTGCTTAGTGTTCGAATCTATAGAGTCACACACAAAGTCAAATAATGTAGAAAATAATTGACCGAATACTTATGTATTCAATTTAGAAGTATGAGATTTGATTGAACATATAGTTAATTGAGAATTAAGTTATATGTCATATAAAATTAAATACTGACTATGTCCAGCTAGCACTATATATGAAGCGTAAGTTTAATTCTAGAGATAAATTTGATCAAATCAATGATTCAAAAAATTATGAGAGATTGGATTCAAGTTCTAATCACTTTAGATCATAACTAATTTAATTGTACTTGATTTTATTAAAATAAAATTTGGTTAATTCTCTAAGTTGGATTTGGATCTAAATCCTAATTAGATTAGGATTAGCAGTTTTTTCGAATTTGATTCGAATCGGATTCGAATTGGATTCGAATTAAATCTAAATCTGAATCAAATTAGATTTGATGTGCTAAGCCATATTTTTCTTACATTCTCTCACCTATTGGTCGACCAAGATGGTGGAGGGGGCACTAAAAAATTGTGCCTCTCCCCTTAAGCATGTTGCATAGACAGAGAGGCGTAAGTTGGTGCCTCTCCTGCTTCTTTTAGGAATCTTCATAGCTTAGAGAGTTTGGTTTTGATTCAAACTTGGAGAGTCTTATTCCTAAACAATGAAGGTATTTGATTTGATCTAGGACCTCTTGTCTATTTAAGGAGGAGTTTGGAGAAGGAGAAAAGTAATCAAGCAATCAACCAAGGCGTGAAGTGTTCTCCCCTTGGGCATCCCCTCTTCTCTTAGCATTTTCTCCCCTTAGGCATCCCACCTCTTTGGCATGGTGGCATGTGGAGTCCTCCAAGGCATTGAGATAAGATCTCGAGGCTCTCCTCTCCTTCTCTTCTAAAGAGTTCTTTATCCCTCTCTCCTACATTAGTTGGCATGCGAGCGAAATAGAGGGTCAGACATCCGGATCTTGTAAAGCAACGATCTTCAAGAATAAATCAACCTCGATCATCTTTTCACTGTGCATCAAGGTAACTTTCATAAAAGTTATGAAAATTTTCAATTAGAAATATCTTTCTTCTTTCTGGCATCCGATCTGATCGGACAAAATTTTCATTCACAAATCTAATTCTTGTCACATGTTAGAATCAATCGACTCAAGTCCGATGTGAAATCTTATGGAAACACCTTTCCATCATTCACACTGCCATGGCCATAAACTTAAGAACTTAGTGTCATAATTTACATAGGACTACTCCTCATCTATCAAGGTCGATAGATTCCATCTGATGCGCATCCTATTCCTACAATGAGTCTACTATAGCCAACATACATCTCAGAGCTTCATATGACTAGGAGATCAAGTTATGGTATAATCAAATTATAACAACCTCATTGTGAATAGTCGAGATGCCGTAGGTCTAAGAACTAGACATACTACTGTAGCATCGAGTTAGTCATTGATGAGAAGGTAGACATCCTAGTGACTACTCATATTTGGTCACACTCAGTATCCTTATTCCTAACAAGCACTTTCACCTCGCTTCAATATCTCCACACCGTAGATTCAAGATCCATCTATTCTAAGAAAGCGATCGTGCACCAATCTATCCGGATCAAGCACCGTCTTCATGATGATCTTATGATCGAAAGTAATTTATGAATTAATGATAATGACACATGTCTTAAATTCTCAACTCTTGAGAATATGTGTCATTATACCTGTTAACTCAATGGATAATTGACAGATGCTTAATAGCATAGATATGAATGAAAATAAATTTAATTTTATTAATTAATAATTAATATTATAAAATATATCTTAAAAAATTTTTATAAGTGTCAGCCAATCTGACTTTTAGGGTCTACATCTAATGTTGTCTTAGAAGAGATCCAAGAGATAACTATTTTAGGATCATCTTCCAGATAATATATTATGCCCATAATGTAGTTACTGCATACAAGACCCTCCCATCTACTACTGGGGGTGCTTGGTTCGTGACTGAAATGGGAATGGATTAGAATGAGAATTGGAATGACCAAATCCTTTGAAGCATTTGATTCATAACCAGAATCAGAATTGGAATGAAAATTTGAATCCATAGAAAAAAGTGGGGATTGAGCTTTAGGTAGATTGAGCCATTCCTATTCCATCCTAAATTCAAAATTATAATGGGCCTCCCTCCAACAAAGTAGCTGGAATGAGAGTCATCCATTCCGATTCTTATTTTAGACCTCCATTTGCTCCAATCAAGCACCCCCTAGTTCAATCAATGGGACATTATGTCATAAAGTGAACAACCTTTTGTGACCACAAATACAATATGGAATCTTGGATGATGAACCCTTCTCTACTAACATGGCCCATATTCTTCACATTAATATTATGGTTCCTAAGTGAAATAAACTATATGAGATGAATCCACTGATAAGGAACCCCAAAGTTTCCTAACACCCAATAACTCCTCCAATGTTCTTTCCCACATAAAATCCATGGAATGGTGTAAAGCTCTCAAGACAATAGCTAATGGGCTTTCATTGATATTTCAAAGAGCCATTGGTTTCTGACTAACCAAATGTGATAAACAAGATAGCACATGTAACTAACCTCTAAACTCTATCTGTCTTATGATCAGCCCCCATGACCAATTGAAGCAAAGCCTCCCAATTCCATGGATGGAAGGAGATGGATAAACAGCTGAGAGCTTGGCTCCAAACTTGTGTTGCTTTGGGGCACTCCAAGAGTATATGGTCAATCAATTCTTCCACCTCTATACATTGCTCATAATAGGAATAACTATGGATCCTTGTATGGTGGAGTACACTTCTATAGGTCAACCAATCCTGCACTAACTTCCAAAGAAATAATATAGCTCTCAAGTGAACGCCTGCCTTCCAGACCCATACATTATCTCTCTATCTTCCTGATGCTCCCTAAAAAGATTATATAATTTGCTAACTCGAACTCTCTACCCACCGGTGCTTTCCCACCCAACTCTATCGAAAAAAATCTTCCAAATGATTCGCCAAAAAGAATATCCGAGATCTAAGCTTGCCTCCAAAGTACCATTCAATGGTTCTCCTAGCCAATATAGTCTCACTCAGCCATCAAGTCACATACCATCTTATTCTCAAAAGCCTCATAATAAATAATGTAAGGACAGCGAGCTAATAAATTGTAGAGATCCAAGTGTCATTTGCCATATTAATGACACTTCCATTCCCAATCATCCATCTAAATCTGAATGCAAAAGTAGGTGCATGAGAATAAATTACTTTCCAAATGAAGGAGCAATTTTGATGTTGATTTCTCATATTAGACATATCCCCCTCCCCATGCTTAGCTCTTGCCAATGTGTTCTAAAGGTTTTGTGGCTCTAATAGAAGCTTTGTTGTATGCTTCATCATCTTAGCATCCTACTACACACAAATGATTGGATATGAAGATTGCCCACTGGTACAAGTTGACAAACTGCATCTCAGACGAGGATATGTATTCTCCGCATCGTATATGAAGAGCTCTAAAGAAAATTTTGGATAATTTGTTCAACTTTATCAATCATTCTCCTGGGAAAGAGAGTGTTAGCTATGAGATAGGTTGGCATTGCACACAAGACTAATTTTATCAAATACAATCCTGCACATCATTGATAATATACTCTCTCACCAACCTGTTAATCTTTCCTGAATCCTCTGTATCAATGGATTGTATTCAGAAACTCTAGATTCTCTCCCCATATAGGAACCCTTAGATACTGCCAAGCTCCCTCATATTCATAAGTAGCAAGAAATTCTTTTATTTGATTTTTAATGTAGAGGCCAATTATGGGTATAAGTCTAATAGTAGATTTATGCACATTGACCTGCTAACCCGACATCAAATAGTAGTCTCAATTACCATCTGCAGCACTACATCATTGGTCATGGATGCTTTTGTGGTCAATAAATAGACATCGGCAAAGAGGAGGTGGGCTAAAGGCCGAGTGGATGGTGCCAGCTGACATGCATTAAGCATCTATAGATTAACCTTTGAGTTCAGTATTTAGATCAAAGCACTGACACAAAGGATGAATAAATATGGGGATAGAGGGGGACCTCGTCACAGCCCAATATTTGACTAAAAGAATTCCACAGAACTACCATTAATTAATAAAGCAAAGGATGGCCCCTTAAAACAACCTCTTATCCAACTAATTCACCCACTCTGAAATCCTATTTGCATCAAGGTATACCCAAGAAACTCCCACCTAACTCGATCATAAGCTCTCCCATATCCATCTTAATGGCCATAAGACTCTTGGCATTGAATAGGTTATGCATAATCTCCGAAATTATTAGTATTTTGTCTGAAATGCTTCAACATTTCATAAAAGCTCCTACTCTGGGTTAATCAAATCACTTAGAATATGTTGCATACTGCTAAACAAAATCTTCACCATAATATTATACAAAAGAGTATGGAGACTAATAAGGCAATAGTAGTGGGATGGCTCTTGTGCACCCGATCTTTTTGGATCAAAGTAATATATGTTTTCTTCCAACACTGCAACATATTATTAGTTGTAAAGAACTGCCGCACTACTACATAGACTTCTTACCCATAATAGACCAATATTTAGAGAGAATCCATCAGACCCTGGAGCTTTATCATCAAAGATTATACAAATAGCATTCATCATTCTTGTACCTCTCACCTATCTCGATGGAGCTATATTTTGTTAGACTATAAGAGTCATCTCAAGAGAGAGTATATCAAGGTCCAAAAGATAGTTCATCTTCAACTTGCCACTTGGGTTTAATCCTAACTTAATCTATTAGCTATCTTCAACCAATTCCCCATTTCAAATCTTGATTATGCGCACGCCATTTTGATGTATTTTGATAATAATAGATCTGTGGAAGAATTTTCTATTTCAACCACCTTCGCATAGCCATGAGATTCTTGATTTCTATCTCCAAAAGGTAACCCACTGATAAAGAAGGGCATTGTGGCTTGCTAGAGGAGATCTCATTGAGCATGTATCTGCATCTGATCTCCCTTAGGTGATACTTCTTTTGTTGTAACAAGGCAATTGAATTTTTTGTTTTCTTTATTCTCCTTAAAATATTTTTGGAGATGCCTTCACTGGGAGTGAAGGCACCTTCAATGAAACCTTCACCTTCATTGAAGGTGCCTTCACTCCCAATGAAGGTGACTTCATTGGAGGTGTAGGTGCCTTCACTTCCACTGAAGGTGCCTCTGTCAAGGTGCAGTTCAAGGTGCCTTCAATGATCTAGACTTGATCCAGACCCAAGTTCATTAAACTTTGGAATCTGACTGATCACACCAAATTAAAACCAACCAAATCCCTCAAAACTCATGTTCATCTTCTTTATTTAGCCGAGCTTTTTCTTCTCTTCCCATGGGTTTCATTCCTTCCAGAATCCCCTGGATCTAGCTCCCATCTCTTCAAACCCATCTTTCCACCTGACCTTGAGAGAACTATCATGGATAAACCTTTCCTTTTCTCTCAAAAACCCTTCCTACATCCCAAACCCCAAGTCCTAAAATTTATTTGTTCTTTGGTCCACCCTCTCCACATCTCACCATCTCCTCTCAAATCTCAAATCTTAAAACAAAAACCTCCTCCCCACTCCTTCTCCTCTAATCTTTGGTGATTGGCTAACTTTGGGATCAAATGACTCCAAAGATGCATCTTTCCTAATATCAAAGAGTAACTAGAAGTGAAAGTACAAGGAGAAGAGGAGCAAGAGAAGCAACAACTTTAGCTTCATCACCTCCTCCAAGAACTTCAGTAAGTATCAAAAATATTCTCTCTAATCATATTGTAGATATAACTTTTTTAGATCCTGAGAGATTTTGGATTGTAAACTTGATTAGATGTATATGATAGAAATTCATCCACATAACTGAAGCCCCAATATTTATGAAATTAGTTAGAAAATTTTATCAGAACATCTCATTTGGAGGTGGGGTATTATCTTTAGTAAAAGGGAAGGAATTTGATTTTGATAATGAAATACTTGAAAAAATTTTAAAACTTCCAACCAAACAAGACCTACTGGATAGTATAGAGGATAGAAGTGCAAGAATAGATGTGTTCTTAGGACAGAAGTGTTGGAGCACATAGGGGTTTCATACATGCATTTCAAAATTTTTAGTGAAAGAATATTAGATTAAACTATTTAATCTACAAATACATGCATAAGATATGATCTTAAAACTCTTATAAATAGATTTATAACATAAATTTATATGCATAAAAATCTGAATCTAATATTACAAGCATTTGAACAAGAACAACAATTAGTGATAGATCTAATCCATCACTTTTAGGGTTCTAAACCCAATACCTGAGCGTGGATAGTCGATCTCTATAATTGAAAACATAGATTTAGAAGTCCTCTTTGATTACTCATAGCCGCACAAGCATCCGATCTTTACGGATGGTCTACACAAAGTCCTCAGGCCAATCAGTCCTTCACGAGAGTGCTAACTCACGTAGTCGGCTTCTGATGGCAGATCTGATTTGATCTCTTTCTTCGATCACCTCGAACCTTTTTGATATTGAAGATAGATCAGAGGGGATGTTGGATGGTGGAGAAAAATTTGATGAAGACTCTCTTCTCTTTAATTTTTCTCTCATCCAAAATTCTAGAATAGTTCTAGGTCGCTCACCCGAGAGGAGATTGGTCTCCTCTTTCGTTCACGCCAAGAAAGAAGGAAACCCACCCAAACCTCACACCCCAAAGAAGTATTTTTGACCCTCTTTCTTTATGGTATCTCACAGTGAAAAGCTTTCTTAGTTTGACACACAAAATTATGGCCTTTTATGGTTATCGCACAAACCAGATAAGACAGGATAAGGACTGGAGTTTGTTGTAATTCAAACCATTTTGAATTTTAATTTGACTCTAACTTTTTCTCATCCTTATCTGACTTAAAGAGAACCTTACTATAGAAAATTAGACATGAAAAACTATCAAAAAGACTTTCTTTTCTCACACAAAATGAGCCCCTTCAAAAACAGTCAACGTGTGGAAGGATATGGATAAGGTTTTAAGTTGAAATTTAAACCATTTTGAATTCAAATCAAAACCAAACAATTTCTATCCTTAATGGGCGACAAAAGAAGGATAAATTTTTAGTTTTTTCACACATAAATTGATTTTGTATGGTGAGAAAAGGTATGAGACAATTTGGGTGGTGCAAGGGAGAGGGTCCCACTCATTTGGGACTCTAAGATTTAACCAATTGGATTTCTTTTAAACCCAATCCAATTAGATCCAAATAAAATATGATGAATCTAATTTAATTAGGCTTCTACAACTTTAATTAAATTTGATCAAATTAATAAATTAATTGAGCCATAGATCCGATCAAATCAGGATCCTTTCTCCTTTACTGATTAGGTCATCTCATAACCTAATCAGACTTGACTTGATTGAATCCAATTCAGTCAAACTTGATCCAGACTTTAATACTCAATCAAATTAAGCTAATTAATAATTTAATCACTAATTAATCCTTCATTGATGATAGAGTTCAAGTCTAGTGGGATTCTTCTCTAGAGTCTCCATCTTGGGACTTTTCAGCAGAGTCTCCGTCCAGTAGGACTCTTCAGATTAGCCATGTGATCAGATAGAAACTTTTAATGTGTATAACTCCATAGCTTTGAAGCTAAACTGATAGTACAAAAACTAATTTCTGTACCAATCAAAGTAATCATCTAGCAATGGTGTCCGACGTCCAGATAGGTCGAATGTATGCAAAGCAACACTCAAGATCCTATTTGGATATAGTTACCATATAATTTATTCTTTTGATCCTTGATTCTAGGATGACTTAGAGTTTAAACTGTCAACTCTTAATAATATATCCATTATGTGTCTCAACCTAATAAATCCTGTGACTCCTCACAATGATTGCCCTGACCAAGGTCTTACTAAATTGAAACACAAAACATTCTCTCCAATCTCTTGGAGTGGTCAATTCCATCTTGACTCATGCACTGACTTCACAAGTACTTGACTATACCTAAAAACCTTCCGATCTTGAGTTAAAAATTTAGGTAGTCCCGCACCAAAGCACAGTGAGTTGCTTGCAAGTCACCATGGTGATCTCAGGTTGAAGGGACACTTATACCTATATCTCTTCGGAGTGACTCTTGACAACAGAGTGCTTCGGAGTTGGTCACGTTCAGTGAAATGTACTCCTATATTGTACCTGTATGCCATACCAGCATCTCCACGCTCCTTGGTTAAGAGGGCAATCAATGATATATGGCACACAATGACCTACACTTGATATGTCTATCATCCTAGTAATAGCATATCATTTGATCATGAACTTATTTAAGGACTAAATGATAAATCCTTCTTTATTAATTTAAAATAGTCCTAAGGACTTTCATCATAACACAGACATTCAATATAGAAGATGTACAAGCTTATGATGAAAATTATCAAATAAATATTTTATTAATTAATTCATATACAATTATATCAAATAGCACAACCGTCAACAGGCTAACGATTAGCTTTGAGATATATTTTTCAATAACTCTCACTTGTACTAAAGTCAATTGGTATAGTATCGTATATCCATCTTCATTTTATGATCTTCAAACTCCTTTACCGCAAGGGCTTTAGTTAATGGGTCGGCTAGGTTCTCCTTTCCATCAATCTTCTGAAGGTCGATGTCATCTTGATCCATGATTTCTCGAACCAGGTGGTAGCGACACAAAATGTGTTTGATTCGTTGATGTGATTTTGATTCTTTCGCTTGAACAATAGCGCCAGTGCTGTCATAGTACAATAAGATGGGGCCATCAAATGGAGGGTGCCACTCCGAGCTCATTGATAAATATTCTTAACCACACAACTTCCTTCGCAGCATCAGATGCCGTGATATATTCTGCCTCACAAGTAGAGTCGACCACAGTGTGCTGCTTAGAACTCTTCCAACAGATTGCTCCATCATTCAGGATATAAATATATCCTGACATGCTCTTACTGTCGTCATGATCCGATCAAAAATTGAAGTCGGTAAATCCCATAAGTTTTAAGTCAAATTCTCCATAGATAAGCCACTGATCTTTAGTATTTCTCAAATACTTAAGGATGGTCTTTACAACCTTCCATTTGTTGGGTTCCGGTGGCACAACGAAAGGATTAGGTGTTTAAAAATTTTTATTAAAAACATCCGATGCACTGAAAATCCTAATGCCCATAAACTCTTGACTATATCAATCAAAGTACAATAAAATAAATTTTGATCAAAAAAATACCTATAACGCTAATCTAATTTTCACGAGGTGTCCAAGTGTCCGCCCTCTAACAGTGATCCATACAAAAATTGATCCAAGGATAGTGCTCCTTCTTCACTTTGCTTCAAGAGTTCTAACCCTTAGAACTTGACCAGCCACCAATCGATCAGATCTTCTTCCAGACCTGAGTCTGAACCTTTTTGAACCATCTACTAGACTTGATCACCTTTTTCTAGACCTCTTAAACCCTTAGAGCTATTTGAATTAGGCTTGTCTTAAAAGAACAAGCCTTGTCCTAAAACCTAGAATTGTAAGAGAGGGAGAGAGGGAGTGGATAGGGGATGTAAGAATTGAATGATCACCCCATTTGTCGTCCCATATTTATAGCACTAGATGGGGCACTAACAGAGAAGGCACACCTCATCTGGAAAGGTATATCAAGTCCTCGTATCACTTATCTGAGAGTCCTTAAACAGAAGGACTCTTCAGGGGGTGATACGTTGATTCCTGCCTTCTCACGCGCACACACCCAGAATGAGATGCTTTTTGCATCTCTTCACAGATCAGATTAGTGTAAAATTTTACTACATAAACTTTTATTCAAATATAAATGCCATCACCAAGTGACATATTATTTGGATAAGAGTTCATATGTGAGAAGGACTCTTCACCGAAGAGATGTGCGAGCACCTTCTCCCTATCGTGCACGCGCATGCCTAGAAAAGGGTATGAAAAGCAACCTTTGTTAATCTGATAATTCTTTAGATTTTTACCACATGATCAGCACTTAAAATTAATCTTTATCATTGAAAAATATCAGATAAAAAGTTGCTTAAAACTCCCTAAACAGAAGGAGTCTTCACGTCCCTTCACGCATCCAGAAAATCCTGTTATGCATGCAGCATTCTTCCAGCAATTTTTCATGCAAAATCTGAAAGATTTTTGATTCTTTAAAAAGTGTGCTACATGGATCATCATCTGATCTACTTACCATAAAAATTAGAGGCCCAAAATAGAAAGATTCTTAGTCCTTCTCCATGCCAAAAATAAAGTGCGCATGCATTCTGCATATTAGCGGCAAGAGTCCTTCTCAAGTTAGACTCTTAATTATTTGGTGTGTACACCAGATATAGTGCCTCTTTTTAGCTTCTTCTAGGTGGCTTAACTTGACCCAAATGCCCACCAAATTAGGCTAGCAAATGAGTAAGGTTTGAGATCAAATTGATCTCTAAAAGAGCTAGGGATTCCACACGTGCTAGCATGCTTACCAGAACCCTGATTGAATCCAAAATTTCAATCAACCTTTTTCAAAAGGATCCTTAGTCAATTTTTACATGTGTGTGACCCATTGGGTTCCACATCTAGCTAGCAGTAGGTTCGGATATAATTTGACCTAATTTGATTAGAATTATTCTAACCAATTTAGGTCCAATTGAGCTAACCCGATTTCAGTAATTAGAACTCTTTCTAATTGGCGTTCGAATTAAACTCTTTAATTCGATCAAAAATATATAGATCAAGATTGATGTCTAGTAACATATCATGACTATCTAGAAGATTTAAAAATTTGATAGAAATACCAAATATATCCTTCAGTGGCAAGTTACCGTGCAATACAATCCTTCGATTATCCCAGCACCCTGAATATGTTCATGAGTATGGAATCATGATATCAATTCTCAATTAACCAATGATGACTCTAATGAAGAAGTATTAGAAAATCTTTCTAATCTCCTTCCTACTTTTGGCCAAAAGATTTTTTTCGAATCATCTAGGATTGAGAATACACAGGATGTGATCTCCTCTTACTAGGAGTGATCGATTCCATATTGACCTACTCACAACTTTCATACACACTCCACCATATCCAAAACACCTCGTACATGTCTTAATGCCATACTTGGGTATGAACCAAAATATGGGTTCATGTGCACAAGATTCTATGGTGGTTTCAGGTTTAAGGATCACTTGCACAACTTTCACTTAGAGAACTATCTTTAACATGCAAATAAGACTTCCATAAGATGTTCTCTTTCATCGAGTCAATTCAGTGAACTTATTTTTCAAATAAGCACCTATATCTTTATATTAGTGTCTCACACAAGTGGCTAGTGAGATCTACCACTCTCTTCATTGAGCATACATAGAATGTGCCAATCTATCCGGAACATTGATCTCCGACTCAAAGCTCCTACGATCAAAAATATTTAAGATTAAGATTTTAGGATTTTAGATCTCACTAGCATGACTCATTCATATCTTCTAAAATTATTGTCTTAATCTTTGGGGTTCATCATTATCTTAGATATAATAAGATACAGCTAATATGATGAATCAATGCCTCAAATAATAAATGTCATTTTATGAGTTAGAAAATTTTAAAGAAAATCCCATCACAACACACGATTGATTTATAGGGCACTCTTCTTTCAATCTCCCACTTGCACTAAAGTCAATCGCCTTTGTAACTCATACAATCAAGATGGCGATCATATAGCTGCTATGGTATGGCCTTAGTGAATGGGTCTGCTGTATTGTCTACTCATTTAAGGACAACATCTTGTCTCTAACGAGATGAAAATGTCTGAGGATGTGCTTGGATTTATATTAAGACCTAGGTTCCTTATCTTGAATAATGGCCCCAGTGTTATCAAAATAGAGTGGCACCGATGCTTCAATCTCATAAATGACTCCTAAATCCATGATAAACTTCTTCATCCAGACAACTTTCTTAGCGGCTTTACTAGCAGCGATGTACTCTGCCTCAATAGTTGAGTCAGCTACTGTCTGCTGCTTGAAACTCTTTCAAATCATTATCCCTCCATTTAGGGTAAACACGTATCCTGTATTAACTTGCTATCATCTGGATCAGATTGTAATTTAGAATCTGTATATCCCTCTAGTTTCAACTCTGATCCTCTTCCATATATAAGAAAAATATCTTTAGTCTTTCTTAGGTACTTCAGAATATTTTTTACAGCTTTCCAATATTCTTCTCCTAGATCTGCTTGAAATCTACTAGCTACACCCAAAGCATAAGCTACATCAGGCCTGGTACATAGCATGGCATACATTATTGATTCCACAGCCGAAGCATAAGGGATTTCATTCATTCTTTTTGTCTCTTCTGGTGTTTTAGGATATATTTTCTTAGAGAGACGTATACTATGATTTGCAGGTAGGTAACCCCTCTTACTAGCCTCCATATTAAACCTCTTTAATATGAGATCTATGTACTGTGACTGGCATAAGCCTAACATCTTTTTAGATCTATCTCTATAGATCTTTATACCCAGTATATAGGATGCTTCATCCAAATCTTTCATGAAAAATTTATTTGATAGCTAGGTCTTGACCGATTGCATCATTGAGATATCATTCTCAATGAGTAGTGTGTCATCGACATACAGAATCAAAAAGACAACAGCACTCCCACTTATCTTTTATACACACATGGTTCATCCTTATTTTTGATAAAGTCAAACTCTTTGACTGTCATATTAAATTGGATGTTCCAGCTCCTCGAAGCCTGCTTTAATCCATAGATGGATCTCTTTAGCTTGCATACTTTATTTGCACTCCTACTTGAGACAAATCCTTCTGGCTGAGTCATATAGACTTCTTCTTCTAGATTACCATTGAGAAATGCAATCTTGACATCCATCTGTCAGATCTCATAATCATAGTATGCTGCTATAGCAAGCAAAATCCTGATGGACTTGAGCATAGCCACTGGTGAGAAGGTTTCATCATAGTCAATTCCTTGCTTTTGTCTGAAACCCTTCACCACCAACCTAGCTTTGTAGGTTTCTACTTGGCCATCTACTCTGATCTTCTTTTTGAAGACCCACTTGTACCTTATTGGGATCACACCCTTAGGTGCATCAACCAAGGTTTATACTTGGTTAGTGTACATTAAGTCTATCTCAGATTTTATGGCTTCTAGCCATCTGTTTGAGTCTCTACTCATGATAGCTTCCGAATAGATCAGTGGATCATCATTTTGAATGATATTGATCAAATTATCATTCTCAACGACAAAATCATATCTCAGAGGTGCTTGACGCACTCTATCCGACTTTCGGAGAGGAGGTGTGTATTATGGATGTACCTCATCTTTGGGTACTTCTGATTGAGGATCTTCTATGGTCCAACCACTAGATCGGTTTGTAGATCATGAACTTCAGTAAGTTCAATATTCCTCCCACTACCTCCTTGGATGAATTAATTTTCCAAGAAAGTGGCGTGCCTACTAACAAATATTTTTTGATCAATAGGATGGTAGAAATAGTATCCATTAGTTTCCTTAGGATACATTACAAACCTATACTTATTTGATCTAGCCTAAGCTTATGTCCAAAAATATTTTTGACATAAGCAGGACAGCCTCAAATCTTAAGATGTTTAAGATTAGGCTTCCTTCCCTTCCATATCTCATATGGTGTGCTTGCAACAGACTTTGAAGGCACTCTGTTTAATATGTATGCGGTAGTTTCTAGAGCACATCCCCAAAAAGATATTGGAAGATCAGTTAAGCACATCATGGATCGCACCATATCCATTAAAGTGCGATTCCTCCTTTCTGCTACACCATTTAACTGAGGTGTATAAGGAGGGGTCCATTCAGAGAGAATACCTTTACTTTTAAGATGATCAAGAAATTTACTAGATAAGTATTCTCCTCTTTGATCAGATCGAAGAACTTTGATATTTTTTTCAGTTTATTTCTTAACCATACATTAAAACTTCTTGAACTTATCAAAGGCTTCAAATTTATATTTTATAAGATACACATACCTAAATCTTGATAAATCATCTGTAAAGGTAATAAAATAGGAGTATCCACCTCTAGCCTGAGTTGTCATTGGTCCACATACATCCGTATGTACTAGGGCTAACAACTCACTTGCCCTCTCTCCATGTCCAGAAAATGGAGTCTTGGTCATCTTATCGATGACACAAGATTTATAAGTTTCTAATGATTCATAATCATTTGGGTCAAAGAATTCTTCTTTGTATAACTTATTTATCCTTGACTCACTAATATGATCAAGACGACAATGCCAGAGATATGTGACATTCATATTTTCTCTCTTTCTTTTCATACTTCTTTCAATATAAAAAATATTTTCATTGAGTGCAAGAATTAAAAGATTGTTATCAATATAACCACTATCATAAAATATATTAGAAAAAAAATGGAGCATCCATTTCCCATTAGTCTTATTTCATAAACTTATTTTAATAACAAAGATATAGAAATAATATTTCTAATGATCTTTGACATGTAATAACAATCTTTCAATTCTAAAGTTTTGCCTGAAGATAAATCAAACAAACAGGTTCCTACAGTCTCTGCGCTAATGGACTCTCCACTTACACCATAGAGCTTGAGGTCACCCATTTTTAGACCTTTGATATTCTATAGTCACTATAGCAAATTACAAATATGTAATCCACAAGCAATATCTAATACCCAAGTATCAGAGTCTGAGCCACTCAATGAAAAATAGGTTTGTATCATATACACACCTTTTGGTGCTATACTTGCATCCTGCTTCAAACTTGCAAGATTATTCTTGCAATTATACTCCCAATATCCAAAATTATTATAAAAATGAATAGCTAATATCCATGTGGACATCTATTGCCTTCTTATTATTACTGACCATCCCAAGGTCAGAAATATCTAGAATATTAGAGTTTTTCTTCGATATTAATCTATCTTGCAAGTTTCTCAACCAATCCACATAGTTGGGATCGGTCAATATATTTTTATTCATGGTATTACTTAGTGAAAATAGAAAAGCCATAATGCAAACTTAAATCTGCATAAATAAGAACAATAGTATAAGCAGACCACTCATGTTTGACATGCATAACTAGATGAGGACTTTTAAACTAGTTATGTCTCCCACTATTTTATCGGATACCATAATCCTCTCCTATGGTAAACGAGATCTATTTTATATTTATCTTAGTGGGATTGAGATCCTAATTTATCATAATGATCTTATATTAACACAACAAATCTTTATGAGTTCATAGGTAGGAAACTCTTTCCAATTACATCTCATGCAATTCTCAATATTTTATCTTGGCCTCTAAAATATTATTAGCCTTGTGTTAACACAACAAGCTATAAAATTTTACTTTAGTAAGATCCTTCATTTCAATATAGTCAAAATAGAATATAACTGCCCTTGTGTTAACACAACAAAGCAGTCTATCCAAAATTTTTGTAAGTATCTTTTATGCACCAAGATTATGTTATATCAATCCTTATGACAAGTCTTATAGTAACACAACAAACTAACCATAGTTCATGATGTAACATTAACCTAGCATGAAGAAAGACCCTTAGTAGTGTTTAAAATACTAAGCTATCTTCATTCAAGATTCGAACTAATCTAATTGGCCAGAAAAATGATAAGATTGGTGGGGGTCCCCCCATTGCTTTTTTTAGACACCAATAAAATTAGCCAGACTAGTAACAGAATCAATTAAATAACTACTGTACTTGAAACACTCCTTAGACATCAATTAATTAATCGATTTAAGAAAATAGATCAGTTTCTAGTTCACAACACTATGACTTAATATAATTTTTGTAAGGGTTTTAATGGTCTCAAACACATCCTAATTCAATCAGTCACAATGATGCACTATAATAGTTGTATCTTAATAATCATAACAACTAATCATAGCATCTTTTATCATATCTCTAAGATATGAAAGCAGAATCATACAATATAATTATAACTAAATATCTTAAGCATATCATATATGCATAAAATTTTAATAATATGCATGAATATAATTTTTTTTTTTTTTTTACGGTTCTTCTTCTTGAAACATCACAGTGGCACCCCTACACGCCATAAGAGTACCCTATTGAATAGGAAGAGAGGATTTATGAACCCTACTTGCTCTTATGATCGGATGGCCTAGTAATGAACCCCAATTAGAGTATTAGGCTACTAAAAAAATTCTACACATACATCATATATTTTATATTTAAAATATATCTCTTAGACATGCTAGGGTTTAGATGTTCGATCGGGTTCAACCCTTGACCCGACCTGAACCAAACCACAAACCTATGTATGATCACAGTCATGATAATAATTCAATCTTTAATTATATAGATGAAGATAGGCTCTGATACCACTGTTGGATTCTGATGGTGCAGCGAAAGGATTAGGTGTTTAAAATTTTTTATTAAAAATATCCGATGCACCGAAAACCCTAATATCCAGAAACTCTTGACTATATCAATCAAAGTACAATAAAATAAATTTGGATCAGAAGAATACCTGTAACGCTAATCTAATTTTTATGAGGCATCCAAGTGTCCACCCTCCAACAGTGATCCACATAAAAATTGATCCAAGGACAGTGCTCCTTCTTCACCTTGCTTCAAGAGTTCTAACCCTTAGAACTCGACCAGCCACCAATCGATTAGATCTTCTTTCAGACCTGAGTCTGAACCTTTTTGAACCATCCACTAGACTTGACCATCTTTTTCTAGATCTCTTAAACCCTTAGAGCTATTAGGATTATGCATGTCTTAAAAGAACAAGCCTTGTCCTAAAACCTAGAGTTGTAAGAGAGGGAGAGAGGGAGTTGATAGGGGATGTAAGAATTGAATGATCACCCCATCTGCCATCCCCTATTTATAGCACTAGATGGGGCACTAACAGAGAAGACATGCCTCATTTGGAAAGGTATATCAAGTCCTCATATCACTTATCTGAGAGTCCTTAAACAGAAGGACTCTTCAGGGGGTGATACGTCGATTCCTGCCTTCTCACGTGCACACACCCAGAACGAGATACTTTTTGCATCTCTTCACAAATAAGATTAGTGTGAAATTTTTCCACATAAACCTTTGTTTAAATATGAATTCCATCACCAAATTACACATTATTTGGATAAGAGTTCATATGTGAGAAGGACTCTTCACCGAAGAGACATGCGAGCACCTTCTCCCTGTTGTGCGTGCGCACGCCCAGAAAAGGGTATGAAAAGTAACCTTTTTTAATCTGATAATTCTTCATATTTTTACCACGTTATCATCACTTAAAATTTATCCTTATCATAAAAAAATATCAGATAAAAAGTCACTTAAGACTCCCTAATCAGAAGGAGTCTTTGCATCACTTCGCGCATCCAGAAAATCCTGTTGCGCATGCAGCATTCTTCCAGCAATTTTTCATGCAAAATCTGAAGGATTTTTCATTCTTTAAAAGGTATTCTACGTGAGTCATCATCTGATCTACTTATAATAAAAATTAGAGGCCCAAAATAGAAGGATTCTTAGTCCTTCTCTATGCCACAAATAAAGTGCACATGCATTCTGCATATTAGCACCAAGAGTCCTTCTTAAGTTGGACTCTTAGTTATTTAGTGTGTACACCAGATATGGTGCCTCTTTTTAGCTGCTTCTAGGTGGCTTAACCTAACCCAAATGCTCACCAAATTGGGCTAGCAAATGAGTAAGGTATGAGACCAAATTGATCTCTAAAAGAGCTAGGGATTCCACATGTGCTAGCATGCTTATCGGAACCCTGATTGAATCCAAAATTTCAATCAATCTTTTTCAAAAGGGTCCTTGGTTAATTTTTATATGTGTGTGACCAATTAGGTTCCACATCTAGCTAGCAATAGGTTCAGGTACAATTTGACCTAATTTGATTAGAATTTAATCTAACCAATTTAGGTCCAATCGAGCTAATCCAATTTCAGTAATTAGAACTCTTTCAAATTGACGTTCGAATTAAACTCTTTAATTTGATCAAAAATCTACAAGTCAAGATTGATGTCTAGCAATATATCATAATTACCCAGAAGATATAAAAATTTGATAAAAATATCAAATTTATCCTTCAGTGGCAAGTTACCGTGCAATACAATCTTTCGATCATCCCAGCACCTTGAATATGTTTATGAGTATGGAATCGTATCAAACTCAAACACATATTCATATCGATTCTCAATTAACCAATGATGACTCTAATGAAGAAGCATTAGAAACTCTTTCTAATCTCCTTCCTACTTTTGGCCAAAAGATTTTTCTCGAATCATCTAGGATTGAGAATACACAGGATGCGATCTCCTCTTACTAGGAGTGATCGATTCCATTTTGACCTACTCATAACCTTCATACACACTCCACCATATCGAAAACACCCCGTATATGTCTTAATATCATGCTTGAGTATGAACTAAAATATGGGTTCATGTGCACAGATTCCATGGTGGTTTCAGGTCTAAGGATCACTTGCACAACTTTTACTTAGAGAACTATCTTTAACATGCAAATAAGACTTCCATAAGATGTTCTCTTTCATCAACTCAATTCAGTGAACTCATTTTTCAAATGAGCACCCACATCTTTGTATTAGTGTCTCACATAAGTGGCTAGTGTGATCTACCACTCTCTTCGTTGAGCATACATCGGATGTACCAGTCTATTCGAAACATGATCCCTGACTTAATGCTTTTACGACCATAAATATTTAAGATTAGAATTTTAAGATTTTAGATCTCACTAGCATGACTCATTCATGTCTCTTAAAATTATTGTCCTAATCTTTGAGGTTCATCATTATCTTAGACATAATAAGATACAGCTAATATGATGAATCAATGCCTCAAATAATAAATATCATTTTATAAGTTGAAAAATTTAAAAAAAATCCCATCGCATCATACTTGCGATTGGCTTATAGGGCACTTTTTCACCAGTGATTTTTACCTGGATCGGATTGGTATCTACTCACTACCCTAGTAACTATGCCACGTCCGATCACGTACATGTCATGGCATACATAATAAATCTCACTACCGAAGCATATAAAATTCTACTCATACTCTCTCTCTCTTGAGGAGTTGTCAGACAATCACTCTTCGAGAGAGAAATTCTTTGGCCTATCGAAAGATAGCTTTTCTTGAAATTCTTCATGCTGAACCTTTTCAGCACAGTATCAATGTATATCGATTGGGATAATCTAAGCAAGCTTTTAGATCTATCTCTATAGATCTTCATCCCAAGGATGAAGGATACTTCTCCCAAGTCCTTCATTTTGAATTGAGATGACAACCAAACTTTATTCCTTGTAATGCAGGGATGTCATTCCTAATTAAGAGAATATCATCCATATACAAAATAAGAAATACTATTATTGAGTTATTAACCCACTTGTAAATGCAGGGTTTCTCTCCATTCTTAATGAAGCCATATGTTCTGATCACTTTATCAAAACACATGTTTCAACTCCGAGATGCCTGCTTAAGTCCATAAATAGACCTCTGAAGCTTGCACACCTTTGACTCATCTGTGGATATGAAACCTTCAAGTTGTATCATATATACCTTTTCTTCCAGCTCTCCATTTAGGAAGACTGTTTTCATATCTATTTGTCAGATTTCATAGTCCAGATGTACTGCTATCGCAAGCATTATCTAAATGGACTTGAGCATTGCCATAAGAAAAAGTATCTCGTCATAGTCAATACCATAACACTGACGGTAACCCTTGACAACCAGATGGGTTTTATAGATCTCCATCTTTTCATCTATGCCCCTCTTCCTTTTAAAGACCCACTTACACCCTATGGATTTTATCCCTTCAGGTGGGTCAACCAATGTCCATACATTGTTGACGTTCATGGACTCTATTTTGGATTTCATAACTTTTAGCCACTTATCGAAGTCAGACCTCTGCATCACATCCATATAGGTGATCGGATCCTCATTGTTCTCATCGAGTTCAACTGGATCACCATTTTGGATCAAAAAATTATAGTATCTATTTGGTTGATATAGTACTCTACTGAATCTCCTTAAAGATATTTCTATAACAGGTTCTAGATTTGATCTAATCAAGTCTAACTCAATGGGTTTACTAGATTGTGTTGGTTCTTCTATCGATCGAACTTCATCAAGTTCAATATTTGAAGCATTAGTTCCTTCTCCAAAAAACTTCTTTTCTAGAAAGATTACCCTATTGCTGATGAATACCTTCTGTTCGTCAATAAGGTAGAAGTAATACCCCTTGATCTCTTTTGGGTACCCTACAAATAGACACTTGTCAAACCTAGGTCCAAGCTTGTCAGTTTTCAGATGTTTGATATAAGCCGGACATCTCTAAATCCTAAGGTGAGAGAGTGTTGGCTTACGCTCTGTCCACATCTCATGTGGTGTTTTACTTACAGACTTACTTAAAATTTTATTTAAAATATAACAAGCCGACTCGAGTATATTGTTGGGAATTGTGTCCTAAAACCAATCATATGACGATTGAGTTCATCCTTATATATGAATTATTGACTATTGAATAATAGTTATTCTGATATTTTTTATCATAAATTGATATCTTTCTTGAACTCTTGTACTGTGATGAAGTTCCTAGAACTATGCTAGTGTACGATAAAGAAAAGATTTATCGTATAGTTCTTAAATAAGTTTGCAACCAAATGATACGTCATTACGGGATGATGATGTTTATCGAGTGAAGGTCGTTGTGTGCCATATGGGTTGGTTGTCCTCTTAACCAAGGAGTGTGGTGACACTGGTATGATATACAGATGAGATGTAAGGGTACATCATCACTGAACAAGTGACTCACCTGTTGAGCATTCTGCTGTCAAGAGCTGCTCGTGAAACACATGGATATAAATATCCTTCAGATCTGAGATCATCATAGTGACTTGCAAGCAACTCACTATGCTTTAGTGCCAAACTACCTAGATTTTTAATGTAGTGATGGAAGGCTATTAGGTACAGTCAAATACTTGCGAAGTCTATTTATGGATCAAGATGGGATTGACCCCTCTAGATTATTGGAGTTGTTGTATCGCTGTATTTCAATTTAGTAAAATCTTGGCCAGGATAATCCATGAGATGGATTTGAAAGGTTGAAATACAATATGGATGAAGCAATCTCGGTTGACAGTTAACCTGAGACTATCCTAGAGCATCCAGGGTCAAAAGGATGAATTATGTGGTAACCATGAGTATGGGTTCTGAAATATTTTTTTGCGATAATTCGACTTATCTGGATGTCAGAAATCATTGCTAGATGGTATCTTGATTAGTACAGAAATTGGTTCCTATGCTACCAGCTTAGTGTCTGAACCTATGGAGTCATGCACACAAGTTCAACAAAGTAGGAAAAAATTGACCTATGTTTATATGTCCAATCTGAAAGTACTTGACTTGATTGAACATATAAGCTAACTTGATTGAGAATTGAGTTATGGGTCAAATGAGATTGAAGAAGTTAACTATGTCTAGCTAGCACTACACATGAGGTTCAGGTTCAATCCCGGAGATGAACAATTTCTATCTATGATCCATGGAACATATGAAAGATTGAATTTAAGTACTAATTAATTTTAGATTAGATCTAAATTAATTAGATTTAAATAGATCCAAAATCTGAGTTAGACTTGATATAAAAGTCCTAAAGAGTTTAGGATTGGCAGCATTTCAAAATTATTTCGAACCGACTTCGAATTGGATTCAAATCAGACCTGTTTTGGATGAGATATGAGTATTCCTACTTGCACTGAAAATATCCACTCATGAAGTATGATCAAAAATTGGTTTGATGCTTATTTGGGGCATCCCAAGTGGGTGTGGGAGTGGATGCAAAGTAGATGTCATAAGTGATGGCAATTATATCTCATATAGGAGTCCTTCTTTCATGAGTATTAGATCAATTCAAATCAGATTTGAATAAAGAGTCCTCCTCTCATTGGATCATAAAAATTATCTATAAATAGAGAGAGTCTCTACCTATGGATGGTAGAAGAGAATAGAATAGCAAACTAATCAAATTGAGAGAAGAAAAAAAGAGAGAGAGACAGGTGTATGAAGAGAGAGGTCCTTCATCTTCTACATCTCTCCCTTTGTTGCCACCTCCTCTCCTTGGGTGTAGATCCTTCTTGGGCATCCTATCTGCTGGTGTGAGGTGTCATATCATTACGTCTCATCTCTTGATTGATTGTGTATACGAAGCCAATTGGATTGGAGTTCATTCTACTTTTCTGCAGCATCTGATATGCATGCGAAGTAGAGGGTCTGCATATCCAGATCTCCATAAAGATTTATATCAGATAATTTGAGATTTGATCCCTGGTTCTATTATAATTCAGGTAAGAATTTGATCTTTAAACAAGTAGAATATTAGAAAAAAAATTTAGATGTAACCTGGGCTTTCTGGAGGGAAACTGTTTCCTTTCCTTCAACTGGTATCAGAGCTGACCTGAAATATATACATATAAAATAGAATTTTTTATGATTATTTATATTAGATATAATTGAGATTTTTTATGTGATATTAAATCTCATTTAAATCTATTTATATAAAATTTTTTATTTGATTTTGATTAGATTAAAGGTACCTAATCAATGGTTTATTGAGGTTGTTATAAATCTGTTATAACAGAATTCTACTATTACTGAAATTTTGATAAAAAATAATATAAATTAAAATTTTATTTTAAATCTATTTTTATAAAATTTTAATTTTATTATTTTTTTTATGAAGTGAAGATTATTTCAAATTTAAATTGGATCCATTTCGATGGATATTTAGATCTGAATCATATCATAATTCAGCACTGCATGAAAATAGATTTTATCAAAAATTAATTCTTTATGTATTCATATTTGTATCTAATTATTTTTTTATTTGATATCATATCTAAAATTAATATTTTATAATCAATATAAGATAAATTTTAAATTTGATATGATGTATATGATACATCAAATCTAATTAGATTAGATGAAGAACATAATTGATGAGATCAAGAATATGTTCAAGATATAAAATAATTTTATTAATAATTATATATTGATATAATTATATATAAAATTAGATTTTAGATCTTAGTAGCTTAGTACTCAGATTGATGAGATCACCAGACCATCCGATCATAAGAGATTGAAGAGATTAATCTCTCTTTTGCCTATTCAATGAGTTCTCTTATACATGTAGGGGTGTCATTGTGATCTAGTTTTATGAAGAAAAAAAATGAATAGATTTTTATATATTATTTTGATCATAAATATATTTAGATTAGATCTAAAGTAATTTATAATTTATTATAATATGATAAAATTTAGATATAAAATTATTTTAGATCTAAATTATATGTTAAATATGATGTAATTGGTATTGATCTAAAAGTTATCATGATATATGAGATGTATGAATGAAGTTTAGAACATACCTATGTATGTTTAATTATTAAATATATTATAAAAATTTATTTTTATACGTTGAAATATATGGTATGCTTTACTTAAAATTCTTGTAGAATAGTTCTACAAACTGAAATACACGTTTCACACACTTAATTTTGAATTAAGTTTGAATGATCTAAAATTGAGAATTGAAGATCATTAAGATACCACATAATATGATGAGCAAAGGGTTAGCATGAATTAGGTCCTTTTAATGGGTTAGACTTAGGGTTAGGAACACATATGGACCAAGTAAAAAAATTAATTAAATCTAATCAAGTGTTGAATTTGATTAGGTCAGTATTTCTCTAAATCAATCTTAATGATTGAAGTTTGATCAAGTCCATGTGTTTGATCCTAATAAATAGACCATGATCATGGCTCCGTGGTTGTGCCCGAATCTTCTGGTGTGCCAAATAGAAACTACTTAACCAGTTGGTATCTAAGGTAAGTTTGGCAAATTTGATCAAGTGATTTTTAATTGGGAGCTATTCACCTAGATGCGTCTACGATGAGTTAAGAGCAGATCCCTCCCGCTGATCTCACTTACCTAACCAACATGATAGATTATGTTTTGATTAAGTCACTAGTCGATCGTGTAGACCCATGCCATTAAGGTGAATCAGTGTGACTGATTTAGGTATCTTTAGATCAGCTTGTGTTTAATCTTTTACATGACTTGGTGAAGTCAGTAGAAGGATTTGGAGCTTACAGGTCGACTTCGCTTATTCTCAGATTAATAAAATTAAATCTTCTAAATTATTAGATCCATAAAGTGATAAAGTTATGAGATAACTTGACCATTGCCTTCCATTAAGGTGTGTGATAATGAGTCTAATATTCTAAATAGGCATTGGAGGTGCCACACACTTGGTATCGATTACGTATTGAAATTATCATTCATCATATGACCATAATGATGTACCTTCAGATCAATACTCAGGTTGGTCAAGCCGCACTCGGGTCTGGACATTCATTTGTTGATGCACTTGATGTGTCATGTTAATGGTTGGACCTAACCAAAATTTTTAGTGAAGGTGCCACACGCCTCCTGAAGGAATGTCTGAGGCAAACCCAATGCTAGAAGTTGTTTGGAGAAATAATTGGTTATGAATCTATCCATGGATGAACCTACCCATGGATGCACTAGGGTTGGCCGAGCCATATTTGAATCCGAATGCAGTCTGTATGGATTCTAGTACCCACTAAGGAATTAATGTAATTTCTCAAGTTGGAGGTAGAGGATACCAATTCATAAAAAATAGTGGGAGGACCTTTAGACTAAGTCCATATCTTCAGGATTAAAAAAATAATTCATATACCAATAGGCTAATATTTTTTTCTTTCAGTTATGGCCAATATACTATCCCTCCATTCGCTGTTGGACAGTGACAAGCTCACCAGACTCAACTTCGATAGCTGGTATCGAAAGTTGAAGATCGTGTTGGAGCATGAGAAGATTTTGTATGTCCTTACGGATCAGGTATCTAAAGAATCTGTAGCCAATGCTCCTCATGCTGCGAGAGACACTTACATGAAGTGGCTCAATGATCGCATAACTGTACGTTGCATGATGAGGGCAGCTATGAACGATGAACTTAGTCGTAAGTTCGAGGATGCATAGTTTTAGGAGATGATTCAAATATTGAATGAGTCCTTCGACACCCTTGAGGATGCGGAGAGATATAAAACCTCCTGCGTAGTGTTCAATGTCTGTATGCAAGAGGGAGCTTCAGTCACCGATCATGTATTATACATGATTGAGCAGATTGAATACCTTAGCAAACTTGACTTTCCATTGCATGAACAGTTAGGCAAGGATGCTATCCTCAATTTGCTATCGAAATTCTACCTACTCTTTCTCAATCATTATAGAATGACAAAATCTATAGTAAACTATCATGGTTTGCTAGGGTTATTGTAGACTTTTGAAAAGGATCACCAGCTCCAAAAGGAGCCAGTGAATTTAGTGGGAGGTTTATCTATAGGGCGTCGATCCTCTAGGAGAGGAAAGAAAAAAAGATACAAAAATCTCATGCCGTCGATCCCAAACAGAGCAAACCATCAAAAGTTGATAAGAGCCAGACAGAGTGCTTCTTCTATAAGAAGCTGGGTCATTGGAAAAAGAATTGTCCTGCTTATATAGCCACCCTTGACCCAAACAGGCCTAAGAACAAGAGAAAGAGGCAAGTGGTTATTTCATAAGGTATTTATATGATAACACCTTATAATTTCTCTGTTTATGATACCACTACCTGGGTATTTGATACCGAATGTCCTATTAATATATGCAATTCATTACAGAGACTGCAGGTAAGTAGAAAATTTCGAGAGGACGAGTGGTTCCTTAACGTTGGAGATGGAAGCCTTGTTCCAGTTTTGGCCTTGAGAACTTTGCAGCTCGTCTTCGAGTCCAGTAGTGTCATGTTAGATGATTGTCATTATTATCCCTTCTTTATGATGAATATCATCTCTGTAGGTTTTTTGTTCAAACTTGATTAAAAATTTATAATAAAGAATGATTTTTGTGATATCATTATGAATGATACTACAATTATGCATGGACAATTAAAATATAGCATATACATAATATCACGGCCTGTTAGAGTAATGTACACACCTAATCAATGCTCCAAAATAGATAATGTCAGCGAATCCTACCTTTGGCATGTAGGCTTGGTCATGTGAACAAGAATAGAATTGACAGGTTGATCAAGGAATGTGTCCTTGAGATAGATGATTGTGAATCATTGCCTACCTGTGAATCTTGTCTACTTGGTAAGATGACTAAGTCACCTTTTAAAGGAAAAGGTGAAAGAGCCAGTGATGTCCTAGGTCTAATACATACTGATGTATGTGGGCCTATGAACATAAGTGCCAGAGGAGGATACTACTACTTCATTACGTTTACAAATAACCTATCGAGGTATGGATATGTCTATCTTATGAAGCATAAGTCAGAATCATTTAAAATGTTCAAACGATTTCGTGCTGAAGTAAAGAAACAAATTGGAAAGAGTGTTAAGATCCTTCGGTCAGATCGAGGAGGTGAATACCTCACCAATGAGTTTCTGACATATCTAGAAGAGAATGGGTTCTCTCACAATGGACCTCTCCTGGAACACCACAACATAATGGTGTATCCAAGAGAAGGAATCAAACTTTATTAGACATGGTCCAATCCATGATGGACTTTTCCAGTCTACCAATATCCTTTTGGGGATATGCTCTAGAGATTGCCTGTTATATTTTGAATAAGGTGCCCAGCAAGTCTGTCGATAAAACTCCATATGAGATATGGACTGGACGTAAGCCGATGCTCTTACATCTTAGGGTCTGGGGGTGTCCAGCTTATGTCTAGCATTAAAAGACAGATAAGCTTGGATCGAAGTTCGATAGATGCTTGTTCGTAGGGTACCCAAAGAAAACTAAAGGGTACTACTTTTAGCTTGCTGCAGAATAAAAGGTGTTTGTTAGCAGCCGGACAGTCTTTTTGGAAAAAGAGTTCCTTGGTGAAGAGCTAATGTCTGTAAAATTAAACTTGATGAAGTTCATGAGATAGAAGGACCGACACATACAGAATTGGATTTGGTTGGTGAATCAAATTCGGAGCTAGTAAAGGCACTATTAAGGAGATCTGATAGAGTACCATATCAGCAGGACAGATACTATGATTTTCTGATCTGGGATGGTGATCCTGTTGAATTTGATGAGAATGATGAGGATCCGATCACCTATATGGAGGCCACGCAAAGGTCCGACTTCCAAAAATGGCTTGAGGCCATGAAGTCCGAGATGGAGTCCATGGAGATCAGTAGTGTCTGGACACTAGTTGATCCATCCGAAGAGACAAAACCCATAGGGTGTAAATGGATTTTCAAGAGATAAAGAGGAGCAGACGGAAAGGTAGAGACATATAAAGCCCATCTAGTTGCTAAGGGTTACCGTCAGTATTATGGTATTAACTATGACGAGATGTTCTCTCCTGTGGCAATGCTCAAGTCCATCCAGATTATGCTTGCTGTCGCTGCACACTTAGATTATGAAATCTGATAGATGGATGTCAAAATCATTTTTCTTAATAGAGAGCTAGAAGAAGAGGTGTATATGATACAACCTGAAGGGTTCACATCCACAGACGAGTCGAAAGTGTGCAAGCTAAAAAGGTCAATTTATGGACTTAAGCAGGCATCGAGGGTTGGGAAATGCATTTTGATAAAGTAATCAAAACATATGGCTTCATTACGAATGGAAAAGAGCCTTGCATCTACAAATGGGCTTCCGATTCTGTGGTCATTTTTCTTGAGCTGTATGTGGATGACATACTGTTACTAGAAAATAACATCCCGACTTTACAGAGTGTGAAGCTATGGTTATCATCACAGTTCTCTATGAAGGACTTGGGAGAAGCATCCAAAATTTTAGGGATGAAAATCTATAGGGATAGATCTAAAAAGTTGCTTGGATTGTCCCAATCTATGCACATTGACACTTTGTTGAAACGGTTCAACATGGATAATTCTAAGAAAGGCTATCTTCTGATAGGCCATGAAATTACTCTTTTCAAGAAGAATTGTCTGATAACTCCTGAGGAGAGAGAGCACATGAGTAGAATACCATATGCTTCGACAGTGGGATCTATCATGTATGCTATGATATGTACAAGGCCGAATGTGGCCTATTCACTAGGGGTAGTGAGTAGGTACCAGTCAGATCTGGGTGAGAAGCATTAAAAGATTGTAAAAGTAATTCTTAAGTATTTGAGAAATACTAAAGACCAATGGCTTATCCATGGAGACTCTGATTTAAAACTTGTGAGATATACTGATTTTAATTTTCAGTCAGATTGTGATGACAACAGAAGCATATCGGGCTATGTATTTATCTTGAATGGAGGAGCTGTTTACTGAAAAAGTTTCAAGCAACATATTGTGGCTGATTCTGTATGCGAAGCGGAATACATTGCTGCATCAGATGCTGCAAAGGAGGCGATGTGGTTGTGAAAGTTTATTATCGAGCTAGGAGTTGTACCTTCCATTGATGGTCCTGTCCTGCTGTATTGTGACAGCTCCAGTGCCATAGCTCAGGCGAAAGAACTTAAGTTGCACCATCACACTAAACATATTCTACACCGCTATCACCTAGTGTGAGAGATCATGAACCAAGATGACGTCGAGCTTCAAAAGATCGATGAAAAGAAGAACCTAGTCGATCCCTTCACTAAAGCTCTCGGGATCAAAGAGTTCAATGACTTCAAATGGAAGATGGGTATAAGATACTACCCTGATTGGTTTTAGTCCAAGTGAGAGTTGTTAAAAATTATGTCCTAAAATCAATCGTGTGACGATTGAGTTCATCCTTGTATATGAATTATTGATTATTGAATAATAGTTATTCTAGTATTTTTCATCATAAAGTGACACCTTCCTTGAACTCTTGTACTGTAATAAAGTTCCTAGAACTATGTTAGTGTACGATAAATAGAGGATTTATCATATAGTTCTTAAACAAGTTCGTGACCAAATGATATGTCATTATGGGACGATGATGTTTATCGAGTGAAGGTCGTTGTGTGCCATATGGATTGATTATCCTCTTAACTAAGGAGTGTGGTGACACTAGTATGGCATACAGGTGAGATGTAAGGGTACATCATCACTGAACAAGTGACTCGCCTGCTGAGCATTTTGCTGTCAAGAGCTGCTCGTGAAACATATGGGTATAAATATCCTTCAGACCTAAGATCACCAAAGTGACTTGCAAGCAACTCACTGTGCTTTGATGCCGAACTACTTAGATTTTTAATGCAGTGACGGAAGGCTACTGGGTATAGTCAAGTACTTACGAAGTCTGTGTGTGGATCAAGATGAGATGACCCCTCCGAATTATTGGAGTTGATGTATCACTGTATTTTAATTTAGCAAAATCTTGGCCAGGGTAATCTATGAGATGGGTTTGAAAGGTTAAAATATAATGTGGATGAAGTAATCTCGGTTGACAGTTAACCTGAGACCATCCTAGAGCATCCAAGATCAAAAGGATGAATTATGCGATAACCATAAGTATGGATTCTGGAATATTTTTTTGTGATAATTCAACCTATCTGGACATCGAAAACCATTGCTAGATGGTATCTCGATTAGTGCAGGAATTGGTTCCTGTGCTATCGGCTTAATGTTTGAACCTATGGAGTCACGCACACAAGTCAGACAAAGTAGGAAGAAATTGACTTATATTTATATGTCCAATCTGGAAGTACTTGATTTGATTGAACATATAAGCTAACTTGATTGAGAATTGAGTTATGGGTCAAACGAGATTGAAGAAGTTGACTATGTCTAGCTAGCACTACACATGAGGTTCAGATTTAATCTCGGGGATGAACAATTTCTATCTATGATCTATGGAACATATGAAAGATTGAATTTAAGTACTAATTAATTTTAGATTAGATCTGAATTAATTAGACTTAAATAGATCCAAAATCTAAGTTAGACTTGGTACTAAAATCCTAAAGAGTTTAGGATTGATAGTCTTTCGAAATTATTTCGAACTGGCTTCAAATTGGATTCGAATCAGATCTATTTTAGATGAGATATGAGTATTCCTACTTGCACTGAGAATACCCACTCATGAAGCATAACCAAAAATTTGTTTGGTGCTTATTTGGGGCATCCCAAGTGGGTGTGGGAGTGGGTGCAAAGTGGATGTCATAAGTGATGGCAATTATATCTCATATAGGAGTCCTTTCATGAGTATTGGATCAATTCAAATCAGATTTGAATAAAGATATCTTCTCTCATTGGATCATGAGAATCATCTATAAATAGAGAGGGTCTCTACCTATGGATGATAGAAGAGAATAGAATAGCAAACTAATCAAATTGAGAGAAGAGAAAAAGAGAGAGAGACAGGTGTGTGAAGAGAGAGGTCCTTCATCTTCTACATCTCTCCCTTTGTTGCCGCCTCCTCTCTTTGAACGTGGATCTTTCTTGGGCATCCTACCTGCTAGTGTGAGGTGTCACATCATCACATATCATCCCTCGATTGATTGTGTATGCGAAGCCAATTGGATTGAAGTTCATCCTGCTTTCCTGCAGCGTCTGACGTGCATGCGAAGTAGAGGATCTGCATATCCAGGTCTCCGTGAATGTTTATATCAGATAATTTGGGATTTGATCTCTGGTTCCATTATGATTCAGGTAAGAATTTGATTCTTAAATAAGTAGAACATTAGAAAAAAATTTTAGATGCAACCTGGGCATTCTGGAGGGAAACTGTTTCCTTCACTTCATGCATATCCCCAAAAAGAGATTGACAAACTTGCAAAACCCATCATGGATCGAATCATGTCTAACAGGATTCGATTCCTCCTTTCTGATACACCATTATGCTGTGGTGTTCCAAGAGGGGTCTATTACGAAAGAATCTCTTCTCTTCTAAGTATGTCAGAAACTCACTGGAGAGGTATTCTGCTCCTCAGTCAGACTTAAGAGTTTTAATACTCTTTCTAATTTATTTTTTTACTTCATTATGAAATCATTTGAATATTTCAAATGATTCTGACTTATGCATCATTAAGTAGATGTGCCCATACCTTGATAGGTCATCTGTAAAAGTAATGAAATAATAATATCTACCTCTGACACTGGTGTTCATCGATCCACATACATCAGTATGTATGAGACTTAAAACTTCACTAGCTCGTTCATTTTTTTCAGTAAAAGATAACTTGGTCATTTTTTCAAGAAGATAGGACTCACAGGTTGGAAGTGATTCACAATCACTAACTTCAAAGATTTTCTCTTGTGTCAACCTATTTATTCTGTTCTTGTTAACATAACCTAACCTACAGTGCCAAAGATAGATATTGGAGACATTACTAATTCTAGGGCATTTGCTGGATGTGTATATTACACTAACAGATTATGACAATATGTAAATATCATTATTCAGCTATCCATTTATCACATTAATATCATTCATAATGATATTAAAATTATTTTTTTTATTGAAATTTCATAATCGTTCATGGCCAAGAGGCCTACAGAAATAATGTTCAATAAAAAGGAAGGACAAAAGTGACATTCACTGAGGACAATTATATTCAACTTGAATACAAGCTTAATAATTCCTAATGCTAGAACTAAAACTAATTTTTCATCTCCAACATTGAGAAATTTTTTTTCTTTAAATCTCCTACTGACCTACAGATCCTGCAACGAATTACAAATATTAAAAGGGCTTCCAGTATCTAATACCCAGGTACTAGAATCACAAATTGAGAAATTATAAGATGTTATCATTTAATTACCTTGTGTAGCAATAATTTGCTTCTTTCTTGGTCTGTTTGGATCCAAGAAGGCAATGTACTGAGGACAATTCCTCTTCCAGTGCCCCTTCTTCTTGCAATAGAAGTATTTTGCTTGACTCTGATCGAACTTGGGTTTCTTGGTCAGACTGGGTTTGGGTGCCCCAGCACTTTGCATCCTTTTTTTGTTCTTCTAATTTCTTTCCTTTCTTAAAGGATCAACGTCCAGAAGAAGACCCTCCCACTACATTCACCGATTTTTTTTGGAGCTGGTGATCCTTCTCAAAGTTCTGCAACAATCCCAGTAAACTATGGTACTTGATCGCAGGTTTTATCATTAGAAAATAAGGAAAGGGAGATAGGACTTGGGCAGAGAGTTTAGAATGGCATCTTTCTCCAACTACTCATGCAGAGGAAAACCAAGCTTGCTTAAATGCTCAATCATTTCGATCATGTATAGTACATGATTGGTAACTGACACTCCTCTCATTCGAGCATTGAAGATGGCACAACTAGTTTTATGCCTCTCAACATCGTCGGGTATGTCAAAAGACTCGTTCAACATTTGTAACATATCCTGTGGCTGAGCATTCTTGAAATGACGGCTGAGCTCATCATTCATTACCGCCAGCATAATGCAACGAACCATACTTCGATCGTTGAGCCACTTCTGATAAGTGTCTCTGACTGTGCTACGCGCATTCAGAGCTGGCTCCTCGGGTGCCGGATCTATCAATACATACATGATCCATTCGTGCTCTAAGACTATTTTGAGCTTTCAATACCAACTATCAAAATTTGATTCCATTAATTTATCACTATCTAATAGTGATCGAAGCGACAAGGTGGTGGCCATAACTGTAAAAGAAAAATCAAAACCTAATTAGTATATGAATTGATTAAACCTAAAGATATGATTTTTAGTTTAAAAATTTTTTCACTATTTTATTCGAATTGATAGCCTCTACCTTCAATTTGAGAAATTACACTAATTCCTTAATGGGTACTAGAATCCACATGGATTGCACATGGGCTCGAGTGTGGCTCGACCAACTCTTATGCACCCATAGGTAGGTTCTTAACCAATTGTTTCACCAAATAATTTTTAGCATTTAATTTTACCCCAGACACCTCTTCAGCAGGCGTGTGGCACCTCCACTGAAAGTTCTGGTTAGGTCTAACCATTAACATGTCAAAATTTAGTGCATCTGACAAACGAGTAATCAAACCTGAGTGTGTCTCCACCAACCTGACCATCATTAGAAAGACACAATTAAATCCACATATTATGAATGATAATTCTGATAGCCAGATGAGCACCAGATGTATGGTGCCTCCACTGATCATCTAAACTGTTGGACTCATTATCATCCAACTTAATGGGAGATCATGATCTAGTTATCATCATAACTATTTCATTTTAGGGACCTAATAATTTTAGAAGATTTAATTGGTTGAATTGAGAGATGAGAAGAAACTTGACTAGTTAATCTTAATCCTCCCACTGACTTCACTAAGTCAGATTAAAGAAGATAAGGCATAAGCTGGTCCAGCCAACCAGTCATGAATCCTCCCACTGACTTCACCAAGTTATAAAGAGGACTTAAGACAAGTTGAACTAGGGACACCTAAATCAGTCATACTGATTTTCTAGTTAGTATGGGTCAACCCCAATCATTAAGTGATCTAATCAAAATATGTTCACCATGTTAGCCAGATAAGTGAGATCGGTGGGAGGGATATGCCATTAACTCGACATAGATTCAATCTATGCGAATAGCTCCCAATTAATGACCACCGATCAAAGCTGCCATACTTAACTTAGACACCAACTGGTTAGTCATTTTCAATTTGATCAACTTATAGATTTGGGTTCGGCCATGGAGCCACGATCAAAGTTCATATTGGTCTAATCAAAGATATGAACTTGACCAACTACAACTATTGAAATTGAACAAGAGAAAAAATTGATCCAATCAGAATTAACTTTTAATTAGATTTGATTAATTACTAACATGGTCCATTATCAATGATTTCTAACCCTAGGTCTAACCCAGTTAAATGGACTTGACTCGAGCTAACCCATTAATCTATGAATTATAAAATTAATGTCTTAGATCTTTGATTCTCAAATCTAGATCGCTTAATTCTCAATTAAATTTTGGACTGACATGGGTTCGGATTCGATGTTTGATAATAGTTTTTAATTTTATAAAATATTTTTACAATCAATTATCTAATGATCAAAATATTAATTCTAAATCTAACATACATTATTTCAGATCTAAAATAAAATTTTTAATTTTTTTTATTATTCATCATTATGAAAAAGATCACGCAGCACCCTACACGCTATAGGAGATCCCATCGAATGGGCAAATAGAGTTGTGATACCTTGATTTCTCCTATGATCGGATGGCTATGAGGATCTATCCAATCAGATTACTACATTACTTTGATACTAAATTATTTATTTAAATCTAATCTAAATAATTAAAATCAGATTATATAAAGATGAGCATAAATTAGGACAACCTTTGCACTGTAAGGGGTAAATCTTATAGCAGGATAACCTTATATCAGTTTGTGCGATCAGATCTATAATTAATTTCAAATTAAAATATTATATATCAGATCTAATATAAATTAAATTATAGATCTAAATACATATAATATCAGATTATATGCAAGAATAAATTCATGTTATAAGCAACCTGGCTCTGAGTCCACTGTTGGATCATGTAGGGGTTTCATGCATATATTTCAAAATTTTCAGCAAAAAAATATTAGATTAAACTATTTAATCTATAAATATATATATAAGATCTGATCTTAAAACTTTTACAAATAGACTTATAACATAAATTTATATGCATAAAAATCTAAATCTAATATTACAAGCGTTTGAACAAGAACAGTAATTAGTGATAGATCTAATCCACCACTTCTAGGATTTCAAACCCCATACCTCAGCATGGGTGGTCGATCTCCATAATTGATAATGTAGATCTGAAAGTTTTCTCTGGCTGCTCATAGCCGCACAAGCGTCCAGCCTCTACGGATGGTCCACACAAAGTCCTCGGACTAATCAGTAAAGGGAAGCATGGTGGGTGATGTGCATGCATTTTCAAATATTTTACAATGAAATATACATAGATTAAATAATTTAATCTATAATACATGCATAGATCAAATTTGAATCACCATACAGGATCTATAACATAAACTAATATGCATGTATATACATCTAAAATCTAAAATTCAACAAGTATAGAATATATCTAATTTATATTTAGATCATATCTAAATATTAATTGAATTTAAAACTTCATACCTGAGCACGGGTAGTAGATCACCGTATCTAAAATTTATGGTAGATGGTTCTTCATGATGCTTGGCAGTAATACACACGTCCGGTCTCTATGGGTATCCATACGAAGTCCTTGTACTGATCGATCACTCTGGGAGTGCTAGCTCGCGAAGAAATCATCCTTTGACTGATCGAAGAAGAATATGATGGAGATGAAGAATAAGAAAACTCTCTCCTTTTCTTCTTGAATCCATGCATCTGATTTTTACGATAAAGATCAAGAGAAGAACCTTTTTTTCTTAATTTCCCATGCATAAGAGAGAACCTTTCTCTCTTTCTTTCACGCCCTTAAGAAGAATTTTTCTTCTCTAATTTTTTATGATAAAAATTAGATCTAATCTGATTTCTCATATTAAAAATTATATGAAACCTTGAGATCTAAAAAAAATCCAAAAAAGAGATCCAAGAGAAGAACCGTTCTTCTCTCTTTTTCTCCATTTTTCTTCTTGATCTAGAACTCTAAGAAGCCCCAAACATCCAACCAAATTTTTTTGATATTTTTTCTCTAAATTTTTATATTAAAAATTAGATCTAATCTAATTTTTATCTTAAAAAAAATAAAAAAAAATTGAAAGAAGAACTCCTTCTTCAAGGTTGCACACAAGAAAAAAGATCCATCTTCTTCCTTGATCTAGAACTCCTAGAAGCCCCAAATGCCCAACCAAATTTTTTTGATATTTTTTTTCTAAATTTTTATATTAAAAATAAGATATAATTTAATTTTTATTTTAGATAAAAATTAAAAAAAATTGGAAGAAGAACTCCTTCATGGCTGCGTGCAAGAAAGAAGATCTATCTTTTTTCTTGATCTTTCTCTCCTTGGGAAGAACTTTTCTTCTCCAATTTTTTGCTATATAACCAATAGAGGAGCCTCTTTTAGATGCCCAAAAACCAGCAAGGAAAAGCTCTAAAAATCTCTTCCAAAGAGAGGGAGAGATGAGGGACTCCGCGCATGAGATTGTGGGGCGTCCAACTCTTGGACGCCCCCTCCTTTTTTTTTGTTTGGGTGATAACAAAGGAGGGATGCCTCCTTTCTCACGGAGAAAAAGAGAAGAGGGTGTGACTCATATGGAGCATGAAGAATTTTTCATGGTGAAAGGGTTGTGGGGCATGAGAAATAGATGGCACATGGGATGTTTCAAGTTGGTTTAGTCCTATACCAAATAGGACTCAAGATCTTAATCAAATTCTAACTAATTCTTAGGCCCAATCCTAACTAACTTAGGAATTAGTTATAAAAACTAACTAATTGGATCCTAGCCCAATTATTAGGCTTCAACTAAATTTTTAATTAGTTAAATTAAAACCCTATTGATCTAGAGATTGATTCTTGATGGACATCAGGGAAGCTATTTAATAATAAGACTTGATCCAATCAAACCTATTATCAAATGGCATTTGATCAAATTAAAGCCTATTATCCAATAAGGTTAGATCCAATTCAAGCCTATATAAAAATAATTTCATATTCATGCATCCCTGTGATCAATTGGAATAAGCCCTATTATTCAATAGGGTTGCATCCAATTAATCCAAAGCCAATCTAATTGAATCCAATTCAATTAGATCTAATCCAATCCCCATTGCTCAATCAAATTGAGCCAATTAACAATCATGTTATTAATTAATTATTCTTCTAATTTACTAACCATTAGTAAATAATTTATTGCAACCTTTACATAGGATTAATCATCAATCAAATTGATAATTAAATCCTTCAACGATTCAAAATCATCGATCAGTCATTTGATCAGACAGGTACTTCTATGTGTGTGACATCATAGGTTCAAACCTAAGCCGATAGCATAAGAATAATTTTTGTACTAATCGATGTAACCATCTAGCAATGGGACCCGATGATCGAAAAGACTGAATGTATGCCCAGCAACACTCTAGAACCCATGTGGATATAGTTTTCGTATAATTCATCCTATTGATACTTGATGCTCAAGGATGACAAAAGGTTAAACTGTCAACCCAAGATGAGTGGTCCACATTGTATCTCAACCTTAAAAATCCTGTGACTCCTCACTAGGACTACTTTGACCAAAGTTTTGCTAAATTGAAACACAGTGATAAATCATCTTCAATTTTATTTTGAGTGATCAATCCCATTTTGACTCGCACTCAAACTTTACAAGTACTTGACTGTATCTAAAAACCTTCCATCATCGAATTAAAAATTTGGGTAGTCCGACACCAAAGCATAGTGAGTTGCTTGCAAGTCACCAAGACAGCCTAGGTCAGAGAGATGCATATACATATATCCCATCAGAGCAACTTTTGATAGCAGAGTACTCCGAAAGTGATCACACTCAGTGAAATATACTCCTACATATCATCCGTATGCCATATCTGTGTCACCACACATCTTGGTTAAGAGGACAACCAACTAATATGGTACACAACGATCTACACTTGATACAATTATCATCTTTGTAATAATTGTATCATTTGATCATGAGCTAGATTTAAGAACCACATGATAAATCTTCCTTTATCATTTTGGTAGTAGTTCTAAGGACTTCATCATAATATATGAGTTCTATTTTGAAAGATGTATTCCTTATGATGAATTTACTAGATAACATTTATCATTTTATAATTCATATATTTATATGAAGTACAATTATCTACAACCTAGATGATTGACTTTAGGATACATTTTCTAACAACTCTCACTTGGACTAAAGTCAATCAGATCGGTATCAAATACCCATCTTTCATTTGTGATCATCGAACTTATAAAATTCGATTGCTCTAGTCAATGAGTCGGTAAGTTCTCCTTTCGATCGATCTTCCTAAGGTCAATTTTATTTTAATCTTATCAAACAAGGTGATTGCAATACAAAAAATATTTAGTTCTTAGATAGAACATCAATTCTTCAGCTTGAGCCATGGCTCCAGTACTGCTGTCAATACAGAAAGATTGGACCATCAATGGAGGGTGCCACTCTATGCTCGTTGATGAATTTTCATAACCAAACAACTTCTTTACCAGTATCAAATATCGTAAAGAACTCTGTATCATAAATAAAACTGGCTACTAAATACTGCATGGAACCTTTCTAGCATGTCGCTCATCTTTTTAGGGTAAAAACACAATCTGACACAACTTTGTCATTTCGATCTAATTAGAAACTGAAATCAATATTTCATAGATTTTAAGTCAGACTCTCCATAAACGAGTCATTGATCCTTAGTATTTCATAAATATTTAAGGATGGTTCTCATAACTTTCCAAATCTTTATGAAGAACAGAGATGACAACAAAGCTTTTATTCTCTATAATATAGGGATGTCATTCTCGATTAAGAGAATTTTATCTAAATAATACAAAGAATACTTCTACAGAACTATTAGCCCATTTGTACAATAAGATTTTATTTCATTCTTAATAAAACCATACGTTCAAAATGTATATTTCAACTTCAAGAAGTTTGATTTAATCCGAATGGACTTGAAGATTGCCATAAGAAAAATATCTCATCATAGTCAACACTATAACTTTGATAAAATTTTTTGATAATCGGACAGAATTAATAGATCTCCACCTTTCCATCTACATCTCTTATACATCTGAAATCCACTCACACCCTATGGGTCTTACCTTTTCAGATGAATCAACGAATATCCATACATCGTCAATCTTGATGGACTTCATTTTAGATTTAATGACTTCAAGCCACTTCTCAAAGTTAGATCCCTGTACCGCATTCGTATGGGAGATCAAATCTCCATCCTAAACTTAGAAACTAAAGTATCTGTTCGATTGATATGGTACTCTACCATATCTACTCAAAAATGCTTTTATATTGGGCTCCAGATTTGATCTAATCAACTCTGGTTCTATTGGTTTGTGTCAGAGTCAGTTCCTCTACCTATCAAGATTCACCAAGTTTGCTCTTAATGACATCAGTTCCTTCACCAAGAAATTTTTTTTCAAAAAGAATGCCTTAAGATTTATGAACATCTCATGTCCATCTGAAAGGTAAAAAGAATATCCCTAAAATAATATTTATCAGATCAAGATCCAAGCTAGTCAGTTTGTGAATATTTCACATAAGTTTGACATCCCAAACATCAAAGTAAGAGAGTATCAAATTACTCAAGTCCATATCCTATATGGAGTTTTGATAATCGATTTTCTCGGAACATTCTTGAGTACATATCAAGTAGCCTCTAAAGCATAACCTCTGACTGACTAGCAAATCTACAGTGGATCGAACCATGTCTTACAAAGTTCAATTTCTCCTTTTAAACAATGGTGTCCCAGAAGAGGTTCATTGAGAGAGAATCTAATTTTCTCCTAGATATATTAAAACTTACTGTAAAGGTATTCACTTCATCGGTCTGATCGATGAGTTTTAATACTCTTTGTAGTTTATTTTTCTACCTCATTATAGAATCATTTAAATATTTCAATTGATGTAAATTTATGCTTCACAAGCAAGACACACCGATATCAAGATAGGTCGTCAGAGATTTTAATGAGTAGTAAAGCCTTCTTCTGGCACTTATGTTCATGAGTGCAAATACATCAATATATATCAAACTCAGAATATTGCTGACTCATTCATCCTTTCCAATAAAAGGTGACTAAGTCAGTTATGCCAAATGCAGGCTTCAATGATATTGTCTAATCTAGGATGCTAGTTAGATATGTACTTTACACTAATAGACTATGGTAATGAGTTTATATCATTTTTAATAGTCCACATATTGTTGCAGTATTATCCATAATAATATCACAATAATCATACTTATTGACACCATCAATAAGATTGGACAATAATGACAAGCACCTAAAATGATATCTTCAGGATTGAAAATAAGCTCAATGATTCCTAATGTTAAGACTGGAACAGACTTCCATATCTTATATTTTGGAGTCTCTTGTCATTTTCAAACCTTCTACTATTCTGAAGTCTTTTATAACTATTTGCAAACATGATTTGCACTATCGATATCCTATACCTAGATAGTAGTATTACGAATAGAGAAACTTCAAGGAGTTATCACATAACATCTTGACCGCAAGGATTTGCTGATTTCTCTTTTAAGCTTGTTTGGATTAGTCTGAGACTTTTTGATCAATTCTCTCAAAAACTATATTCAACTTTCGATACTGGCTATCAAAGTCAGGTCTGATAACATTGTCACTATCTAACAATGAATAGAGCGATAATATTCTAGTCATTTTTGAAAAGAGAATAATTGATCTATTAATATATGAATTATTTTAAGCATAAAAATTTAGATTTTAGTCTAAAAGTTCTTTCACTATTTTATACGAATTAATAGCCTCTACCTCCAATTCAAAGAATTACCTTAATTTCTTAGTGGGTACTAGAATCCACACAGACTGCATATAAGTTTGAGGATGGCTCAGTCAACCCATATGCATCCATGGATAGGTTCTCAATCAATTATTTTTTCAAATAACTTCTAGTATTTAATTTCATCCCAGATTTTATTTCAGTAGGCAATGGGCCTCCATTGAAAGTCCCGGTTAGGTGCAACTATTAACATGAACCTACTCAGTGATTCTAGCCAACAAATGATCAGGCCCGAGGATGGCTCGATCAACCTGACCACCATAAGATAGTTCAACGAGTCATCATATGATGAATGATAATTCCATCATTCAAAGAAAACACCAGATGGATGATGCCTGCAATGTCAATCTAAATTAATGGACCCATTACCATTCACCTTAATGAGAGGCTGTGATCTAGTTATCCCCATAACTAGCTTATTTTATAGATCTAATAATTTAAAAAAATTAATTAATTTATTTTGTAAAATATTAGTCAACCTACAAGTCATAAATCCTCTCACTGACTTCTTCAAATCATGAAAAAGACTAATGATTAGTGGGTCTAACCGGTATGTCATAGATCCTCCCACTGACTTTACGAAGTCATGAGAAAGATTAGAGACAAGTCGATCCAGGATACCTAAATCAGTCATACTAATTAACCTTAATAACATGGGTCAACTCGAGTCACCTAACGATCTAATCAGCCTAATAACTCGGGCTCAATCTTTGAGCCTAAATCAAGGTCCATTTGGTTTAATCAAAGACATAGACTCAATCAACTATCACTATTATTTTTGATCTAGAGTACCCTTGATCTAATCTAAATCAACTATTGGTTAGATTGGATCAACTATTTTTTTTAGTCTATTAAGTCTTTGATTCTAACCTTAGGTCTAACCCAATTAAAAAGATCTGATATGAGCTAACCCATGCCCCATATTTTATGCAATGTCATTAGATCTTTAATCATAATTCTAGATCTAAAATATTTTTCTTAATTTTTAATTAAGTATAGCACCAACATGGGTTAAGATTATGAAACAATTTCTTATGTAAACCTTTTACATTAAATCATAAAATCTTTTAGATCAAATCTAAATTTTTATGATTTTCAATCAAAGTAATTTTGATTAATCAAGATTAGATGTAACTAATTTCTTCACAACTTGTATCACATACAACAATACTTAAAATTTCAAGATCTAAGATTTTGCAAGAAAGTAAATTTTTTCTTTCGCTTTCTTCTTCATGGGACCTCATAGTGGCACCCCTACATGTCATGAAGAGCACCTCATTGAATGCAAAGAGATGATCATGTAACCCTACTTGCTCCTATGACCGAACGGCCTAGTGATTACCCAATCCAAGTACTTTGCTACTCAGAACATCTAATCTAATTCACATATCATATATATAAAAATTTAGATCAAATCTAAATTATATTAGATCTGATTTTACATTAGATCATATCTAAAATCAGATCATAACATATCTCATGCATTGCTAAATCTAGATTTTAACTCTACATGCATATACGTTCATGTCATAATGAACCTGGCTCTGATACCATTTGAAGAGAAGCATGGTGGGTGATGTGCATGCATTTTTAAATATTTTATAGTAAAATATATATAGATTAAATAATTTAATCTATAATACATGCATAGATCAAATCTAAATCATCATACAGGATCTATGACATAAACTAATATGCATGTATGCACTCTGAAATCTAAAATTCAGCAAGTACAGAATATATCTAATTTATATTTAGATCATATCTAAATATTAATTGAATTCAAAACTTCATACCTGAGTATGGATAGTAGATCACCACATCCAAAATTCATGGTAGATAATTTTTGATGATGCTTGGCAGTCGCACATGCATCCGACCTCTACGGATATCCACGTGAAGTCCTCGTGCTAATCGATCTCTTCGAAAGTGCTAGCTTGCGAAGGCACCATCCTTTAACTAATTTGAGAGAAATATGATGGAGATGAAGAATAAAGAGACTCTCTCTTTTTCTTCTTGAATCCATACATCTGATCTCTACAATAGAGATCAAGAGAAGAACCCTTTCTTCTCAATTTTTCATGCATAAGAGAGAACCTTTCTCTCTTCCTTTCATGCTCTTAAGAAAAACTTTTCTTCTCTAATTTTTTATGATAAAAATCAGATGTAATCTGATTTCTTATTTTAAAAATTATATAAAATTTTAAGATCTAAAAAAAAATCCAAAAGAGAGATCCAAGAGAAGAACCATTCTTCTCTCTTTTTCTCTCTTTTTCTTCTTGATCTAGAACTCTAGGAAGCCCCAAACACCCAACCAAATTTTTTTGATATTTTTTCTCTAAATATTCATATTAAAAATTAAATCTAATATAATTTTTATCTTAAAAAAGGAATAAAAAAATTAAAAAAAAAACTCTTTCTTTTTGAAGGTTGTGCACAAGAAAGAAGATCCATCTTCTTTCTTGATTTAAAACTCCAAGAAGCCCCAAACGCCCAACCAAATTTTTTTAACATTTCTTCTTCAAATGTTTATATTAAAAATTAGATCTAATCTAATTTTTATCTTAAAAAAATAAAAAAAAATTTGAAAGAAGAACTCCTTCTTCAAGGCTGTGTGCAAAAAAGAAGTTCCATCTTCTTTTTTGATCTTTCTCTCTTTGAGAAGAACTTTTCTTCTCCAATTTTTTGCTGTATAACTAGTAGAGGAGCCTCTTTTTGATGCCCAAAAACTAGCAAGAAAAAGCTCTAAAAATCTTTTCCAAAGAGAGGGAGAGATGAGGGACTCCGTGCATGAGATTGTGGAGCGTCCAACTCTTGGACGCCCCCTCCTTTTTTTTTTTTGTTTCGATGACAACAAAGGAGGGATGCCTCTTTTCTTATGAAAGAAAAGAGAAGAGGGCATGGCTCATATGGAGCATGGAGAATTTTTCACGATGAAAGGGTTGTGGGGCATGAGAAATAGATGGCAAATGGGGTGTTTCAAGTTGGTTTAGTTCTATACTAAATAGGACTCAAGATCTTGATCAAATTCTAACTAATTTTTAGATCCAATCCTAACTAACTTAGAAATTAGTTATAACAAACTAACTAATTAGATCCTAGCTCAATTATTAGGCTCCAATCAAATTTGTAATTAGTTAGATTAAAATCCTATTGATCCAGAGATTGATTCTTGATGGATATCAAGGAAGTTATTTAATAATAGGACTTGATCCAATCAAGCCTATTATCAAATAACATTTGATCAAATCAAAGCCTATTATCCAACAGGGTTATATTCAATCCAAGCCTATATAAAAATAATTTCATATTCATGCATCTCTGAGATCCATTAGAATAAGTCCTGTTATTCAATAGGGCTGCATCCAATAAATCCAAAGCCAATCTAATTGAATCCAATTCAATTAGATATAATCCAATCCCCATTACTCAATTAAATTAAGCTAATTAATAATTATATTATTAATTAATTATTTTTTAATTTACTAATCATTAGTAAATAATTTACTACAATCTTTGCATAGGATTAATCATCAATCAAATTGATAATTAAACCCTTCAACAATTTATAATCATCGATCAGCTTTTTGTTCAGACAGGTACTTCTATGTGTGTGACCTCATAGGTTCAAACCTAAATCGATAGTATAAGAATAATTTTTATACTAATCGATGTAACCATCTAGCAATGGGACCTGATGATCGGATGGACTGAATGTATGTCCAGCAACACTCTAGAATTCATATGAATATAGTTACCATATAATTCATCATTTTGACACTTGATGCTCAAAGATGATAAAGAGTTAAACTGTCAACCCAGGATGAGTGGTCCACATTGTATCTCAACCTCAAAAATCTTATGACTCCTCACTAGGACTACTTTAGCCAAAGTTTTGCTAAATTGAAACATAGTAATGCATCATCTTTAATTTTACTTGGAGCGATCAATCTCATCTTGACTCACACAGACTTCACAAATACTTAACTGTACCCAAAAATCTTCCATTATCGAATTAGAAATTTGAGAGTCTGGCACCAAAGTACAGTGAGTTGCTTGCAAGTCACCAAGGCAGTCTTAGATCAGAGGGACACATATATCCATATCCCATCAGAGCAACTCTTGACAGTAGAGTGCTTCGAAAGTGGTCACGCTCGGTGAAATGTACTCCTACATATCACCCATATGCCATACCTGTGTCACCACACGTCTTGGTTAAGAGGACAACCAACTAATATGGTACACAATGATATACACTCGATACAATTATCATCCTTATAATAATTGTATCATTTGGTCATGAGCTAGATTTAAGAACTACATGATAAATCCTCCTTTATCATTTTGGTAGTAGTTCTAAGGACTTCATCATAACATATGAGTTCTATTTTGAAAGATGTATTCTTTATGATGAATCTATTAGATAATATTTAGCATTTTATAATTTATATACTTATATGAAGTACAATCATCTACAACCTAGATAATTGGCTTTAGGATACATTTTCTAACAATCAGCCCTCCGCGAGAGTGCTAGCTCGCGTAGTCAACTTATGATGGTAGATCTGATTTGATCTCTTCCTTCGATCACCTCGGACCTTTCTGATGTCAAAGATGGATGAAAGGAGATGTTGGATAGTAGAAAAAAATTTAATGAAGACTCTCTTCTCTTTGATTTTTCTCTCACCCAAAATCCTAAAATAGTTCTAGGTCACTCACCTGAGAGGAGATCAGTCTCCTCTTTTGTTCACACCAAAGAAGAAGGAAACCCACCTAAACCTCACACCCCAAAGAAGTATTTTTGACCCTCTTTCTCTCTGGTATCTCATGGTGAAATGCTCTCTTAGTTTGGCACATAAAATTATGACCTTTTATGGTTGTCGCACAAACCAGATAAGATAGGATAAGGGCTGGAGTTTGTTGCAATTCAAACCATTTTGAATTTCAATTTGACTCTAACTTTTTCTCACCCTTATCTGACTTAAAGAGAGACTTATCAGAGAAAATTAGATATAAAAAACTATCAGAATGACTTTTTTTTCTTGCACACAATGAGCCCCTTCAAAAAGAGCCAATGTGTGGAAGGATATGGATAAGGTTTTAAGTTAAAATTTAAACCATTTTGAATTCAAATCAAAACCAACCAATTCCTATCCTTAATGAATAATAAAAGAAGGGTAATTTTCTAGTTTTCTTATGCATAAGCTAATTTTATACGCTGAGAAAAGGTGTGAGACAATTTGGGTGGCGCAAGGGAGAGAGTCCCACTCATTTGGGATTCTAAGGTTTAACCAATTGGATTTCTTTTAAACCCAATCCAATTAGACCCAAATAAAATATGATGAACCTAATTTAATTAGGCTCCTAAAATTTTAATTAAATTTGATCAAATTAATAAATTAATTGAGCCATAAATCCAATCAAATCAGAATCATTTCTCCCTTATCGATTAGGTCATCTCTTAACCTAATCAGACTTGACCTGATTGAATCCAATTCAATCAAACTTGATCCAGACTTTAATGCTCAATCAAATTGAGCTAATTAATGATCTAATCACTAATTAATCTTCTATTAATGATAGAGTCCAAGTCTAGTGGGACCCTTCTCTAGAGTCTCCATCTTGAAACTCTTCAGCAGAGTCCCCATCCAGTGGGACTCTTCAGATTAGCTATGTGATCGGAGAGAAACTTCTAATGTATGTGACCTCATAGGTTCGAACCTAAACTGATAGCATAGAAACTGATTTCTTTACTAATCAGTGTAACCATCTAGCAATGGTGCCCAATGTCTGGATAGGCCGAATGTATGCAAAGCAACACTCAAGAACCTATTTGGATATAGTTACCATATAATTCATCCCTTTGACCCTTGATGCTAGGATGACTTAGAGTTTAAACTGTCAACTCTTAATAGTATATCCATTATGTGTCTCAACGTAATAAATTATGTGACTCCTCATAAGGATTGCTATGATCAAGGTCTTACTAAATTGAAACACAAAGCATTCTCTCCAATCTCTTGGAGTGGTCAATTCGATCTTGACTCATGCACCAACTTCACAAGTACTTGACTATATCCAAAAATCTTTCGATTCTGAATTAAAAATTCAAGTAGTTCGGCACCAAAGCACAGTGAGTTACTTATAAGTTACCATGGTGATCTTGGTTAGAGGGACACTTATACTCATATCCCTTCGGAGTGACTCTTAATAGTAGAGTACTCTAGAGTTGGTCATGTTCAGTGAAATATACTCTTACATTTCACTTGTATGCTATACCAGCATCTCCACACTTCTTGATTAAGAGGATGACCAACGATATATAGCACACAACGACCTACACTTGATATGTCTCCTAGTAATAGCATATCATTTGGTCGTGAACTCATTTAAGGACTAAACGATAAATTCTCCTTTACTGATTTACAATAGTCCTAAGAACTTTCATCATAATACAGACGTTCGATATAGAAGATATATAAGCTTATAATAAAAATTATCAAATAAATATTTTATTAATTAATTTATATATAATTACATCAAATAGCACAACCATCAACAGACTGACGATTGACTTTGGGATACATTTTCCAACAAGAAGACCATAGTTAATTCCATAAAATTTATGGATGATACTTAAATATTGAAATGAGACTCTTCTATATCATTGTTTGTTGGACTATATAACCTAAAGTAGGAGGATTTGATATTGTATCAGATAAGAACGTAGCTATCATGTATCATGTAGTCCAATACATCCCATTCAACCTTCTAAGAATGATTATCAGGGTTATGGAAGAGGCGGTGGGTAGAGCAGAGACATCCTTACCTTATACTATGATTTTAACCTATATCTTTAAATATTTTGGAGTAAGACTTTAGAGAGAACAATCAATTAAATTAGGTAGAGATAGCAAAATCAATAAAGGAGCCCTTCATAGAATACGTTTCTTCAAAATTGATGGTCAATAAATTAGGAAGGATGGAAGCAGAGATGTTCTAGAGAACATTTCAGCTATTGAGGAAGAGAGACATCATTCTACACTACAACAGAAAAGGGTATTAGTAATGTAAAAAATTCGTCGCTAATACTAGATTTTCATCGGTAAGAGTTATTAGCTATAAAATTATCATCGTTGATATTTCATCGTAAATAATAACATCGTTGATAATTTTTTACGATGAAAAAAAAATTTTCATCATCAATAATCAATATTATCGATCAAAAATTTTCATCGTTAAAAAAATCATTTTTTGAAAACTATTTATGATAAAAAAAATTTATTATAAAAAAAATAATTTGTGATGAAATATTTCATCACTAATGAAAAATAATTTAAAAAATTATTTGCGATGAAATACTTTCATCACTATTAATTTAATTAAAAATTTTTATAAAATTTAGATTTATTAAAAAAATATTAGCAATGTAAAAGTTTCATCGTAAATAGGATAATTTTTTATGTAAATTTTTATTGCTACTAAATTAGCAATTATTTATGACAAAACTATTTTCATTGCTATTAATTTAATATAAAATTTTAATATTTTTTAATTTATTAAAAAAATTATTTACAACCAATTATTTTCATCGCTAATATATTTTTTGGTGACTAATATTTTGTCAAAAATAATTCCATTGCTAAATATTTACACATAAATTTTTTAAAAGTAATTTATGAATATATATTTTTTAATTTATATTTATAATATTTTTTAATTTATAATTTATAAAATAAAAATAAAAAATTTACATATTAAATTTATAAATAAATTTTAATATTTTATTATATTAAATTAAAATTACAAGAGATCTGAAATAAGAATAAAAAGCAGCATAAACAAGCCGTCAAGTGTTGGCATCTGTAAAAGGAGAATGGACTGGAGAAGGAGAGCACTCGAAAGAGCTCGAACCGACCTGTTGCCATCTCATCAGCTGCATCATCCACTCCATCTGCATCATCCTCTCCATCTGGGTCTAGAGCAGCTGGTACTCATCGATACATACAGCCAACTCATCAGCTCATTGCTCAGTCCACTATCGATCCTCAATAGCCTGCCTCTGCATCTCCGCCAGTCGAGCATCACGACAGCATGGATGTCAATCCTGGATGAGTGTGAGGATGAGAGAGCACTGATTCTATGCCTTAGACTCCTAACATAATAGGATCTCGTACCAAGCACTTGATCACATATCTCATCATATGTGGGTGTCGTCAAGCCCTCAGGAATAGGCTGAGATCTGATGCCTATCATATGATTCAGAAAATTAAAGTTATAGCTATTTTAATTTCATACTAAAAATCAAAATATGAATTAAAAAAATAATTTAAAAAATAATTAAAAAAATTTATAAAAAACTTTTGACTTCCCATCGTCCACTTCCCTGACCGTCGCTGGTGGGTCCGTTGGTAGATATAAATCCTATTAGGAAGCTCACCACTCTCTGCATCTCTCTGTAATTTGAGAATAATTAATTAAAAAAATTTTAAATAGTTAAAGAGTTAAAATATACTAATTAAAAATTACTTACTATCTGCTCCATATGACAAGTGAACGACCTCGAATCCCCACAATGCGACACAGTCTATCTCATCCGATTCACGATGTTCTGGGCACATCATCTCTGCATAGTTAGCAGTCAAATTAGTAGGTAACAAACTGAATTTAAGAATAAATGATTCAATCATTAAATTCTAAAAAAAAAAAATTAGATATGTAACTTGATATGCCGGATCCTCGTAATGTCGGCATATGAGAGCCTAATCATCCATAGTGATGCTGTCATATGGCCACTGCCACACTGCCTCCACCCAATGATCCTGCATCACATGGTACCAGTGTTGATGAATACGATAGTGATACTTTTTGAAATGCAAGCATAAATGAGTATCCACAGCTCGCTACACGTGATCTTCCTCAAAATCAATAATATCAAATATACTCTGCCAATAACAAATATTAGAAGAAACTATGCTAATTAAATATTCATAGTATAATTTATTTTAGCTATAACTGGGTGTAGAAAATTTCTCTCTGAGCCCATATAACATGACGTCAATTGAAAAGTATCACGAGGGCATAGCTACAGTATATGATGCCCAACTCGGTCTGTCATGGCTCGCACCATCCCCTAATGGGTCTGGTGTAATCAGATGGTATCTCAATATGGAGATGCTGTCCCAAGTGCTCATGTCTCCAATGCTCTAGAGCGAGGTTCTTCGATAGACCTCGCCCTCGCCTCACCATCGATGGAGACTGGTCTGAAACAATAATAAATAAATCATTAGTTTGATAGCTATCTAAATAAAAAAATTAAATTTTATTATATAAAAAGTCTAATAATATCACTCGAATCCACCTTACTCAGACCTGCCTCATTGGGACCTGCCAGTGTGGGACCCTCTAGCGACTTTATTGGTACGACAGTGGAAATGGATGAAGATGCCTCAGCCTCAGGGATAGACTGCGAATGCAAATGTCGTCGTGTGTCTCTTGGTACCATATCTACAACTCTTGACATATAAATGAACATAATATTGAACAATAATAGTAAAAAATAAATTATATCCTAATGAAAAAAATTATATTGCATACTATTATTGTAAGAAAAGATTCAACAAAGAATATAGATCCACTCATCAATATTCATATCTTCCTCGATGTGTAGGTCCTCCTCCAAATCACAATAATCAACTAATGTATCATCTTCTATCTCATCATCATTTATAAACTGATCGTCATCCTCTGACTCATCAAGATTAAATACAAAATCAGCTTCAACTTCGTTGGGCAGCAGATCAGCCCTATTCAAAGGAGCTGTTACAAGTTCTTCATCAACAAGAAGCTCGGCTAATATTTGTTCTTCTTCTTAAAAAATTTTTTCTTCATGTAAATCTGAATTTTCATCCATCTCTAGTCAAGTTGGTATATCATATATGGCTCTAGGTGTTATTCTTTGCATGACATGCCAATTACCTCGATACTTTAGATCCTTCAAATATATTACTTATTTCACTTGAGTTGCTAATATATACGGCTTATTCTAGCACCATGTTCATACAAAGTTTATATTGATAAAGTATGGATCAATATGAATATCGATCTTTTTATTGATAATATCCCACCATTCATATTGAAATAAGAATACAGAATTACTGGACCCATACTTCAATTCTATGATATCTATCAGTACACTATAATATTCAATCTCTTCTTGTCCTTCATATCCTATCATAGAAATCCCACTATTTTGGGTCTGTCATTGTATCTCAAGCTCCCTTATATAAAATCTCATTCCTCCAATGATACAAGATGCATAGTGGTTAACCCTTCGATCGGAGCCACATGCTAAATTGTACAACTCATCGATCATACCCTCTTCTTTATTAAAATACTTATATTTTATCTACACCATAATATAAAAAATTATGATGGTTCAAATAATTATTTCTATAATTATTAAAAATAATATATTACTAGTGCAACTTATAAGGTCTCCAAACCATTTTACAAATTTCTTTTTATGTCGATCATTATCATCCATATTATTCTCTCTGGATAGTATACTCTTGTGCTTACTACAATAAGTTATGATTTTTAATTTTACATCAACATGAAAAAATTGCTTAGAACATTAAATAGTATGCTAAGATGGTACTTACTCAATGAAATCTTTAATTTCTTCATAATTATTTAGAACATAGAAGTGTTCCTTGGATAGCTCATTCACATCCATAAATTCATATCTCCTTCCATCAATGGGTTGAACTATTTGTTTAAATATGGATGGTGTTAGTTTATTATCACTCCATTCATGATCTGCATTACGATCTGTATGATTGAATCTTATTTCGATCCACCCTTCGTGACCCACCCCTCCTATGATCTACCTCCCACGATGCTGCCGTCCTCTCCAACCCTCCATGACCCAGATTCCAACTCAGATCCTGATCTGGATCCCAACCCGGATTAGGATCTCGACCTAGATCCTGACCTCGATCCAATTCGGATCATGATTTGGATCCGAACCGGATCCCAGATCGAATAGTTCATGTGCATTAAAAATTCACTAAAGGATTCGGCTAATCCTAGTTAAAACATTAAATCATAATCATAATATTTTATATGCATTAAATTATAAAGAAATATGTATTAAATTATAATAAGAAAAAAAATGCATTAAATTATAACAAGAAAAAATTATTTTATTATTAATCAAACAATAAAATATTTGATTAATATTTGATTATTTTTTTAATTTTTTTCTTTTTCTTTTTCCCCCTCATTTCTCCCTTCCCTTCCTCCCTCCCCACCCCGACTGACCTCCGACCCCCCGACCCTCCACCCTTCGAACCCCCAGCCCCCGTGTCACCCCCGACCGCCCATCCCCATCCCACGAAACCCCCTCCACCTTCTGGCCTCCCAGCCCCCTGCAACCCCCTCCATTCGTCGTGCCACCCCCTCTGCCCTTCGACCCCTTGGCCCCTATGTCGCCCCCAACCGCCCACCCCCACCCTACGAAACCCCCTCCACCCTCTGGCCTTCCAGCCCCCTGCAACCCCCTCCACCCATCGTGCCACCCCCTCCGCCCTCCAAGCCCCCGACCCCCGTGTCGTCGCCGGCCGCCCACCCCCACCCCATGAAACCCCCTCCACCCTCTGGCCTCCCAGGCCCCTGCAACCCCCTCCACCCATCATGCCACCCCCTCCGCCCTCCAATCCCCCGGCCCCCATGTCGCCCCCGACCGCCCAGCCCCACCCCTACAAACCCCTCCGCCACCTGACCTCCTCCTCGCCCCCTCCCCACCACCAGCGGCTTCATGCTATGGTGGCCATCGGTACGTGCCGGTGGGGGCACTGGATGTCACTTGCCGGTGGCCCGATCAACCAAAAAAAAGGGTGGGTGGAAAGCGATGATTAAAGAGGGAGAGGGAGAGGCCTTACCTCCGACGGACGGCAATGGCGGCGGTAGAGAAGCCCATGGCAATGGCGACGGATGGCAATGGTGGCGGCGATGGTGGAGATGCGGTTACCGACGGGAAGAGAGGGGGGGAGAGCTCGAAGAGGGAGAGGGAGAGGGTTTCATGGGGGGAGAGGGAGAGGGAGAGGGGGGAGAGCTCGGAAGGGATGCGATGTCGACTTGATATGTAATAAATGAAGAACTATTAGCGATAAAAATTTTTATCACTAATATGCTTATTCGTGACAGAAAAGTACTTTTTGTCGCTAATAAGGCCTACCAAAAATTTTTCACTAAAATTTTTTTTTTCTAAAAAAAATTGCCCAAAAAAATTATGAAATAAATTATTAGCGATGAAAATAAAAATATACATTGTTAATAAGGGTATTAATGATGAAAATATTATTTTCATTGCTAATAAATACCACCCAAAAAAAATTTTTCCATCGAACAAATTTTCCTTCAAAAAAATTAAAAAAAATTAAAATAATTTTATCGATAAAAATATTTTTCATCACTAATAATTTTTTTTCCATTAACAAATTTTTTCTTCACAAAAATTGATTAAAATAATATTTTTGAAACATGGTTGTCGATGAAAAATAAATTTATGTCACAAATAAATTTTCATAAAAAAGTTTAAAAAAAATTTAAAGACTATTTGCAATGAAAATTTAATTTACATCGCTAATAATTAAAAAAAAATTCTCAAATTTTTTCAATCTAAAAAAATCTTTTCAATAATAATTTCATAAAAAAATTAATTTTAGATTTTTTTCACCAAAAAAATTTCCATCCAAAAAAATTTAACAAAAAAATGATATTAAAAAAATATTCATGATGTAAAATAAAATTAATTTTTTTAATCTAAAAAAATTTCCAAAATAATTTAATCAAAAAAATTAATTTTTTATTAATCAAACAAATTTATATAAATAGTTAATTTATGATCTTTCTTTCAAAAAAAATTTTTCTTTAAAAAAAATTATATAAAAAATTTAATTATGATGAAAAATTTAATTTACGTCACTAATAATGGTTATAAGAATATCTCTTCAGCTTTTGCAATGAAATAGGCACTATGAAAGATTGATAGTTTTGAGATCTTCGATCTTCAAGGCGCTCATCTTCTTCTTGAAGTCCTCATTCTGGAAGTCAGAGTACAAGAATATCACAGTGATTTTGAGATCCTGAGAGAAATCCATCAAGATTGAGATTTAAAAGATAGGATAGGGACAGAAAGTTAGAAGTCCAGAAGCTCGTATATTGCATATGAGGATCAAGCTTGAAAAATTTAAGAGGAATTGTATGCACATCAAAGAGTAATTAACTAGAATCAAAGCAGACTTGTGGGTAGTACAAGTTATGTTATAAAGCACAAGCTCATATTTATACTTTACATTGCTAGAAAGATGAGTGCTTGTATTATTTATCTTCTCATGATTGAAACTCCTACAGAGATACATTTGAGCATCAATCGATATGGAAAGTATGGTATCTTTCGAGATCATGAAAGTCATACTAGAATGTGCTACTTAACTATATGATTTCTACATAAAAGGAGGCTTCTTTCATATAGCTTAAGACAGACACTCTATCAGAAAGATTTATTGATATCACTAGTAACAGTGACAGCGATGAACAAATAAATTTTACGTCATAAATAAATATATAGCTCATTTCATTCAAAAAGATCTATTTATTCTGCTCCATGAATATCATCTACTTTCATATGATTTTTTTCATACAAAAAGTTCCGTCTGGATCATAACTCACATTTGCTTCTTTACCATGTAAAAAGATGAAAGATATATATAACTGCTACAAAAAATAAATGCAAATACCTTATACAAAATCAAAATTTTAAATTTTATGATTTTTTAAATTTTTATTTTTTTAAATATTGATGATAAAAATATTTTCATCATAAATAATTAAATATTTATGATATAATTTTTTTTATTGTAAAGACTTAATTATTTATGATAAAAAATTTTCATCATAAATAATAAGTAATTTTTAATTTTTTGAAATTTTTTAATTTTTTAAATATTGATGATGAAAATATTTTTATCATAAATAATTAAAAATTGATGATGGAAAATTTTTATCATAAATAATCAGTAATTTTTTAATTTTTTAAATTTATGATTTTTTTAAATTTTGGTGACGATAATATTTGCATTGCAAATAAACTTATTGGCAATAAAAAGTAGTTTTTTTCATAAATACTTAAATTATTTATGATGAAAATATTTTCATCACTAATATTTAAAAATTTAAAATTAAAATAAATGATACATTATTTATGATGAAAATATTCATCACAAATGATTTGTATTTAAGATGAAAATTTTTTTCCATCGCTGATATGCAACTATTTACGAAGAAAATTTTTTTTCATCATAAATAGTAAATTATTTATGATAAATATTTTTTCATCATAAATAGAATTATTGATAATAAAAATATTTTTATCACAAATAATTCCATCGTAAAAAGGTTATTTTTTCTGTAGTGCTACTAGGGGTGGAGCAACAGGACCTTTTAGATCTACGAAGTTGAGAGATTTTAATGATCAAATGAGAATGACTCCAGATCTGATTAGTGTTATGGCTTAAGATGTGGCATCTATTCTTCAGTTCTCTCAGGATTTAAGGGAGAGTTCTACATGGACCACATACAGTTCTTCAATCGATTAGAAGTTGGACAACCTTATTTCAACGGTGCAGGACATAAGACAAGATATTCATAATTTGACCTTTCATATTGAAGAATTAGAGAGAAATCCATCTCGCACATGCTTGCAACATCAACTATTCGATGTGATCTGTATTCTTAGAATCCTCCAGAGTATGGTACAGAGAGGCACAGGTGGTGTAGAAAGCCATACCATTCGCTTTGCTGGGTTGGCTGTGGTCTTACAGAATATTATCCGAATTGGCCAACAAATGAATGTCCTAGTTTTGAGTCTCCCAAGTTAGGCTCGATCCAGTCAGCCTTCTCCTACTCAGCCATCCTCCTTTAGACCATCCTCATCTAACCCTACTTGTACAGGTAATGGTCATCAAGGTAGAGTTCCTCAAGGCAGAGCCCATCGCTATCATCCTATTTTGCAAGCAGCTGATCCTAAGGATTAGAGTGTGTCAGTGTCTTCATGTCATTTGCTTTCAAGTCTCTCATGTTTGCATGTGTTGTGATGATGTATGTGTGTGTTGCGATGATGTAATGCTTCGTGTTTTGTGTTTTGATTATGTAGATGTGTTATGTTATGAAGGTACTAGTATTTGTATCAAACATATCATTCATTTGTATCAAACATCCTCTGTTATTTATGATCTACCAGATCATGTCTTTTCATGAACTGCATATGTATATTTTTATTTTCAAGCTTAATATCAAGTTTATTGGTGTTAACCAGCTGCATCTTTGCTCTCATAATTGAACTTAGTGTGCAACATTTAATTACTTGCTGTCACTTGGTATTTAACTATTTTGAAAGCTAACATATTATAAAATACATTCAAAAGCTTTTATTATTTTAGGGATCATTCTATGAGATAATCTGATGATCATAAAATAATACAGAAAGTCATGAAGCAGTGTCAGAAGTCACACAACAGTGCATGATATGTCGGAAGTCATAAAACAGTGCAAAAAGTTATAAAATATTATCGAAAGTCATGAAAACAACGTCAAAAGTCATGAAATAGTGCAGATAGTCATAAAACAGTATAGGATGTCATAAATAGTGTAGGATATTATGAAATAGTGGAGAAAATTATATAATAGTGTAGCAAGTGATCAACAATCATACAAAAAATACTAGCGAAAGACATGAAACTGAAGGAGGAAAACCACTTTTCCTCTATAGGATCTTTCAGATTTCATCAAATCTGGGATGGAATAATTTAAAAAAAAAATATTCTACATATATTTCAGATCTAAGTCTCTAGATCTAATCTTCATATCTGATATTAAATCTAAAATAAATCTAAAGGGATGAGAAAACAAGTAATACCTCAAGGATAATCTGATTATCCTATAGATGATCTCTGCATAGCCCGAGGTTCTGATGTAGCCATGCAAGTGCTTGGCCTCTACCGGTATCCACTGGGGCAGGATCTGAAACATCTTCTCCTCACGAATCTACACTCCAAAATTTAGATCTAAATCTGATTAGGAAGATCTTCAAAAGTCTTCCTGAAGTTGGAGCAGCAGCCTGTCGAAGAAGTCCTGCAGCCTTCTGTTCCAGGCATCACCACGCCTTGGATCTTTGCCAGATGGACGTCCAACTCTTTGGATGTGAAGAAGGGAGGAAGAAGAGCAGAGAAGATATAGAGAAGAGGGGAGGGGGTGGTAGCTATTGGGTCTTGTGCATAAAATAACTTCTGCCTCGAAACCCTAGGCGCAGTAGGGTTTATATAGACCCTGTATGTTGCGCAGTGCCACATCATTCAACCAATCAGAAAATTCTAATAAATTTTGGAAAAATTTTGATTGATAGAGTGATGTCATCTAATCATATCAGATAAGAACCTCACCTTATCTCCAAAAGATGGCACCAATATTGGATAAGCACAAATAGAGGTGGCGCCCAAGAGTTTAAATTGATCAAGACTCTCCAATCCTTAACCACTTGGGGCACCCACTTTAATCCAATTGGGCTCACACCATAATCTGATTATGGTACTCAATTTGATGTGGCTTGGCTTGTGGATACTCCACAAAAATCCTCCAATGAGCCCTCTTCAGTTTAAGACCCATATGTCAACTTTTGACAGATGTCCTAAAATAAAATTGGCAGGTGCTAGGAATTAGCAGGTGTTGTCTTAAATTCATCTCATGAATTAAGACAAATCTTTTTTGAACTGGACAAGCTTCATTTAGACTAAAAAAAACCTTTCTAAGATTCTCTGGATGAGTCAAATCACATTTGGCTCAGTAGAGATAGAAAAGATTACACGAGGAGAAAGTTAGGCTCAATCGTGTGCTAGCACGATTTCCTTGAACCTAATTGGATCTTATCCAAATCAATTGGGTTAGCCCAATTGATGACATCCAAATCCTAACCCTTGTTTGTGTGACCTAGTTAGGTTCAATTTTGTATGGTAATGAGATATGTCATGATCTCATCATCGACATCATCAAAACTCCTTTCGATGGATCAGAACTCTTTTGATTCAGACAATTAGAATGATCGATCATCAATATCATTCTAATTGCTCCCAAAATCTACTAGTGACATCTAGCAGTATATGGTGGCAACCCATCAGAATTGAAGATGAACCTCTTGGTGCAACTTTCTGTGTGATTGAGTTCCTCTATCATGAGTCCCGACTGAATTAGGATTAAGGTGAACTCGTCAAACCCAACATCAGTCATATAAGTTAATCGATCGATCTGATTCTGATGTGAAACCTTAATGAAAAACTCTTTTCTATTATTTTACTCTGCCATGGCCATGGGCATAAAGACTCGATCTTTCAATTATCATAGGACTACTTCTCTCATCTACTGAGGTTGATAGATCCCATCTTGATGCGACCTAGTTCCTACAATGAATATGCTACAGCCAACATACACCTCAGAATTTTGAATGGCTAGAAGATCGAGTTATGGTGTAGTCAAACTATAACACACTCAAGGTGAACTGTCGATGCACCTCAGGTCAAAGAACTAGACACACAACTGCAGCATCGAGCTAGTCATTGACGAGAAGGTAGACTTCCTTATGACTGTTCGAAGTGGTCATGCTCAGTACTCTCGTTCTCAACAAATACCTATACTCTCACTCCGATGTCTCCACACCGTAGACTCAAGACACATCTATCCTAAGAAAGCGATCGTACATCAACCTTTTGGATCGATCACCATCCTCGTGATGATCCTATGGTCAGGAGCTGTTTATGAGTTAGTTATGTAAATTCATGCCTTAAATTTTCAACTCTTGAAAATATGAATTTACATTCCTACTAACTCAAAGGATGTATCACAGACACAATGTACACAATGTGATAGAAGAATAACCCTTTTATTCATTTATAGTCAAAATTACAAATTTACCCTTGGATCTATACAGGAATATGTCAGTCGATCTGGCATCTAGGGCATACATCTAACAAACTCCCACTTGACCTAATACCAATTGGCTAATATCTAAGTCCCATCTTTTCAAAGTGGGCTTCGATCTTTTACTGGTCCAATGGCTTAGTCAGCGGGTCTGCCACATTGTCTGTGGAGTCGACTCTCATAACCTCGACATAATCCTTTTCAAGGTAATCACGGATCAAATGGAATTGCCGCTCGATGTACTTGGACTTCTGGTGAGATCTTGACTCCTTAGTTAGGGCTATGGCGCTATTATTGTCACAGTAAAGAGGCATTGCATCCGATGACATCACTCCAAGCTCTATGGCAAACTTCATGTACCAGAATGCCTCCTTCGCAGCTTTCGATGCAGCAATGTACTCTGTCTCCATTATGGAATCAGCAATCACCGTCTGCTTGAAACTCTTCCAGCTAAATGCACCACCATTGCAAATGAATAGACTTCCAGATGTTGACTTTCGATCATCTATATCAGACATAAAGTCTGAGTCTGTATATCCCTGAATCTGGAGTTCTCCATTCCCAAAGACTAGAAACATATCCTTAGTCCTTCTCAAGTACTTAAGGATACATTTCACAGAAGTCCAGTGCTCTTCGTCTGGATTCGACTGATATCTGCTTGTGACACTCACAGCATGGGCTATATCAGGTCGTGTACATAGCATGGCATACATGAGGCTCCCTATTGTCGAAGCATAAGGGATCTTGCTCATGCATTCAATCTCCTCAGGTGTGCTAGGGCACATCTTCTTGGAGAGATGAATGCCATGTCTAAAAGGAAATAAACCTCTTTTAGAGTTTTCCATGCTAAACCTCTTTAGCACCTCCTCTATGTACATCTTCTGTGAAAGTCCCAGCATCCTATTTGGTCTATCTCTATAGACCTTAATACCCAGTATAAAGGATGCTTCTCCTAGATCTTTCATAGAGAACTCCTTAGACAACTATACTTTGACTGAGGTCAACATGGAAATGTCATTCCCAATTAGGAGGATGTTATCTACGTACAATACGAGGATGACAACTGTGCTCCCATTGATCTTTTTGAACACATATAATTTCTTCTCGTTCTTGATGAAACCAAACGTTTTGATCACATCATTGAAATGAGTATTCCAACTCCGAGATGCTTGCTTAAGTCCATAAATAGACCTTTGCAGCTTGCAGATCTTGTGATCATCATCACTGGATGTGAACCAAGCGGCTGTTCCATATAGATATCTTCCTCAAGATGTCCATTTAAGAATACCGTTTTCACATCCATCTGCCATATTTCATAATCGAAATAGGTTACAACAGCAAGCAATGTGCGGATGGATTTTAGCATGGCTACGGGCGAGAAGGTATCCTGATAGTCAATGCCTTCACGCTGACTATAACCTTTCGCTACGAGCCTAGCCTTGAATGTCTCTACATTTCCATCTGCACCTATCTTTCTGTTGAAGATCCATTTACACCCAATAGGTACAATATCTTCAGATGGATCTACCAAGGTCCAGACTTGGTTTGAGTGCATCGAGTCAATTTCTGATCTCATTGCCTCTAACCATTTCTCAGAGTCGATATCTGATATCGCCTCGTCATAGGTCTTGGGATCATCACCATGAGCCCCATTTCCCGTGAGGAACATTTCCTTTACATCCTTTTGTATGGTACCTAAGTACCTTTCAGGAGAATGAAAAACCCTAGTCGATCTACGAGGTGGAAGAGGTTATGTTAAGACTGGTTCTGATTGATTAGGTTCCTCAGGTTCTTTAGCTCGTTGCTCTTGGGAGACATTCTTCTTGAGCTTAATTATTCTTCCGATGCCACCATCTTGAATAAACTATTTTTCAAGAAAAATAGCATTTCGACTCACAATCACATTGTGGTCTTCCGAAATATAGAAATAGTATCCTAATGACTCTTTAGGATATCCTATGAATCGAGCTCTAAAAGATCTGAACTCTAACTTGTCCGCCTGCTGTCTCTTGACATGAGTCGGACAATCCCAAATTCTGAGATGATTCAGACTTGGCTTCTTACCATGCCATATCTCATATGGTGTAGTACGAACAGTTTTAGAGGAAACCCTATTCAATACATAAATTGCTGTCATGAGATAATATCTTCAAAGAAATTCGGGGAGGTCCGTGAAGCTCATCATAGAACGGACCATATCTAATAGGGTCTGGTTTCTCCATTCTGAAACTCCATTGAGTTGAGGCATTCCAGGTGGAGTCCATTGAGAGACTATGCCATTGTCCTTAAGATAGTCTAGAAACTCCCGACTAAGGTATTCACCTCCTCGATTTGATCGAAGAATCTTAATGGGCTTTTCTGTTTATTTTTCTACCTCATGTCTGAATTCTTTGAACCTTTCAAAAGCTTCGGACTTGTATTTCATTAGAAATACATACCCGTACCTAGATATATCATCAGTAAAGATAATGAAGTAGATGTAGTTGCCTCTAGCCGTCACATCAAATGGGCCACACACATCTGTATGTACTAGGGCAAGTAGGTCTGTGGCCCTTTCTCCATGTCCCACAAAAGAAAGCTTGATCATTTTGCCTTGAAGGCATGATTCACAAACTAGATATGACTTGAAAGTCAACGGACTCAATAGCTCAGATTTTTTCAATTTGTTAACCCTGTCTTCCACTATATGACCTAGCCTTAGGTACCACAGATACTTATCATTTAGACTATCTCTAGGCCTTTTAATTCCTATGGCATTCATATTTTGCTCAATATTAAATACAGATACATCAATATGTAGCTGATAGAGATCGTTAATAAGAAAATCATCTGTAACTTTATTATTTTTATAAAAAAATATTACAATGGTCCTTATCAAAGCTAATCACATAGCCTTCTTGTGCTAAACATGAAACAGAAATCAAATTCCTGCTTGTTGCAGGCACATAATAACAATCTCTAAGAAATAAATCTAATCTTAACAGTAATCGCAGAGGGTAGGTTCTCACGATCACAGCAGCAACTCTTGCTCCATTCTCGATGCATAGGATCATCTCCCCATCCCTCAGCCTCCTGCTCTCCTCAAGACCCTACATAGAAGTACACAAATAAGCACTAGAACCAGAGTCAAGCACCAACTGGATGCAGAAGAAACTGTAAGATTAGACTCTAAAATGAGCATATCTCCAGAAGGACCATCCTTCTTGTTCTTCAGGATGGCCAGGTACTGAGGACAGTTCTGGTTCCAATGGCCGTCTGATTGGCAGTGAAAATATTTTCCCTTATCAGTAGTCTTTTTCTTCGATTCTGTCTTCTTCTTCTTGCCATCCACCTTCTACTTCTTTGCAGATTTTTTTTTTCTTTTTAAAAGATTTTCTCTTGGAAGAAGTTCACTCCACAGTAAGAACTGAGCCTTTTGAACCCTTCATAGAAAGCTCAGCCGTAACCAGCATGTTCATAAACTCAGCCAAGGTACACTGCATCTTATGCATATGAAAGTTCATGATGAACTAACCATATGCATCGGACAAGGACTAAAGGATCACATCAATCTGAAAATCCTTATCTAAGATGATACCGAGCTTCTCAAGCTCCTCAAGATCCTTAATCATTGTCAAACAATGATCTTGGACTGACTGCCCATCATGCATATTGGTCTTAAAAAGTCTTTGACAGACTTGATACTTGGCCGCGTGACTTTGTTCACCAAATAACTCTTGTAGGTGAGCCAACATTTGGTGGATAATCAAAATATTCTCATGTTGGCGCTGCAAGTCATCAGACATTGCACCCAACATGTAGTACCTTACTTTGTTATCATCATCCATCCACTTTTTCAGAGATGCTCTCTGTTCAACAGTCGGATGTGCTGGCATGACAGGTGGGTCCTGGTCCAAGACATGAGTTAATTTTTTGAAATCCAGAATAATTCTGTAGTTTCTCAACCAGTCTTTAAAATTGGGTCCAGTCAATTTATGGGTGTCTAGTATTTTGGTCAGGGGGTTGGAGGTAGATATGTTTCCTGTAGAGAGTCGAAAGTTTTTAGTTAGATTTTGTAATCAGACTTAACCAATTTATTTAGGAGTTTTATTTTTAAAATAAATTAGGCTCCCACTATTTTCTCAGATCCCTACACTCCCTTGGTAGAGATGTGAAAATCTCCATGATCAGTGATTTTTAGTGGGTGGTGCAGTCTCACCGACTGGCTCACCACCTCACCTAACAGTTATTGATGATGGGTCAACCGATGAGTGGATAACTCTTATCCAATGATTCTCTAATCATGGTGCACCCAAAACTTGATCTCTAATTCATGAAGCTCACCGTGTCCGAGATATTGCTCCAATCCTTAGTTAAGTCAGACCCACCATTTGCACGACCTAGATTCCTGATTGGGTCCCTCATCGTATCTGAAATATTGAGCCCAACCCATCCTCTAATTCATAGCATCCAATGCCTAATGGATATGGTTGCATCTTCCCGATGCAACTGAGCCACTGTAACCAATTGAGAACAATCAACCCCAGGAAGGGCCCGCATATCCACAATGGTGGAAGATCTAGACTTAATATTTTTTTAGAGAGATTTGATTTAGGTCTCATTAAACTTGACTTGACATAGTCATAATAATTATGACTAACCTAGTGGCATGGGTTAGCTCAAATTGTTAGCCACCTCTAATCAGAACTGAGTCGACACATATGGCCAGGTAAGTGAGATCGATGGAAGGGATATGCTATTAACTCGACAAGAACACATTCGAGTCAAGTAGCTCCCAATTAAAAATCAATCAGTTGCATCTGCCCAACTTACCTTAGACACCAAATTATTGAACCAGAACTAATTGGGTTAGCCTACAATCCAGGCTCTAACCACTGAGTCAAATTAGGTCTTAACTTGATCAGGTCACATCTAAATGTGATTCGACCTTGACGCAGACTTAATCCCATTAGGCTGGTCAATTATTAGCTTTCATGATCCCACCTAACCAACTCTTAATTCAGTTTGATCAACTGCTAGACCTAATTGAGCTACCCAAGCCCAAATCCAATTTTATGAAAATATCTTAGATCTGAAATTTTCAATTTTAGACCTAACTTAATTTTATAAGCTTAATTTATTAATTAAGTTTGGGTTCATAAACAAAGCATGTAAAATAAATCCTAGGGTTTCAGGATCTAGAATTTTACAGAAAAGTAAGTTTTGATTTCTGATTAAGGATGAACGCACGGCACCCCTACACGTTATATGAACACTCCATTGAATGAGAAGAGAGGATCTTAAAACTCTACTTCATTCTTATGACCGGACGGCCATGAGGAACACCTTAATCAGAAATATAAATTTAACTACAAAATTAGTTAGATCTAAATTAACATATCACATATACAATTTAAGATCTAACTAATACATGCTTTGCATACATCTCATATATCAAAAATTAATCTAATTAACATACTTTCAGATATGATACATCACATGTAATATCTAAAAAATAAAATTTAAATTAAACTATTCAAAATTAAATCTATTCTAGACAAGTTACTAGAACAATTCTACAACTAGTCTAGGCATACAGCAGATCAATTTTATAAAAAAACTAAAATTTTATTTTCTATTTTTTGATCTAATTATAACACTTATAACATCAAAAAAATAAAGAATAAATTAGATTTAATTCATATTTTAATCTCATTAAAATATAAGACTTAAGACTATTCATGGATTCAACTAATTCTAATCTAGTCATGCATCTTATGCATGTTAGATCTTTTTAGATTTAATTTTAAATATTTTGATTTTAGATCCTATCATATTTGATGTGACATCTAAAATTTTTAATATCAAATAAATAAAAATTAAAATCAGATCTAAATTAGATCTGAAATAGAGCCAACAACCTGGCTCTGATACTAGTTGAAGGAGAAAAATCGCTTTTCCTCTATAGGATCTTTCAAATTTTATCAAATCTGGAGTGGAATAATTTTAAAAAAAATTATCCTACATATATTTTAGAATCTCTAGATCTAATTTTCATATCTGATATTAAATCTAAAATAAATCTAAAGAGATGAGGAAACAAGTAATACCTCAAGGGTAACCTGATTACCCTATAGATGATCTCTGCACAGCCCGAGGTTCTAATGTAGCCACGCAAGCACCTGGCCTCTACTGGTATCCACTCAGGCAAGATCTAGAACATTTTCTCCTCATGAATCTATGCTCCAAAAATTAGATCTAAATCTGATTAGAAAGATCTTCAAAAGTCTTCCTGAAGTTGGAGCAGCAGCCTGTCGAAGAAGTCCTGCAGCCTTCTGTTCCAGGCGTCACCACGCCTTGGATCTTTGCCAGATGGATGTCCAACTCTTTGGACATGAAGAGGGGAGGAAGAAGAGCAGGGAGGATATAGAGAAGAGGGGAGGGGGCAGCAGCTATTGGGTCTTGTGCATAAAACAACTTTTGTCTCGAAACCCTAGGCACAGCAGGGTTTATATAGACCCTGTATGCTGCGCAGTGCCACATCATTCAACCAATCAAAAAATTTTAATAAATATTGGAAAAATTTTGATTGGTGGAGTGATGCCATCTAATCATATTAGATAAAAATCTCACCTTATCTCCAAAAGATGGCACTAACATTGGATAAGCACAAATAGAGGTGGCGCCCAAGAGTTTAAATTGATCAAGACTCTCCAATCTTTATCCACTTGGGGCACCCACTTTAATCCAATTGGGCTCACACCATAATCTGATTATGGTACCCAATTTGATGTGGCTTGGCTTGTGGACACTCCACAAAAATTCTCCAATGAGTCCTCTTTAGTTTAAGACCCATATGTCAACTTTTGACAGATATCCTAAAATGAAATTGGCAGGTGCTAGGAATTAGCAAGTGTTGTCTTAAATTCATCTCATGAATTAAGACAAGCCTTTTCTGAGCTGGACAAGCTTTATTTAAACTGAGAAAAATCTTTCTAAGATTCTCTGGATGAGTCAAATCACATTTGGCTCAGTAGAGATAGAAAAGATTACACGAGGAGAAAGTTAGGCTCAATCATGTGCTAGCACGATTTCCCTGAACCTAATTGGATCTTATCCAAATCAATTAGGTTAGCCCAATTGATGACATCCAGATCCTAACCCTTGTTTGTGTGATCCAGTTAGGTTCAATTCTGTATAGTAATGAGATATGTCGTGATCTCATCATCGACATCATCAAAACTCCTTTCGATGGACCAGAACTCTTCTGATTCAGATAATTAGAATGATCGATCATCAATATCATTCTAATTACTCTCAAAATCCACCAATGACACCTAGCAGTATATGGTGGCAACCCATCAGAACTGAAGATGAACCTCTTGGTGCAGCTTCCTATGTGATTGAGTTCCTCTATCATGAGTCCCGACTGAATTAGGGTTAAGGTGAACTCGTCAAACCCAACATCAGTCATATGAGTTAATCGATCGATCTGAGTCTGATGTAAAATCTTAATAGAAATTTTTTTTTCATTATTTCACTCTGCCATGGCCATGGGCTTAAGGACTCGATCTTTCAATTATCATAGGACTACTCCTCTCATCTACCGAGGTTGATAGATCCCATCTTGGTGCGACCTAGTTCCTACAATGAAGATGCTACAGCCAACATACACCTCAGGATTCTGAATGGCTAGGAGACTGAGTTATGGTGTAGTCAAACTATAACACACTCAAGGTAAACTGTCGATGCACCTCAGATCAAAGAACTAGACACACAACTGCAGCATCGAGCTAGTTATTGACGAGAAGGTAGACTTCCTTATGACTGCTCGAAGTGGTCACGCTCAGTACTCTCATTCTCAACGAATATCTATACTCTCGCTCTTATATCTCTACACCGTAGACTCAAGACACATCTGCCCTAAGAAAGCGATCGTACACCAACCTTCTAGATCGATCACCATCCTCATGATGATCCTATGGTCAAGAGCTATTTATAAGTTAGTTATATAAATTCATGTCTTAAATTTTTAACTCTTGAAAATATGAATTTACATTCCTACTAACTCAAAGGATGTATCATAGACACAATGTACACAATGTGATAGAAGAATAACCCTTTTATTCATTTATAGTCAAAATTACAAATTTGTCCTTAGATCTGTACAGGAATGTGTTAGTCGATCTGGCATCTAGGGCACACATCTAACAGAAATATCATCGAAAATCATGAAACAGTGCAGGTAAATAGTGTAGGATATTATGACATAGTGAAGAAAATCATATAATAGTACAGCATAGATAATTGCAAGCGTGCAAGGAGACAACAATCAAGCTTCAATGACAACAATTTACTCATATAAAGGAGCTTTTCTTGTTCTATTAATTTCTATTCTTTCTTTATTTCTGTATTTAGTTTCAGTTGAGGCTGAAACTAAGGGAAAGGTTGAATCCTATCCTTGAATTGGATTGGAAGCCATGGGTTAAGGCTTGTAAAGGTGGTAGTTGGTGCTCCTAGTTAAACTAACTGGGTTTGTGGATAGTGAGCCCGATAAAACTATCCAACTATAATTTTGAATAGATTATAGTGAAACTTCTAAGAGGATTACTTGGAGGGTGGATGTAGGTGCTGGAAGTGCATTGAATTATTATAAAATTATTGTGCCTTTGTGTATGTGCTTGCTCTCTTCTTATTTGCATTCTCATTTAACTCTCACTGCACTATTTCACTAAAAATAAATTGGTTAATTAGGCACATATCTATTTTAAATTTTAATAACCCAATTCACCCCATCCCCCTCTCTTGGATTATCTAGCTGGACAACAGTAGCTCTTAATTAGTTATGAAAATGTTAAATTTTAAAAGAAATATATATCAAACTTTGCATAAAAATATTGTTAAGATAATGTTTAAATAAGTGTAAGAGTGAAATCTTTACTAAATCTTCAAAAAATTTCATAAAAGCATAAAATGATTAAAGAAAATAAATTTTAAAAAATTTTTAGGTAAATCTACAACTAATTTCGTAGTAAAAAGATTTACAGCAAAATTCGCATGTAAATCTCCAGAAATAAAAATCCCTAGGTAAATTTTTAGAAAAAAAATTTTCTAGTAAATCCCTAGGAAACATATCCATAGGTAAATCCTCAAAAAAAAATAATTCACAGGTAAATTCTTTGGCAATAAATCCACAGGTAAAATCTTAGCACATATTTATAAAAAAATCTACAGAAAATATTTTCTATGGCTTTTTCCTTCAATTTTTCATACAGATATAAAATCTTCAAGAAAAATAGTAGGTACTGCTTCATCCATCAAAATAAAAATTTTCTATGAGAATATTTCTTATAGATTTTTCTAAAGAAAAAAAATCCACCAACAATTATTTGTATTTTTTCTTGAAAATTTTATTTTTATAGTAAAAATTCAGCTAAACTCAATCTACAAGCACATCTGTGAGAAAATCCATAGATAATTCTTGGAAAAAAATCTGTAGAAAAAATCCATAGAAAATCCTGCCTTTTCTTGTAGTGCATGGTATAATTATAGAATTTGATCATGAACTAGAAGCTTTTTTCTTTATCATTGAAGGTTGTAAGAAAGGAGTCATATGGTCCTCCTTAAGGCTTGGGGGTGCAATTTATATACATTGTTATTGTCTTTCTATATACACATTGCACTTAAATCTTTCCATGATCACATCACTTCCTTAAGTCCATATAAGTACTTCATCTTTGATCATCATTTGTATTATTTTTCTTTATTTTTAAAAGTAAGAGGATTTAGTAGAGACTCATTTTGCATCAAGATGGTTGCTAGGTGGCTTTGTTCCCCATCATAATCAAGAGCCTACAAACTCTCTTGCTTAGCAAAGATAAGGAGTGAATGATGCATAATTTCATCCAATCTTTTTACACATCCTATGTGCATATGAAAGCATAAGCATTGAGTCTTTCCTCCTCTTTGTTGTCTTCACATTTGGACAGATATCCCACTTTAAGTACAAAATTTGAATATATATTTAGACAATTTGGAATTGCAAATCCTTCCTTTTGTGGTATAAATCTTTCTTGCCAGTGCAACATATAATCCTATGTTGTTTCCTATGTAATCTTCTTATCATTGTTTTATTAATCAAAAAGCTATTGGACCACTTAGACACCTTGTCATCCTATCTTGTTTTCTAGCTTATCTCTTATTGCCATCTTATTTAGATTTAGCTTAACTCGCTTGGGGTTATATTAGATAAAATTTTGCTTTATAAAGGTAATCTTCATTAACACCAACACAAATACAAAGAAGATACCAACTTCAAGGGGATATGGTGATATAACTTTATGAAAAGGATCCCTCACGAGTATAGAATATGGATCCTTCACCCAAGCCAAGTGATGATGTCGATACCACAACAGAAAGGAAAAAGAGATATAAAAGAAGAAACACAATCAAATATGTGGATCAACCCAAGGCTTACCTCCACAAAGCATGCAAGCTTCACTATGAAAGAAAGAATAAATATAAGAGAAGATCATATCCTCTCAACTCTCATACATCAATCTCTCTCTCTTAGCAAGAAGCACTCGACCCTCCCTTACAAAGCTCTCAAAGAACCCTTAAAAGGACTTCCTGGCCATCACCTGCTACTGCCTGCTGCTCTAAGCCGCTACATGGATCCTTTGGCTCGCTTACTACTCCATAAGCCATCTGCCCTCCTTAGAAAGGTCCTAAATAGAATCTTGTTAGGTTTCAAAGTCCAAAACTATGCTCAAAACCCCTGATCACATCCACAAGAACCCATTGCCATCCAATCATGTCTGCAAATAATTGTGGTCGCTTGATCGTGCATGAAAACATTCTTGGACTGCGCATGGACTGCGAACTGCTCTCCCTCATGATGGATTGGAGCCTCTTCAATGTGCTTGTCCATGCATGCGTAAGCTGCATGAAATCGGCTCTGGATCATGGTGGTCTACACCTCGTGTGTGGACCGTAATTTCTCCTATGGGCATGCGGTAGACTGTGGGGTGGTCCGCATGTCCTGTATGTGCTAGGCCGCACACATTGGGACCGCGTGTGCTGGGCCACATGCTACAGGCCATGTGTGCCTGCACACTATAGGCCTGCCTGCTGTAGGCCTTGTGCTATGGGCCACGTGCTACTAGTGGGCTTGCGGGCCGCACCTCCAAGCCGCATTTCCAAGCCTGCATGTCATGGACTTCTATCTTGGGCTTTTCTACTATGGGTCGAATTTGAGGCATCAAAATCCAACAATCTTTACCTCGACTCAACATTCGACCTCCATATATCTTTGAGAGATTCTAGATGATCTCGCCCCCATACCTTGGGGCATATGTCTGACTGCTCATAGATGGGCAAATATAGGAGTCAAGCCAGACTGCTCAATCCTATCTCCATTATATGCTGTGATATGTCTGATCTGAGACCTACTCAGGATAGCCTCTTGCGGCAGTAAAAACTTTATCCTGCAATATTGTCTGTCATCCTCTCAAGTCTTCCATCTTGTACCCAATCCATCTGTACCTAGAGCTCCACCTCATTTTGAGCTTCCACTGGCTCCTGAAGCTTCACCTCATGCTGAGCTTCCTGCCAAAAGATAATATCCTCCATATCTCTTTTCCTTCATCATAACCCTACTACCGTACAAAATCTTTAGGATTCCATCATTAGCTCTCCACCTGTAGCTGCTTGAATTTAGTTTGCTCAATGAAATCAGATTATTTTTGAAATTGATTATATATCAGATCTTGCCTAATTTTTCACTACTCCATCATGAGTCTATAAGCTGACCGTTCCAATGCTCTTAATCATACAGCTCGATCCATCCAGTAGATGAATAGTGCCCTCACTACTCTCTAAGAAGTCAAATAGCTCTTCTCTGTAACAAACATGATGCGAACATGCAGAATCTAAAATTTACTATAGAGAAGAAGTAGATACCTCATCAGTCATCGGAAGAACATCATCACTTTCTTCTGATTTGTGAGCTGTGGGCAATTTCTGATCGATACCCTAACTCATCACACCTGTGATACCAGATCTTGCTGTAGTCCCTCAATTTGGAATTGGATTGTCCATCTTGCGATCCTTACTCCTTCATCCTCTGCCACCACCTCCTCTAGTCACCACCATAGTCGAGTCGCCACTTAAACTCGAAGCTTGATTCTTCCATCTGAGAACCTCATTCTGAAGAAGTGTCGAAGTAACTTCGTCCATTTTTATGGTGCTCTTCTCCATAAGAAGAGCAGTCATCAAAGACTCAATAGAAAGAGGAAGCGATGAAAGTGAGACCAATACCTTGGTCTTCTCCTCAACCTTCTCACCAACATTAAAGAGATTGGTGAGGATCTTCTAAAAGTTGATAAGATGCTCTTGCATGCTTTGTCCATCGCTCATTCGAAACCGGTAGAATTTCTTCTAGAGGAAAAAAATATTGGTGAGTGACTTTACCATGTACGTCTCCTCAAGCTTTGTCTACATCATCGTCAAAAAAGTCTTGCTAAGCACATAAATCACCATATCATTCATCAAATATAAGTAGATCGAACTCACTGTCTATATTTAGAGCTACCTCCAATCCTTCTCCTTCATAGTAGTCAGCTTCTCTTCACATAAGAGAGCATCAATTAACCTTTGTTGGATAAGCATATCCTTCATCCTTGCTTGTCATAGGAAGAAATTACTCTTCCCATCATACCGGTTGATCTCTACCTTGATTGAGCCTATCTTCTCCATCTTCTTCAACCTCGATCAACACCATCATAATCTGGGCAACCATGTACTCTGAAATCACTTGTTGGGAAGGATCCCTCATAAGTATGGAATACAGATCCTCCATCCAAGATCGCTAACCTAAGTGACGATGTCGATATCACAACAGAAAGAAAGAAGAGATATAAAAAAAAAATACAATCAAATATGTGGATCAGTCTAAGACTTATCTCCATAGGGTATGCAAGCTTCATTACAAAAAAAAGAACAAATATAAGACAAGATCATACCTTCTCAACCCTCATACATCAGTCTCTCTCTCTCTCAACAAGAAACACTCAACCCTTCCTTACAAAGCTCTCAAAGAACCCCTAAAAGGACTCTCTGGCCATCACCTGCTGCTGCCTGTTGCTCTCAACCGCTACATGGACCTTTGGCTCACTTACTGCTCCATAGGCTGTCTGCCTCCTTAAAAAAGCCCTAAATCGAATCCTGTTAGGTTTCAAAGTCCAAACCTATGCTAAGAACCCTTGATCAGGCCTGCAAGCACCCACGATCATCCAATTGTGTCTGTAGGCAACTGTGGCCACTTGATCGTGCATGAAAACCTTCCTGGACCATGCACTACTCTCCCTAGTAGTGGACTGGAGCTTTTCTGCATGTGCCGTGTGTCACGTGCTCATCCGCACGTGCGTGAGCCATGTGAAATCGACTCTGGATCATGGCGATCCATGCCTCATGCATGGACCATGATTCCTCCTGCAGGTATATGGTGGTCCATGCATCCTGCGCGTGTTGGGACTGTGCGCGCTGGGACTGCACGCTGTGGGCTTGCGCGCTACCAGCAAGCCTGAGCATCTGTAGGCCGTGCACTGCCAGCGAGCCTAGGCGCTCACTGGCCGGGCCTGTGGGCCGCACCTTCGTGCCGTGTTTCCAAGCCTGTGTGCTGTGGCTTCTATCTTGGGTTTCTTTGTTATGGGCTTCTCTACTGGGAATCGAATTCAAGGTGCCAAAATCCAACAATCTTCTTATAGCTACAGTATCAGTATTACAAAAATAATGGTCACAACCTATTTATATGTCTTTATATTTGAGTCAAGAAATAATGAAAACACTTGAGAAAAGAAAAGATGATCCTATATTGTTTTTTATGTAATCTTCTTCTTGTTGTTTTATTAGTCATCCAGTTTAGATTCCTAGATAATCTTCTTATCCTTGTTTTATCCAGATTTAGGTGAAAACTTGCTTGGGTTTACATCAAATTTGATTTTTTTTTTGTGCTTTATAATAGTACTCTATTATAAAGGTGAAGGAGATACCAATTTCAAGGTCATATGGTGATAAAACTTTATGGAGCCTTTTCTAGTATCATCTCTTGTAGTTACACCAATTTCTACTCTCACAATTAAATTGTTATGTGATAAAGTTATGAAAGTGATAGGGAAGCCTAAGAAAGATTTGATAAATTATTAAATTAGTAGGATTGTAGTTTAAGTTAGTAATCAAGGCTTAAAAGACCAATAAAAATAAAATAGCTTTAATAAATTTCATCATACACCAAGACTTGGTAGAAGGTGAGGACAGAAGGTATTATAATTTGGTAAAAGTTGAATATAAAAAAGTTCTCACAAGATTATCCAAGATTTGTGTGAAATAATCACAAAGACTTTGGAATTTGTTGAAATAAGTAGTTGCTCGATTTTGTAGTTTTTCTTGTGATCTCATTCAATCTATATCTAGCTATTAGTTTAGAGATTTGCTTAGTGTACTTTTGTTTATATTTTTGTTGTCTTTAGAAATCCTTAATGTGGTAGTGGCTTAGCATGACTGTGATAATTCTAGACTCCCAATTTTATTTTTTATTACCATGTCTAACAACTAATGTAATTCTGCTCTTAACTAAACAACATTTGTCTTTCTATTCAACAAAAAAAAGTGCCTTGGTAAAACATAATGTGAAATAGCCAAGTAGTCCATGAAGTGTCTCAAAGGATTACAAAGTCAAAAAGAAGTCAGGAAGTAGAGTCATAAGGTTAAGCAAGAATAAAACATTTAAATTGATCACATCTATTAAGAGAGCAAGCCAGGAAGTAGAGTCATGAGCTTATAAAAGGCCATGATAGAGCATAGGTAGAAGCATGTCTACAAATTGCACAAGGCATGGAGAAGTAACCTGCATGGCCTAAATATGTAGCGGTACATATATATGCTAGGGCAAAAGTATAAATATACCGAGAGGGATGTATGATCATTACTTCAATAATGAAAAACCATATATGATCTGTTGGAAAATATGTCTCAAAAGCCAATCGTCAACCTATTGACGGTTGAGCAACCTTGTATTGTAATTGATTTGTTAATAAATAAAATATATTTTTGGCTTTTTCATCATAAATTTTTATCCTCTAATGAACTCCGTTGTTGTGATGAAGTCCTTAGAACTATTTAGGTTCGATAAAGAGAGAATTTATCGATTAGTCCTTAAAACTATTCACGACCAAATGATAGGCTGTTAATAAGGACGACAGCTTCTGTCGAGCATAGATCGCTGTAGGCCATATAGGTTGGTTGTCCTCTTAACCAAGGAGTGTGGAGACACTAGTATGGCATACAGGTGAGATGTAAGGGTACATCATCATTGAACGTGACCAACTTCAGAGCATTCTACTGTCGAGAATATCTCTGATGGGATATAGGTATGAGTGTCCCTTAGACCTGAGATCACCTCAGTGACTTGCAAGTAACTCACTGTGCTTTGGTACTGGACTAACTAAATTTTTAATTCAGTGACAGAAGGCTTCTGGGCATAGTTAAGTACTTGCGAAGTTTGAGTGTGATCAAGACAGAATTGATCACTCCAAGAGTTGGAGAAGAATGAGTCGCTATATTTCAATTTAGCAAAACCTTGGCCAGAATAATCCATCAGATGGATTTCATATTTTAAAATATAATATGGATAACCTGATCAGAGTTGATAGTTGAACTCTGAGATATCATATGAGTATTTTGGTCAAAGAGATGAATTATATGAAAACTATATCCGCATGGGTTCTAAGGATGTTGTTTTACACATTCGATCTATCTGGCTGTCGGTACCATTGCTAGATGGTCACTTCGATTGGTATAAAAATTTATTTTTGTACTATTGACTTAGATTCAAACTTATGAGGTCACACACATTAGAGTTCACAATCTGATCGGATGATTGATCAATGATTAAGAATTGTTCTAGGGTTAAACGATCAATACGATTGACATTTAACCGAGTGCAAGTGTTACAGAAGGATCGATTAGTAATTTGATTGCTAATTAACTTAATTTGATTAAGTCAATGGGCTGAGATTAAGTCTAATTGAATATGATTTAATTAGATTTGGTTTGGACTTGATTGGATCAAGTTTAATTAGTTTATTAGATAAGCCAAGTGCAAGAAAAAACTAGTCCTAATTCAATTAGGACTTGGGTCAACCTAATTTCTAATTCGATTAAAAAATTAAATCAGATTTAAATCTAATTTAATCTGATTAAATTAGGTTTTTAATTAGGTTAAGACTTATTTTAATTGGATTGATTTAATTTTGGTTTGATTTGGTTTGAGAAACCAAATTTGAACAAGTCATATATTGAATCCTAGTAAGACTAGGATTCCATCTTACGCCACCTTAGCCCCCCATGCCCACTCTCTCTTATTTTGTGTGATAAAACCTTCTCTCCCAGGCCTTTACGCATGCTCAAAGCTTTTTACTCTTTCTCTCTTACATGAAATGTGGTTGTGGACCAAGTCAAAGTAGGAATTAGTTTGGATTTCAAATTCTATCAGATAGAATTTTAGGAAACCAAAACTCTTTCCTTATGGCACTGATTTTACTTAGATTTTTTTAAAAATTTTTGTGAATTTTATGGCACATATTATGTGTCTTTTACTAGTGGTCCATGGTAGTAAAAGAAAGAGGGCATGCCCATGAGTTGGGCACCCCTTGTCTTGCCCTGTTTGGATTTTTCTTGACTAGGTATTTGACCTAGACAAGGATTCTTCATATCTCTTTATTTAAGATGAATTTATTCTTAATATTTTTATAAATTATAAAGCATTGAGAGATATTTAGGGTGCATGAAAATCAAAAAAAAAGAGTATTCAGATATGGAGATATAATAGACACAAAACTAAGTGTCTAAGTGAGAGCAAAGAGAAGAAGAAGAGGATCTTCTTCTAGGGTTGCTGAGTTCACCTCTTTCCTTCCTCCATCTGTGAGTTTTCTGAGAGTGTTTCATATCTAAAACTTCTTCTCCTACTTCTTATCTTTAGAAGAGTCTAAATCAAGAAGAAGAAGGTATCTGATCGACCATCAAAGAAGGATCAGCACAGTACTAGCATACTGTGCTGATTTCCTGGATCAGGACTTCTGATCGTGATTCGTGGGCTCGTGTGGACAACTCCTAGAGGCCGGATATGTGTACGGCTCACAACATCATTCTCAAGCCTGAATCAGCAAAGTTAGAATGTCTAACTTGCAAGGTAATAGATCTGATCTATTATATTTTACATACATTAGATGTAGTATTGAAACATGTTGATATGATCAACATGCAGTTCTTGCTCTTTATATTTTAATTTTTGATTTAATATCATGTAATAATTATATAATTAGATATTAGATCTAGGAATTTTCTAATTTTATAAGATAAATTTTGATTTATTTTAGTCTTCCACTGCCTGATCTTGAAAAAATTTCAAGATCTGATCCTGAATCCTAGATCTGATTCCTTCAATTGGTATCAGAGCTGTTTATTACATAATTATTTATACATACTTAGATTATTTCTTAGACTAGATCTAATTTATAATCTGATTGTTAAATCTGAAATTAAAATTTTTAGATCAATCACGAACTGTAGGTTGTCCTACTGTAAGGTTTACCCCTTATAATGTAAAGGTTATTCTAGTTCGTGTAGATCTATCTTTAATCATAAATTTGTTAGATATGATCTAGATTAAATTTATAATTTATTAAATTTAAAAAATATTTAAATCTAAAATAAAATCTCTTTGTTCATAATTTTTGTGCAAAGAACCATCATATATTTGTCTAGAAAATTTGCGTAGTTTAAAGTTGAAATTATTTCAATTACATGAACCTATTTAGATTAGATCTAAAGTAGTTTCATACTTATTTCACTTATATTTTGATTATAAATCAAACATGCAACTTGATTGGTAGAATCATGTTGTAAAAATATTTTACAAATATAAAAATTATTTTCAAAAAGCCGAACCCCAATCTTCAGCCCAAAACTTAATTGAGAATTAAGAAGTTGTTTGATTAGGTTCTAGGATTGTGAATTGAAGAATCTAAGACACAAACCATAATACATTGGGTTAATGGGTTAGTAGAAATTAGGTCCATTAATTGGGTTAGACCTAAGGCTAGATTAAAGATGGACTTAATTAGAGAATTGACTAAATCTAATCAATTATTATCTTAGATTAGGTCAAGGATTCTCTAGATCAATTACAATAGTTGTAGTTGGTCAAGTCCATATCTTTAAGAAGAACCAAATGGACTTGTTTCTTGGTTAAGCAGTCTAGCACGAACTGTTAGGTTGATCTAATCGAAACTAATTAAATCAATTGGTGTTTAAGGTAAATAAGACCGGTGGTTTTTAATTGGTAGCCCGCTTATCTGGCCATTTCTGATGGTGTTTAAGGTAAGCTTTGACAGACCCTCCCACCGATTAAACTTACCTGACCTCTTGGTGAAATTATGTTTTGATCGGATCACTTGACTATTCAAGCTGACCCATGTCAGCTAGGTAAATCAGTGTGACTGATTTAGGTGCTCCTAGACCAGCCCTTTTAATGGTCTCCCTTAAGCTGACTTGGTGAAGCCAGTGGGAGGATCATGATAAGCTAGTTCATCTGACCTTCTCCTCTAAATCAATTAAATCTTCTAAAATTATTAGATCCTTAAAATAAAATAGTTATGGTGATAACTAGATCATAGACTCCCATTAAGTGAATGATAATGGGTCCATCAGTTGGATAATCATTGGAGGCCCAAAGGTCTGGTGCTTATCGACTGATGGAATTATCATTCATAATATAATTTTTTGACTGCAGCTTTCTAAATGGTGATTAGGTTAGCCAACCAATGTTGGGGCTAATCATTCATTGGCTAGATGGGCCAAGTATGGTCATATTAATGGTTGGACCTAACCAAACCTTTTCAGTGGAGGTCAAAGCCTACTGATTAGGGACTGGGGTAAAATTAAAATTATTAAAAATTATTTAGAGAAATAATTGATTATGAACCTACCTTAGATGTACATGGGTTGGCCAACCAAAGTTGAGCTTGTATGCAGTCTAAGTGGATTCTAGTACCCACTAAGGAATTAGGGTAATTCCTCGAATTAGAGGTAGAGGCTACCAATTTGAATAAAATAGTGGAAGAAATATTTTGATTAAAGTTTAAATCTTTAGGTTTAATGAATCAATTACTAATTAAGTTATAATTTTTCTTTATGCAGATATGGCCACTTCCCTATCGCTCCGATCATTGTTGGACAATGAAAATTTGATGGGATCTAACTTCGATAGCTGGTACCGAAAGTTGAAGATAGTCCTAAAGTATGAACGAATCCTATATGTGATAACGGATCCTACACCTGAGGAGCCAACTACCAATGCATATGGAACAGTCAGAGATACTTATCAGAAGTGGCTCAGTGATCGGACCATGGTGCGCTGCATCATGCTGGCTGCCATGAGCAATGAGTTCAGTCACAGATTTGAGACGGCTCAGCCAAAGGACATGCTTCAAGTGTTGGAGGATGCCTTTGGCACACCCGATGATGTGGAGAGGCACAAGACTAGTTGTGCCATCTTCAATGCCAAAATACAGGATGGTGCCTCTGTCATTGATCATGTATTGTACATGATCGAGCTGATGGAGCATTTGAGCAAGCTCGACTTTTCCTTGCATGAGCAGCTTGGAAAAGATGCAATACTGAATTCGCTGTCCAAGTCTTATCTCCCATTCCTCGCTCATTATAGAATGACAAAGCTTGAAGTAAACTACCACGGGTTATTGGGGTTGCTTCGAAACTTTGAGAAGGATCACCAACTCCATAAGGAGTTGGTGAACTTAGTGGGAGGTTCATCTTCTGGTTCTCGACCCTTTAAGAAAGGAAAGAAGAACAAAATAAAGAAAGTGAAGAAGGTGCAAGTTCAGGCTCGGACATCAGTGCAGGGCCAGACCAGAAAGATTAAGCTCGATAAGAGTCAAACTGAATGCTTCTTTTACAAGAAGCGGAGGCACCGGAAGAGGAACTGTCCTCAGTACATTGCCTCCCTAGACCCGAACAGGTAAAGAAAGAAGTAAGCTATTGCTGGGTAAGATATTTATATGATAACTCCTTGCAATTTCTTTATTTGTGATATAACGACTGGGTATTGGATACCAGTAGCCCTTATCATATTTGCAATTCATTGCAGGGATTGCAGGTCAGTAAGAGATTCGAACAAGGTGAGAGGTTCCTGAATGTTGGAGATGAAAGACCAGTTCCAGTTGTAGCATTAGGAATCTTGAAACTTATATTTGAGTCCTATACCGTTGTTCTTAACGATTGTCATTTCTGTCCTAGTTTCTTTTTAAATGTTATTTCTGTAGGCCTTCTGGTCAAAAATGATTATAAAATTTTAATAAAGAAACAAGTTTGTAATATCATTATAAATAGTGTTACTATTTTTATGGATATTTGAATAATGATGTGTATATGTTATCACAATCTGTTAACGTAGTCTATTCTACAGACAAGCACCCTAGATTAGATAGTGTATCAGATATCTACTTATAGTACTGTAGGTTAGGTCATATAAACAAGAACAGGATAAATAGGTTGACTTAAGAGAGAATCCTCGAAGTCAGTGATTGTGAATCACTTCCAACCTGTGAGTTCTGTCTTCTTGGTAAAATGACCAAGTCATCTTTTACTGAAAAATATGAGAGAGCTACTGAGCTCTTGGGCCTAGTACATACTGATGTATGCGGGCCCATGAGCATAAGTGCTAGAGGTAGATATTTCTACTTCATTACTTTCACGGATGATCTATCTGGATATGGATATGTCTATCTGATGAAACATAAGTCAGATTCATTTGAAATTTTCAAATGATTTTGAAGTGTTCAAATGATTTTGAAGTGAAGTAGAAAAATAAACTGAGAAGAGTATTAAAACTCTTCGATCTGATCGAGGAGGGGAATACCTTTTTAATGAGTTTCTCACATATCTAGGAGAGAATGGGATTCTCTCTTAATTGACTTCTTTAGGAACACCACAGCATAATGGTGTGTCTGAAAGGAGAAATCGGACTCTGTTAGACATGGTCAGATGATGGGTTTTGCCAGCTTGTCGATATCCTTCTGGGCATATGCACTCGAATCAACCTGTTATCTGTTAAATAGAGTTTCAAGTAAGTCTGTAATTAAGACTTTATATGAGATATGGATAGGACGTAAGCCAGCACTTTCACACCTTAGGGTCTGGGGGTGCCCGACCTATGTCAAACGGTTAGTTACAGATAAACTTGGACCTAAGTCTGACAAATGCATATTCATAAGGTACCCCAAAGAGATCAAAGGATATTTTTTCTACTATGCTAATGAGCAAAAAGTGTTCGTCAGCCTTAAGGCAACCTTTTTAGAAAAGAGTTCCTTAGTGAAGGAACCGTTGCCTCTAAGATTGAACTTGTTAAAGTTCAACAGGTAGAAGGACCGACACCAATAACTGAACCTGAGTCGGATTTGATTAGATCAGATTCAGAGCTCAATGTACCTACACCATTAAGGCGATTTGATAGAGTACCATGTCAGTCGAATAGATACTATGGTTTCTTGATCCGGGATGGTGATCCCATCGAAGTCGATTAGAACAATGAGGATCCGATCATCTATATGGATGCAATGCAGAGACTTGATTCTGAGAAATGGCTTGAAGTCATGAAATTCAAAATGGAGTCCATGAAGGTCAACGACGTATGGACATTGATTGACCCACCTGAAGGGGTTAAACCCATGGGTGTAAATGGGTCTTCAAAAGGAAAAGGGGCACAGACGGAAAGGTGGAGACCTATAAAGCCCGTCTGGTTGCCAAGGGGTATCGTCAACATTATGGTATTGACTATAACAAGATGTTCTCCCCTGTGGTAATGCTCAAATCCATTCAGATAATGCTTGCAATAGCTGCCCATCTGGATCATGAGATCTGGCAGATGGATGTAAAGACAGCTTTCCTGAATGGAGAGCTGACCGAAGAGGTGTATATGATACAACCTGAGGGGTTTACATCCACAGATGAGTTTAAGGTGTGCAAGCTTCAAAGATTCATTTTTGGATTGAAGCAAACGTCTCGGAGTTAAAACATGCATTTTGATAAGGTGATCAAAACGTATGGCTTCATTAAGAATGAAGAAGAGCCCTGCATCTATAAATGGGTAAATAGTCCAGTTGTGATATTCCTTGTCTTGTACGTGGATGACATTCTCTTAATCAAAAATGATATCCCCGCACTACAGGGAATAAAAGTTTGGTTGTCATCGCAGTTCTCCATGAAAGACTTGGGTGAAGCATCCTACATCCTAGGGATGAAGATCTATAAGGATAGATCTAAAAGGATGCTTGGGTTATCCCAATCCACGTACATAGACACTGTGCTGAAGAGATTCAACATGGAGAATTTTAAAAAGGGCTATCTACCGATAGGCCATAGAATTTCTCTCTCTAAGAAGGATTGTCCGACAACTTTTGAAGAGAGAGAGCATATGAGTAGAGTCCCATATACTTCGATCATGGGATCTATCATATACGTCATGACATGTACAAGGCCAGATGTGGCATACTCACTAAGAGTAGTGAGTAGATACCAATCTAATCCTCGAGAAAACCACTGGAAAGTGGTTAAAGCCATCCTTAAGTATTTGAGAAATACTAAGGAACAATGGTTGGTTTATGGCGAGTCAGATCTGAAACTTGTGGGGTTCACAGACTTCAGCTTTCAATCTGCCCATGATGACAGCAAAAGCGTGTCAGGTTATATCTTTACTTTGAATGGTGGAGCCATCTGTTGGAATAGTTTCAAGCAGCATATTGTGACAGACTCTATTTGCAAGGTGGAGTACATCACAGCATCGGATGCCGCGAAGGAAGCTGTGTGGTTGAGAAAATTCATCACCAAGCTCGGAGTAGCACCCTCCTCGATGGTCTGATCTTGCTTTACTACGACAGCACTGGTGCCATTGCACAGGCGAAGGAACCCAAAGCACACCAGTGGACGAAGCATTTTTTGTGCCGCTTCCACCTGATCCGGAAGATCGTGGATCGAGATGACGTCGACCTTCAGAAGATCGATGGAAAGGAGAACCTGGCTGACCCTTTCACTAAAGCCCTGGTGATAAAGGAGTTTGACAACCACAAGTCGAAGATGGGTATTAGATACTGTGCTGAGTGGCTTTAGGACAAGTAGGAGTTGTTGGAAAATATGTCCCAAAAATCAATCGTCAACCTATTGACGGTTGAGCAACCTTGTATTGTAATTGATTTGTTAATAAATAAAATATATTTTTGACTTTTTCATCATAAATTTTCATCTTCTAATGAACTCCATTATTATGATGAAGTCCTTAGGACTATTTAAGTTCGATAAAGAGAGGATTTATCGATTAGTCCTTAAAACTATTTATGACCAAATGATAGGCTGTTAATAAGGACGACAGCTTCTATCGAGCATAGGTCGCTATAGGCCATATGGGTTAGTTGTCCTCTTAACCAAAGAGTGTGAAGATACTGATATGGCACATAGGTGAGATGTAAGGATACATCATCATTGAACGTGACCAACTCCAAGATATTCTGCTGTCGAGAATATCTCTGAGGAGATATAGGGATAAGTGTCCCTTAGACCTGAGATCGCCTCAGTGACTTGCAAGCAACTCACTGTGCTTTGGTATTGGACTAACTAAATTTTTAATTCAGTGACGGAAGGCTTCTGGGCACAGTCAAGTACTTGCGAAGTTAGAGTGTGATCAAAATGGGATTGACCACTCCAAGAGTTGGAGAAGAATGAGTCGCTGTATTTCAATTTAGCAAAATCTTGGCCAGGATAATCCATCAAATGGATTTGATATTTTGAAATATAATGTGGACAACTTGATCAGAGTTGACAGTTGAACTCTGAGATGTCCTATGGGCATTTTGGTCAAGGTCATGAATTATATGAAAACTATATCCGTATGGGTTCTAAGGATGTTGTTCTACACATTCGACTTATCCGACCGTCGGATATCATTGCTAAATGGTCACTTCGATTAGTATAAAAATTTATTTCTGTGCTACCGACTTAGGTTCAGACCTATGAGGTTACACACATTAGAGTTCATGATCCGATCGGATGGTTGATCAATGATTAAAAATCATTCTAAGGTTAAACGATCAATACGATTGACATTTAACCTAGTGTAAGTATTGCAGGAGGATCAATTAGTAATTTAATTGCTAATTGACTTAATTTGATTAATCCAGTAGACTAAAATTAAGTCTAATTAAATATAATTTAATTAGTTTTGATTTGGACTTGATTGGATCAAGTCCAATTGGTTTATTGGATAAGCCAAGTGCAAGGAAAAACTAGTTCTAGTTCAATTAGGACTTGGGTCAACCTAATTTTTAATTTAATTAAAAAATTAAATAAAATTTAAATCTAATTTAATCTGATTAAATTAAATTTTTAATTGGATTAAGATCTATTTTAATTAGATTGATTTGGTTTTGGTTTGATTTGGTTTGAGAAACCAAATTTGAACAAGTCATAGATTGAATCCTAGTAAGACTAGGATTCCACCTTGCGCCACCTTAGCCCCCCACGCCCACTCTCTCTTACTTTGTGTCACAAAACCTTCTCTCTCAAGCCATCACACATGCCCAAAGCTTTCCACTTTTTCTCTCTTACATGGAATGCAGTTGTGGACCAAGTGAAAGTAGGAATTAGTTTGGATTTCAAATTCTATGAGATAAAATTTTAGGAAACCAAAACTCTTTCCTTATGGCACTGATTTTACTCAATTTTTTTCTGAGATTTTTGTGGCTTTTATGGCACATATTGTGTGCCCTTTGCTGGTGGTCCATGGCTGAAAAAGAAAGAGGGTGTGCCCATGAGTTGGGCACCCCTTGTCTTGTCCTGTTTGGATTTTCCTTGACTAGGTATTTGACCTAGACAAGGATTCTTCATATCTCTTTATTTAACATGAATTTCTTTTTGAGATTTTTATGGATTATAGAGAATTGAGAGACCTTTGGGGTGTGTGAAAATCAAAGAAAAAGAGTTTGGAGCATGGAGATATAATAGACACAAAACTAATTGTCTAGGTGAGAGCAAAGAGAAGAAGAAGAGGGTCTTCTTCTAGGATTGCTGAGTTCACCTCTTTTCTTCCTCCATCTGTGAGTTGTTTGAGAGTGTTTTACATCTAAAATTTATTCTCCTACTTCTCATCTTTGGAAGAGTTCAAATCAAGAAGAAGGAGGCATCTGATCGACCATCGAAGAAGGATCAGCACAGTACTAACATATTATGCTGATTTTCTGGACCAGAACTTCTGATCGTGATTCGTGGGCTCATGTGGATGACTCCTAGAGGTCGGATATGTATACGGCTTGCAACATCATCCTCAAGTTTGGATCAGCAAAGTTAGAATGTCTAACTTGCAAGGTAATAAATCTGATCTATTATATTTTACATACATTAGATGTAGTATAGAAACATGTTGATATGATCAACATGTAGTTCTTACACTTTATATTTTAATTTTTAATTTAATATCATATAATAATCATATAATAGAATCTTATATCTAAAGATTCTCTAATTTTATAAGATAAATTTTAATTTATTTTAGTCTTCCGCTGCCTGATCTTGAAAAAGTTTCAAGATCTAACCCTGAAACCCTAGATCTGGTTCTTTCATGATCCAATAAGAGAGAAGGTAATAATTTTCTCAGATCACTTGCCTCGAATCTCCTTAGAAACTTTAGAAAAATAAAAAAATTGGTGAAGTAAGGTCTAGGTCCCCTTTTCTTTTATTAATAAGCAACAAATTGAGATACATAGTTTCTATTTATAGTAGTGAAGCTTGCCCCAACATAATCGGGTTGAATTCTTCTTTTAGTTCAAATAGGACAGAGCTTTCCTAAAATAGATATGATTAGTGAAATTAAATGCAAAAAAGCTAAATTTCTAGAGGAGATGTATCTCAACTGCTCTATCAACTCTACCTTCAAGCACTTTGCCTAATTATTTTTGAATTGAAAGATATACCTTTATAAAATCATTTTTGAAAAGAAAATTTTGGTTTTACAAGCCCATTTTAAGATCCAAAAAATGAAATTTGATGCTAATCACCCAGTGCATTGTGTCCTCTAGGGGATAGTGCCACATCATATAGCTCAAAAGTTATCTAATTTCAAAAAAAAAATCTTAATCTGTGATCTGATCAGGGAGGAGGAAGATTTTCTTTAACTTATTCAACTTGAATCTCAAAAAAATAAAAATAAAATAAGAGAAGAATTTTTGAAAGTAGGGCTCAAGTCCTTTTTGTTTTTCTTTATTCTTTAATCTTCATTCTCAACACAAAAAATAGAGGTACATAGCTCCTATTTATAATAGTGAGGTCTATCCTTACACAATTCAGATCAGATTCTTTTTCTTATTTTCTAGAAGGATGTCTATTATTAAATAAATTATATTACTCTTTTTCTAGTTTAAATAGGACTAAATCTCTAAAAAATAATAAAGATGAAATTTTTAAAAAAAAATATTAAAATTTTATAAAAAATATATCTCGACTTCTACATCAATTTTATCTTTATCACTCTACCTAATTCTCTACCAATTGAAAGATTACTTCTGATCAAGATCTTATCCAAAAAAGAAAAGCTTCGATTTAACTAGCCTATTTTGAGACATAAATGATGGAATTTTGATCCAATTTAGCCCTTTTTATGGCTGACCCAAAGTTGTAGATCTTGATGAGATATCTAATTTCAAAAAAATAATCATCTCAATTAAGCAGTATATGATCAAGTTATAGGCACCTGAAGTTTAGTGTGAGATTTAGCTTTTTAATGTGGTAGATCTTGCTTTGAGTTTCTATCTAGCTCTACTCATAGGGGCCAACATAATCTACATCAAGTCCTCGTAGTGGTCAAAGTGATCCATATCAAATCTGGTGATCCTTCTAAATATCTGTAGTGGTCAAAAGTCTATACCAAGTCTGATGATCCATCTGAATCAATGCTCTCCTTATTTAGGGGATTAAGCTCCTATTAAATTAGAATTAAAGATGAAAAATACTTGCTTTCCCATCTCATGGATGAACTGCTTGGCTTTGCTTGGATATGATTTTCAACATTGGTCCTTTTTGTTAGATGATATATTTTGATCTTTGGACTTAGAAGATAACTTAGCTACAGATGTCGCTAGTGCTTGTGTTGAAGATGTCGCCAATTATGACACAACATAGGTGAGTTGGACAATCTGTTCCCCTAGTAGGGTAAGACATTCCTTCATCTCATCATTTATCGAGGTAAAACTAGTATCCATACTCGTCTTTTATCCTTTGATGTACTTCATGTTGGATTATGATAGCACAGTGGAAGTATAAATTTCATAACTTTGCATAATGAAATCATAATTATCAAACCCTAAGTTAAGACCTCCTTGGTGATTAATAATCATATATCTAGACATGCATGATACTACAGAAGATATAGAAGAATACCTATATCGCTAAATCCAAAAAATTTCGACAGAGCTTCAACTAAGGGCCCAAGCATTCGCTCTCTAATGGTGATCCACACAGAGACTGGATCAAGACACAAGCTCCTTTAAGATTTTTCTTATCTAATTTGGGTAGCACAACACTCCTCTTGTGTTATTTTGAACACCCTCCTCCCTTGGCTTATCTTTCTCTACCTTCCTTATCTCTGTCTTCCTTAACTATCTTCCTAAGCCCTTGTCCTAATTTGAACTTGCCCTTACTATATTTGGACTTGTCCTAACAAGGGAAGGAAGAAAGAAATTGGACAAACTAAAGATGAATGTAAGAAAGAAGAGATAGACTTTTGAATACCAAAACACCGGAGACTCCACACTATTTATAATTAGCATGGAGACACCTATCAACAGGTGTTATCCAATCCACATGCCCCAAATCAAATTTTAGAGGTTTTTCCACATCCTAAATAGAAGAAAAGTCATATCTGATAAGAGTCCTTCTATAGGTGAAACTCTTTTATCAGATATGACATTTTATTCTTCTTTCGCATGGGCCTAATAAAAGATGTGATAAGCATCTTTTCATTAATCAGATTATTTTCAAATTTTTACATATAGAAACTCTTTCCTTAAATGTATAAAAATCAAAAGATTATCTGATATAAGTGGTGTCTAAGAGACCTAAAGCAGAAGGAGTCTACGCAGTCTTTTATCAGTGTTTTCAAAGAGTCGCGTAGCATCAATTTGTGGTGCCCTCCTTCTCCACCACATATCAACACCTCATGCCATATGAGGGATTATATTGGAGGCACCATTTAGCTCTTTTAGGCATGGAAAAACTTAAAAATAAGGTGGTGTGGGTGTTTGGTTAAGAGTCCATAACCAAATGGACTCTTTAATCCATATCTATCCATAACACCAAGTCAAAGCTAACCCAATCCAATTAGGCCAAACCAAATAAGAGGAATTTAATTAGGTGCCAACATTTGGCTAACCTAAATTAGACCCAAATAAATCATGAGCTTAATTAACTCAATTCTATTCAAATTAGAATTGAAATCAAAATCGATTCGATTTTAAGAGCTAATGTTTGCAACATGTGCTAGCATGTTAACTCTGCAAACTTAATCTAATCCAATTAGATCCTTAATTAGTCTCTTTTTTGTGTGACCCATTGGGTTTCTCATCTAGCTAGCAGTAGGTCTAGATGCAAGTGGACCAAATTTGATTAGAACCTTTCTAATCAATTTAGGTCCGAATCAAGCTAACCTGAATTCAGCAATTAGAACCCTGTCTAATTTGTGACCAAATTAAATCTTTAATTTGATCAAACCCACAAGTCAAGATTGATGTCTAGCAACATATCATGACTACCTGAAAGATATAAAATTTGAAAAAATCAAATATACCCTTCAGTAGTAAGTTACCGTGCAACCCAGTCCTTTGATCATCCTGCATCCTGAATATGTTTATGAGTATGGAATCATGTCAAACTCAATACATATTCTTATTGATTCTTTATCAATCAATGATAACTCTAATGAAGCAGTAGAATCCCTATCTAACCTTTATTTGCTTTGGCCAAAGTCTTCCTGAGTTTATTAAGAGAAAAGAATACGTAGGATGTCATCTCTTCTTACTAAGAGTGATCAATTCCTTGTTGACCTACTCACAACCTCCAGACACACTCCACCATATTCAGAATACCCCGTATATGATTTAATATCATGTTTGAGTGTAAACCAAAATATGAATTTATATTTATAAGATTCCATGGTGGTTTCAGGTCTAAGGACTATTTGCACAACTCCCACTTAAAGAATTATCTTTTGACATGTAAGTAAGACTCCATAAGATATTCTCTATTGGTGGGTCAATTTAGTGAACTCATTCCTTAATGAGTACCCACACTTTTGTATTAGTGTCTCCACATAAGTGGCTTGTGAGTCAGCCACCCTCTCTATCGAGCATACAAAGGATGTGCTAGTCTTTCCGAATATTGATCTCCGACTCAATATTCTTACGACCAAAAATATTTAAGATTAAGATTTTAGAGTTTTAAATCTCACAGGCATGACTCATTCATGTCCTCTAAAATCATTATCCTAATCTATGGGGTTCATCATAATCCTTAATATAGAAAGATGCAACTAAAATGATGAATCAAAAATATCTTATTTTTATTTATATTAAAAATAAATATCTTTACGTGAATTGGAAGAATATATGAATAAGTCCCATCACACAACTCTTGTGATTGGCTTATAGGGCATGTATTCTTTCAATCTTCCACTTGCACTAAAGCCAATCGCCTTTGTATTTTAATCCTATACAATCAAGATGGCAATCAAATAGTTGCTGTGATAATACCTTAGTGAATGGGTCTGCTATATTATTCTTAGTTTCTACTCGTTTTAATATAACATCTTATCTTTCGACAATCTCTCGAACAAGGTGGAAGCATCTGAGGATGTGTTTTGATCTATGATGAGATCTTGGTTCTTTAGCTTGAATAACAGCACCAGTATTGTCACAATAAAGAGGCGTTGGTCCTTCAATCGTAGGAATAACTCCTAACTCCATGATGAATTTCTTCATCCAGATAGCTTCCTTAGCGGCTTCACTAGGAGCAATGTACTCTGCTTCAGTAGTTGAGTCAGCTACTATCTGCTGCTTCGAACTCTTCCAACTCACTGCTCCTCTATTCAGGGTAAAAACATATCCTGAAATTGATTTGCTATCATCTGGATCAGATTGAAAACTAGAATCTATATATCCTTCTAGCTTTAATTCTGATCCTCCATATATTAGAAAAATATCTTTAGTTCTTCTCAGATACTTAAGAATATTTTTCGCTTTCCAATGATCTTCTCCTGGATCAGCTTGATACCTGCTGACTATGCCTAATGCATAAGCCACATCAGGCTGGTACATAATATGGCATACATAATAGATCCTACTGCCGAAGCATAAGGAATAGAATTCATTCTTTCTCTTTCTTCTGATGTCTTTGGACACATTTTCTTAGAGAAATGTATGCCTTGACTTATGGGTAATTAACCTCTTTTACTTCCCTCCATGTTGAATCTCTTCAATACTAAGTCAATGTACCTAGATTGGGATAAACCTAGCATCCTTTTAGATCTATTTCTATAGATCTTTATACCCAAAATGTAGGATGCTTCACCCAAATCTTTCATGAAAAACTTATTAGATAGCCAAGTTTTGACTGACTGGAGCATTGGAATATCATTCCCAATCAATAGTATGTCATCGACATACAATACTAAGAAGACTAAAGCACTCTCACTAGCCTTCTTATATACACATGGTTCATCCATATTTTTTATGAAGCCAAACTCTTTGACTGTCATATCAAAACAGATATTCCAACTCCTTGATGCCTGCTTTAATCTATAAATAGATTTTTTAAGCTTGCATACCTAGTTTGGCCTCGTACTGGAGACAAAACCTTCTGGCTGAGTCATATAGACCTCTTCCTCAAGATTACCATTAAGGAAGGCAGTTTTGACATCCATCTGTCAGATTTCGTAATCATAGTATACAGCTACAGCAAGTAAATTCCGTATAGACTTCGGCATAGCCACTGATGAAAAAGTTTCATCATAATCAATCCCTTGCTTTTGTCTGAAATCTTTTGCCACTAACCCAGCTTTGTAGGTTTCAATTTGACCATCTGCTCCGATCTTCTTTTTGAAGACCCACTTGCATCCTATTGGGGTTACACCCTCAGGTGCATCAACTAGTGTCCACACTTGATTGGAATACATTGAGTCCATTTTAGATTTGATAGCATCGAGCCACTTGTCAGAGTCTTTACTCATGACGGCTTTTGAATAAGTCAATGGATCATCATCTTGAATGATACTAGTCTCATTATCATTTTTTATGATGAAACCATATCTTGAGGGTGCATAATGTACTCTATTTGACCTTCAGAGAGGAGGTGTAAATTTTGGATGTACCATATTACTAGGTACTTCTGGTTGAGAAACTTTCGTTGGTAATTCTAGAACACTTTGTAGGTCTTGAACTTCTTTGAGTTCAATATTCTTCCTACTGCCTCTTTCTTAGATGAATTCTTTTTCTAAGAATATGGCATGCCTACTGACAATTATTTTTTGTTCAGTAGGGTAGTAGAAATAATATCCTCTAGTTTTCTTAGGATATCCTACAAATAAATACTTGTCTGACCTTGTACCTAGCTTATGTCCAAAAATATTTTTAACATAAGCAGGACAGCCTCATATTTTGAGATGTTTAAGATTGGACTTCCTACCATTCCATAATTCATATGGAGTGCTAGGTACTGATTTTGAAAGCACTCTATTAAGAATATATACAGCAGTTTCCAAGACATATCCTCAGAAAGATATTGGAAGATCAGCATAGCACATCATAGACCGTACCATTTCTATAAGAGTACGATTTTTTCTTTCTGCTATACCATTCAACTGTGGCATATAAAGAGGTGTCCATTTAGAAAAAATTCCTTATCCTTTAAGATGATCAAGAAATTCACTGGATAAATACTCACCACCTCGATCAGATCGAAGGACTTTAATACCTTTTTCAGTTTATTTTTCAACCATCTTTTGATATTCCTTAAACTTATCAAATGCATTGGATTTATGTTCCATGAGGTACATATATCCATATCTTGATAAGTCATCTATAAAAGTTATAAAATAGGAATATCTTTCTCTGGCTAAAGTTGTCATGGGCCCACATACATCTGAATGTACTAAGGCCAATAACTCATTTGTCCTTTCTCCATGTCCAGAGAATGGAGTCTTGGTCATTTTTTTTATGAGACAAGATTCATAAGTTCTATATGATTTAAAATCATATAGTTCAAAAAATTTCTCTTTATACAACTTGCTTATCCTTGACTCACCAATATGACCAAGATGGTAATGCCAGAGAAATGACATATTTATATCTTCTCTCTTTCTTTTTATATTTTCATGAATATGAAAAATATTTTCATTAAGTAATTGAATTAGAAGATCATTATCAAAATATCCGTTTCCAAAGAATTTATTTGCACGAAATATAGAGCAACCACTGCCCATAAATTTTATTTCATATCCATATTATATTAAAAGAGGTGCAGATATGATATTTCTCAGAATCTTTGGCATATAATAACATTTTCTAATTCTAGAATTTTTTCTCAGAATCTTTGGCATATAATAACATTTTTTAATTCTAGAATTTTTTCTGATGGTAGCTCCAGCAGGTAAGTTCCCACAGCTTGAGCAGAGATTAATTCTCCACTAGCACCGAAAAGCTTGAATTCATTTTTTTTCAGCCCTTTGATTCTCTATAACCCCTGCAATGAATTGCAAATATGAGAACCACATGCGGTATCCAATACCCATGAATTACTTGCTGAAGAACTTAGTGAAAATATAGTATGTATCATATACATACCTTTGTTTGCCACACTTGCATTTTCTTTCATCTTTGCAAGAAAACTCTTGCAATTTCTTTTCCAATGTCCTGCACTGCCATAGTGATAACATGTCATATCTGCAGGGACATGCTTTGCCTTCTTCTTCTTGAAGGTGATTCTTTTAGGGTTCAATTTCTTTCCTTTCTTTAAACCCTTCTTGCCATATTTATTTTTATCCACCATAAGAAGTAGACCTTTTACTCTCTTTATATGATTTTCAGCTATTTTCAACATATTTAATAGCTCTGGTAGGGAAATATCTAGTTTGTTCATATGGTAATTCACCACAAACTGGGAGAAGGATTCTGAGAGAGACTGGAGGATTAGATCTTGATTGAGTTCTGCATCCATGGTGAATCCTAATTGACCTAATCTGGTGATCAAGTCAATCATCTTCAGTACATGATTTTGATCTGGAGTTTCCTCAGTCATCCAAGCCCGAAACAACTGCTTAGATAATTCATATCTAGCAGTTTGGCTCTGTTCTCCATATAGCTTTTTTAAATTGAGCAGTATGGAAGAAGCATCCATATCCTCATATTGCCTCTGTAATTCATTACTCATAGAGGCCAACATTATACATTTAACAACCATGTTGTTAATTTGCCACATCTTATATGTGGCCTTTTCCTCCTCTGAAGCATCTTCATTGATTGGACTAGGGTCAGATGTATCCAGAATGTAAGAGAACTTTTCTTGCATAAACACTATATGCAAGTTTCTCAGCCAGTCCACATAATTGAGACCAGTCAGCTTATTTGCATCAAGGATGCAACGTAGTGAGAGTGAAGTAGCCATAATGCAGAGTTTTAATCTACAAGAATTAAGAATAATCATATAAGGAGATGATTCATAGTGACATGTATAACTAGATGAGATCTTTTTATTCTAGTTATTGCTCTCACTATTTTATCATATACCATAGCCCTCTCTATGATAGACGAAAAATCCTAAATCAATCTCTTAGTGGGGTTGAGATCCTTATTCCTCAAAGAAGTCTTGTGGATAGCACAATAAACTTCAGTGAGATCAAAGGTAGGAAAATTTTTCTAATTATATTCTCAACATAAATTACTTCTAAAATATTTATAGTCTTATGGATAGCACAACAAATCATAATATTTTAGTTAAGTCAAACTCTTCATTTTTATACAGCCATATTTGAAATTAATATTGCTCTTATGGATAGCACAACAAAACAATAATAATTCAAATATGCTATAAGCATTCATAATTGTTGCCCAGCTATGCAACCCAAGAGGGGGGGGTGAATTGGGTTTCTAAAAATTTTAAGCCCCAACTGATTACTTATGAAGAACAACACAAAGACTTTAATTCAATATTAATTACCTAAAGCAGGAATGCAAGAATATAATAAAGAGATAAAGTGAAGCGATAAAGCACACCACAAACACAAGAATTTATAGTGGTTCGGTGCTAACCTTGCACCTACATCCACTCCCCAAGCTCCTACTTGGGAATTTTAATCCACTACACTTTGTATTCAACCCGAATACAAAACGTCGGAAACTCTGACACTAGCTATCCCAAGCTAGATCACTTATTTTCCGGGTACAAGTAAACCCAAAACACTCCGATTTCAGGTTCGGATCAACCTTTCCTTGTTTTGAAAATCCTCCAAAAACAAGAACTAAAACTCACAAAGAGTTAGAAAATTTTGAGCACAGATTAATACAATAACAGCTCCTTTAAATGAGCTAATATAACAATAAAAACTTTTACTCAAATGAAGAACCCCTTTTCGGATTTTCTCAAGGTGGATGAACGCTTGAACGAATGCTTGAGAAGAGGTTGTTTGTTGATTGAAGATCTCTTGAAAGCTTTGGAAGATCTCTAGATCAAGGTTGAACAATAGGCTCGAAAGATCCTCTTGAATGCTCTTGCTTTTCTCTTTCACAATCTCTCTTGTATATTGTGGATCCTCTCTCTTTTTCTTTTTGGATATTTCGTTGATCTCAGGCTTTTTCGTGCAGATTTCGGATCCTTTCTTCTATTTTTTTTTTCTCTTTTGATTTCACGTTTGATCTGCTATTTAATCTGTAATTTCTTTCACCATTAAAAGTATTTTATGACATTAGAAGCAAGAGAAAACAATTTAGGCAGATAAAGAGCCGTTAGAGCAATTTTAGGAAGCATAAAAGGCAATTAAAATGGGCAAAAAAATAGTCGTTGCTGACATTTCCCATCGCAGGGGTCGACTCATGAGTCGACTCATGCTTCAGGGGTCGACTCATGAGTCGACCTCTGTTTCAAAAACCAGAGAATGCGTTTCTGGAAATTCTTGGCTCAAATTAGCAGGGGTCGACTCATGAGTCGACTCATGCCTTGTGGGTCGACTCATGAGTCGACTCACAGGTCGTGCCAAGCCAGAAAACTAGCGTGCCAAGGAGAATTTTTGCGTGCCAATCAGCTCACAGTGCCATGAGTTGACTCATGAGTCGACTCATGCACTTCAAACCTTCATAACTTCAAAAATATAAGTCCAAATACAATGAAATTTTCACCAATAGATTTTAAATCATTTGTTCTACCAAATGGTACTATCAAATTAGGATTTTAGTGAAATTATAATTTTGCCCTTGAAGAGCATAAGGACTTTTTCATTTTAAAATTATTTGTATCCCTTCAATCTGCTTTGTAATCATCAAAATCAATCTAGGAGCAACAATAATGCACCAAGATTTTATTATATTAGTCCCATAGTAAGTTTTGTGGATAGCATAACAAACTTACTATGGTTCTTAAAATAATAATCATCTTAGCATGAAGGAAGGCTTTAGTAGTGTAATAAACACTGAGCAGATCAAATTCAAGATTTAGACTAACCTAATTGGCTAGATAAGTAGGTGGGGGTCCCTTCGTTGTTTTTCTTAGACACCAATAAATTGGTCAGGTCAGTCAACAGAACCAATTAAAAAACCACCTTTAACACTTGCCTAGACACTAATTGATTAATCGACACAAGAATTGGTTAGCCATTGGTTCTAATCACTACGACTTAATATAATTTTTTATGAGGACTTTAGTGGTCACAAGCACATCCTTAAAAATTTAACTACATGATTATGATCTAACAAATATATATTAAATAAATCATAACAAAGTTATTTACATAATATAACACATACAGTATATCATATGTATGCAACTCGCATGTATATATAATTCTATATATAGACATGCTCATATGATTGAACCAATCAAGGTTGGCTCTGATACCACTGTTGGATTATGATAGCATAGTGGAAGTATGAATTTCATAACTTTGCATAATGAAATCATAATTATCAAACCCTAAGTTAAGACCTCCTTGGTGATTAACAATCATATATCTAAACATGCATGACACTACAAAAGATATAGAAGAATACCTATATCACTAAATCCAAAAAATTTTGACAGAGCTTGCATTAGGCGCCCAAGCATTTTTCCTCCAATGGTGATCCACACAGAGACTAGATCAAGATACAAGCTCCTTCAAGAATTTTCTTCTCTAATTTGGGTAGCACAACACTCCTCTTGCGTTTTCTTGAACACCCTCCTCCCTTAGCTTGTCTTTCTCTACCTTTCTTATCTCTTTGTTTTCCTTTACTATCTTCCTAAGCCCTTGTCCTAATTCGAACTTGCCTTTACTATATTTGAACTTGTCCAAACAAGGAAAGGAAGAAAGAAAATGGACAAACTAGAGATGAATGTAAGAAAGAAGAGATAGACTTCTAAATACCAAAACACCGAAGACTCCATGCTATTTATAATTAGCGTGGAGACGCCTATCAATGGGTGTTATCCAATCCACATGCCCCAAATCAAATTTCAGAGGTCTTTTCATGTCCTAAATAGAGGAAAAGTCATATCTGATAAAAATTCTTCTGCAGGTGAAACTCTCTTATCAGATACGATATTTTATTCTTCTTTCGCGTGCGCCCAATAAAAGATGCGATAAGCATTTTTTCGTTAATCAGATTATTTTTAAATTTTTACATGTAGAAACTATTTCCTTAAATGTATAAAAATCAAAAGATTATCTGATATAAGTGGTGTCTAAGAGACTTAAAGCAGAAGGAGTCTATGCGGTCTTTTATCAGTGTTTTCGAAGAGTCGCATAGCATCAATTTGTGGTGCCCTCCTTCTCCACCACATATCAATGCCTCATTCCATCCAAGGGCTTATATTGGAGGTACCATTTAGCTCTTTTAGGTGTGGAAAAACTTAAAAATAAGGTGTCATGGGTGCTTGGTTAAGAGTCCATAACCAAATGGACTCTTTAGTCCATATCTATCCATAACACCAAGTCAAAGCTAACCCAATCCAATTAGGCCAAACCAAATAAGAGGAATTCAATTAGATGCCAATATTTGGCTAACCTAAATTAGACCCAAATAAATCATGAGCTTAATTAACTCAATTTTATTCAAATTTGAACTGAAATCAAAACCTATTCGATTTTAAATGCTAGTGTTTGCAACATGTGCTAGCATGTTAACTCTGCAAACTTAATCTAATCCAATTAGATCCTTGATTAGTCTTTTTTGTGTATGACCCATTGAGTTTCTCATCTAGCTAGCAGTAGGTTCAGATGCAAGTAGACCAAATTTGATTAGAACCTTTTTAATCAATTTAGGTCCAAAACAAGCTAACCTGAATTCAGCAATTAGAACACTGTCTAATTTGTGACCAAATTAAACCTTTAATTTGATCAAACCCACAAGTCAAGATTGATGTCTAGCAACATATTATGACTATCTAGAAGATGTAAAATTTGATGAAAAAAATCAAATATACCATTCAGTGGTAAGTTACCATGCAACCCAGTCTTTTGATCATCCTGCATCTTGAATATGTTTATGAGTATGGAATCATATCAAACTCAATACATATTCTTATTGATTCTTTATCAATCAATGATAACTCTAATGAAGCATTAGAATCCCTATCTAACCTTTATTTGCTTTGACCAAAGTCTTCCTGAGTTTATCAAGAGAAAAGAGTACGTAGGATGTCATCTCTTCTTACTAAGAGTGATCAATTCCTTGTTGACCTACTCACAATCTCCATACACACTTCATCATATTCAGAACACTCCGTATATAATTTAATATCATGTTTAAGTATGAACCAAAATATGGATTCATATGTACAAGATTCTATGGTAATCTCAGGTCTAAAGACTATTTACACAACTCTCACTTAGAGAATTATCTTTTGACATGTAAGTAAGACTCCATAAGATATTCTCTATTGGTGGATCAATTTAGTGAACTCATTCCTTAATGAGCACCCACATATTTGTATTAGTATCCCTACACAAGTAGCTTGTGAGATCAGCCACCCTCTCTATCGAGCATATAAAAGATGTGCCAGTCTTTCCGAACATTGATCCCCGACTCAACATTCTTACGATAAAAAATATTTAAGATTAGGATTTTAGAGTTTTAGATCTCACAGGCATGACTCATTTATGTCCTCTAAAATTATTATCCTAATCTATGGAGTTTATCATAATCCTTAATATAAAAAGATGCAACTGAAATGATGAATCAAAAATACCTCATTTTTATTTATATCAAAAATAAATATCTTTACATGAATTGGAAGAATATATGAATAAGTCCCATCACATAATCCTTATGATTGGCTTGTAGGGCACTTATTCTTTCAATCACTTCAAGCATGAATAGCTTTTCTCCTGACTACTTGTATTGTTTGCACATTTGGACCTCTTATAGATGTAAAGGATCAAAGCTCTGATATCAACTTGATCCAATCAGAGAGAAAAAAGATTTTTTTTCAACCCACTTAACTCAAATCAGAGAAGGAAGATTTTCTTCAACCTACTTAATTTGAATCTGACAAAAACAAAGCTAGAAGAAGAGAGAATTTTCAAAAGAAGAGCTCAAATCTCTTTTCTTTCTCTTTATTCTTTATTCTCTACATCGAAAAACTATGACACATAGCCCCTATTTATAATAGTCTATTTTTGCATAATTCAGATTGAGTTTCTCTTTTTATCTTCTAGAAGGATGTCTACCATTAAATAAATTGGATTGATATCTTTTTTCTAGTTTAAATAGGACCAAGTCTCTAAAAAAATATGATAACTATAAAAATTTTGAAAAAATATTAAAATTTTATAGAAGATAGATCTCAATTTTAATATCAACTTTATCTTCTATTGCTCTATCTAATTCTTCACAGATTGGAAGATAACTCTTAGTCAAATTCTTGTGCAAAAAAGAAAGTAGAAAGTTTTGATTTGACCAACCTATTTTGAGGCTTAAACAATAGAATTGTAGTCTAATTTAGCCCCTCTAAGTGTTGACCCAAAGTTGTAAATCTTGAAAAGATATCTAATTTAAAAAAAAAAAAAAGATCATCTTAATTGGATTCAAATTCTTGATGTAGAAAATTTTGTGCGTAGATTTTGTCTAACTCTACTTGTAGTGGCCAATATTATCCACATTGAGTCCTCGTAGTGGTGAAAATAATCCACATCGAGTCTAGTGATCTTTCTATATACTCGTAATGGTCAAAGTGGTCTACATCGAGTCTCATAATCCATCTAAATCAATCAAGCACGGCCAAGTTATTGCCTCCAAAATTTTGACTCATGATTTAGCTTTTCTATATGGTAGATCGATCTTGCTTCTAAATATTATCCAATCATCTCATAGTAACCAAAGTGGACCACATCAAGTTTGATGATCCTTTTAGATCCATGTCAATATAGTTGATACAATCTACGTTGCACCCCTTCGACGCTAGGTGTCATTCAAAATACTCTTAAGTCCAATTAGGTTACCTTTGGCTCACAAGTATCCAAAGAGCTTAAATTTTGGAACTTAGGTCAATAGTAGATTAAGTTGCAATGTTAGAAACAATCTAGTGCACATAAATCTGAAGGATGACTTTACTATAATCCACACATTTAGAATTTGAAGCCTAACTGCTTCCATTTCATCCTATGTTAAATTATGTTAAATTATGTCAATTGAAACTTGGATGAAGAAGTCATAGCCTAATTGCTAAAGCAATGTCTATGCAATCCAATCTATAAACAATGACTAAAAGTCTTCCTTGAGATTAGATCTCCTAGGCAAAACCCTACCATTGTCATATTTGAACTGCAGAAACATACCATCAAATCCAGCTTAAGTCCTATTCAACTATAGAGTCACTTGAAGGTATCTAGGGTATTATTCGTTTCTTTGGATGGCATAAAAACTGCCATGGATTGTTTTTCATATCCAGAATACCCCTAAGGCACAACATTTAGTTTTAGATGTCTATCTTTGATGCAGATCAAGTCCTAGTTAGATTGTAAGTGCACCTAAATGAGTCCTTATCAATCTTAAAGGGCCCTAGAAGTGATTCTCTATCTACATACATTCAATTAAGAAAAGTATCCTTTTTTGAGATCACTTTAAATGCCACTCTCTTGCATGGTGGATTCTGCAACTCTAATGGATTTTAGAGCAAACCCAAGTAGAGTCCAAGAAAAATCCATGATGAGTTGGTGGAATTGAGCAAGTTAAAACCTTGGTCAAAGATTCATGGTAGACTCCAAGCATTGAGTTCTTATTAGCCTTCTAGTTTAGTATCATCTAATTACTCTTTTTTAATTAGGATTTATAGTAAAATTATATCCTCTTGTTTCCTACTTTTGTTGACAAGTTCTCAAGCTCATGTTGGCATCTCTCTCTTATATCAGCTATTTGGTAACAAAGCAAGTAGGGGTGAGCAAAAATCAAACCTGAACCAATCAAACCAATGAAATCAAACCAATCAAACCAATGAAACCAAACCAAACCACAAGTTTAGTTTGGTTTAAAAGCTTATTCAGTTTGGTTTGGTTGGTTTTTGACATATAAAAAATAGGTTTGGATTGGTTTAGGTTTGTTAGTAAATAAAATCATTCTCAAACTGATCCGAACCGGCTTTAATAAAATGATATCATTTTGATTAGGATATTATTTATGTTAGAGTATTAATGTATTACGAAACCATTCTGGATTTATGGTGTTGTTTATCAATTTGATTTTGCATTGATTAGTCTTAAACACTAAGTGACTTACTCACTGGATTGTTTATTTTTATTGTAATATATTGGGGATCTTTATTTTAATCCTTAATGATGGTATTTATTTAAAATTTTATTTTATTGAGTGATAATATCTTGTTCCAAGTTAAATCATTTTACTTAATAAATTCTCTTGATGGTACTCTTATATGAAAAAAAAATAAATCTTCATGAATCACAAAAAAAAAATTATAAATCGAAAAACCAAACCAAGCTAGACCATTTAAACCATGTTGGTTTGGTTTGGTTTCAATCTTCCATTGGTCTGATTTGATTTCTAGAAATACCAAACCATTTAGGGTTGGTTCAGTTTAAGTTTGAGCATGAAACTGGTCCAAATCGGACCATGCTCACTCCTAAAAACAAGTTCCTTCTTTTTTAGACTATGATTATTTATGTGATGCTTGCATGATTAGGTAGGATTCCTCGTACTTACGTGCTCTGGATACTAATGAAGGAAAAATCACTTTTTTTCTTGTAGGATCTTCCAGATCTAATGAGATCTGAGATGAAATATTTTAAAAAAAATTATCCTACTTTATTTCAGATCTAAGGGCTATTAGATCTGATTCTTATTATTTGATATTTAATCTAAATTAAAACTAAAACTTGAGGATTAGAGAAATACCTCTAGGGTAACTAGATTACCCTGTAGATAATCACAGCAATGCCCGAGGTTCAAAAATAGCCATGCAGTCGTCTGGCCTCTACCAGTATCCACTCAAGCAGGATCTAAATCGTCAACTCCTTACGAATCTTTATTCAAAAAATCAGATCTGGATCTAATCTGGAAGATCTTCAAAAGATCTTCTGAAGCTGGAGCAGCAGCTTCTCGATAAATTTCTGCAGCCTTCTGATCAGGGAGCCACCACACCTTGGACAAGCACCAGATGGATGCCCAACTTCTTGGACGTGTAGAGGGAAGAAAGAGAAGCAGAGAGGATATAGAGAAGTGGTGGGAAATCTCTTTTTTTTTGGATATTCAGTAGATTCACTAAACCCTAGGCACAGACAGGGTTTAAATAGACCCTGCTGCGCCATGCAGTGCCACATCATTTGACCAATCAAAAAATTTTAATTAATTCTAAAAAAAAATTGATTGGTGGAGTGATGTCATCTGATCATATCAGATAAGAATCTCCACAATCCCTCCTACTGTTGGTGCCAATACTGGATAAGCACAGTGAGATTGGCGCCCTACAGTCCAAGTTGATCAAGGGATCAGAGTCCTCATCTCATGGGACTCTATCCTTATCCACTTGGGGCGCATGGCCAATTTGATCTTGGCACCCACTTTGAGGCCTAATTTAGCAGGTGGACACTCTACAAAAACTCTCCAATGACCTCTTGCCAAGTGGCCTTCAGTTTAAGATCCATAAGTCAACGTTTGACCGATGTCCTAAAACGAAAATGGCAGGTGACAGAAATTGGCAGGTGTTGTCTTAAATTCATCTCATGAATTAAGATAAGATTTTTTTGAGCTGGATTGGCTCCAGTCAGACTGAGAGAAATCTTCTCAAGATTTTCTAGGTGAGTCAAATCATATTTGGCTCAGTCGAGATGAAAAAGATTGCACGAGGAGAAAGTTAGGCTCAATCGTGTGCTAGCACGATTTTCTTGAACCTAATTGGACCTAATCCAAATTAATCGAACTGGACTAGCTCAATTGATGACATCCAGACCCTAACTCTTGTTTGTGTGACTCAGTTAGGTTCATTTTTATATAGTAATAAGACATATCGTGATCTCATCATCGACATCATTGAAACTCCTTTCAATGGATCAGAACTCTTCTGATTCAGACAATTAGAATGATCGATCATCAAGATCATTCTAATTGCTCTCAAAATCTACCAGTGACACCTAACAGTATATGGTGGCAAGCCATCAGAAATAAAGATAAACATCTCGGTGCAGCTATCTGTGTGATTGAGTTCCTCTATCATGAGTCCCGACTGAATTAGGGTTAAGGTGAACTCGTCAAACCCAACATCAGTCATATGAATCAATCGATCGATCCGAGTCCAATGTGAAACCCCAATGGAAAATTCTTTTCTATTATTTCACTCTTCCATGGCCATGGGCTTAAAGACTCGATCTTTCGATCATCATAGGACTACTCCTCTCATCTACTGAGGTTGATAGATCCCATCTTGGTGCAATCTGGTTCCTACAATGAATATGCTACAGCCAACATACACCTCAGGGTTTCGAATGGCTAAAAGATCGAGTTATGATGTAGTCAAACTATAACATACTCAAGGTGAATTATCGATGCACCTCAGGTCAAAGAACTAGACACACAGTTGCAGCATCGAGCTAGTCATCGACGAGAAGGTAGACTTCCTTATGACTGCTCGAGGTGGTCACTCTCAGTACTCTCATTCTCAACGAATACCCATATTCTTGCTCTGGTGTCTCCACACCATAGACTCAAGACACATCTATCCTAAGGAAGTGATCGTACACCAACCTTTCGGATCGATCACCATCCTCGTGATGATCCTATGGTCAGGAGCTGTTTATGAGTTAGTTATGTAAATTCATACCTTAAATTTTCAACTCTTGAAAATATAAATTAACATTCCTACTAACTCAAAGGATATATCACAGACATAATGTACACAATGTGATAGTAGAATAACCCTTTTATTTATTTATAGTCAAAATTATAAATTTATCCTTACATTTGTACAGGAATGTGTCAGCCAATCTGGCATCTAGGGCACACATCTAACAAACTCCCACTTGACCTAATGTCAATTGGCTACATATCTAAGTCCCATCTTCTCAAGATGGGCTTCAATCTTCTGCTGGCCTAATGGCTTTGTCAGTGGGTCTGCCACATTGTCTGTAGAGTCGACTCTCTTAACCTCGATATAATCTTTTTCGAGGTAATCACAGATCAGATGGATTCGCCGCTCGATATACTTGGACTTCTGGTGAGACCTTGGCTCCTTAGCTAAAGCTATGGCATCATTATTATCGCAGTAAAAGGGGATGGCATCTGATGACATCACTCCAAGTTCTGCGGTAAACGTCTTATACCAGAATGCCTCCTTCACAGCTTTCGATGCAGCAATATACTCTGTCTTCATGGTAAAATCAGCAATCACCATCTGCTTGGAACTCTTTCAGCTAACTGTACCACCATTGCAAATGAACAGACTTGCAGATGTCAACTTTTGATCATTTATATCAGACATAAAGTTAGAGTCTGTAAATCTCTGAACCTGGAGTTTTCCATTCTCAAAGACTAGAAACATATCCTTAGTCCTTCTCAAGTACTTAAGGATACATTTCACAGAAGTCCAGTGCTCTTCGTCTGGAGTCGACTGATATCTGCTTGTGACACTTACAGCATGGGCTATATCAGATCGTGTACATAGCATGGCATACATGAGGCTTTCTATTGTCGAAGCATAAGGGATCTTGCTCATGCATTCAATCTCCTCAGGTGTGCTAGGGCACATCTTCTTGGAGTGATGAATGTCATGTCTAAAAGGTACTAAACCTCTTTTGAAGTTTTTCATGCTAAACCTTTTTAGCACCTCCTCTATGTACATCTTCTGTGAAAGTCCTAGCATCCTATTTGGTCTATCTTTATAGATCTTAATACTCAGTATAAAGGATGCTTCTCCTAGATCTTTCATAGAGAACTCCTTAGACAACCATATTTTGACTGAGATCAATATGAAAATATCATTTTCAATTAGGAGGATGTCATCAACGTACAGTACGAGGAAGACAACTGTGCTCCCACTGACCTTCTTGAATATACATGATTCCACCTCATTCTTGATGAAACCAAATATTTTGATCATATCATTAAAATGAGTATTTTAGCTCCGACATGCTTGCTTAAGTCCATAAATGGACCTTTGCAGCTTGCAGACCTTGTGATCATCATCACTGGATGTGAAATCAAGCAGCTGTTCTATATAGATATCTTCCTCAAGATATCCATTTAAGAATGTCATTTTCACATCCATCTGCCATATTTCATAATCGAAATAGGCTGCAACAGCAAGCAATGTGCGGATGGATTTTAGCATGGCTACGGACGAGAAGGTATCCTGATAATCAATGCCTTCGTGCTGACTATAATCTTTCGCTACGAGCCTAGCCTTGAATATTTTCACATTTCCATCTGCACCTATCTTTTTCTTGAAGATCCATTTATACTTAATAGGTACAATACCTTTAGGTGGATCTACCAAGGTCCAAACTTGGTTTGAGTGCATCGAGTCAATTTCTGATCTCATTGCCTCTAACCATTTCTCGGATTTGATATCTGATATTGCCTCATCATAGGTCTTGGGGTCATCACCATGAGTCCCATTTTTCATGAGAAATATTTCTTCTACTTTCTCTTGTATGGTACCTAAGTACTTTTTAGGAGGATGGAAAACCCTAGTCGATCTACGAGGTGGAAGAGGTTGTGTTAGGACTTGTTCTAATTGATTTGGTTCCTCAGGTTCCTTAGCTCGTTGCTCTTGGGAGACATTCTCCTTGAGCTTAATTATTCTTTCGATACCATTATCTTGAATAAACTATTTTTCAAAAAAAATAGCATGTCGATTCACAATCACATTGTGGTCTTTTGAAATATAAAAATAGTATCTTAATGACTCTTTAGGATATCCTATGAATCGAGCTCTAAAAGATCTGAACTCTAACTTGTCCGCCTGCTGTCACTTGACATGAGCCGGATAATCCCAAATTCTGAGATGACTCAGACTTGGTTTCTTACCATGCTATATCTCATACGGTGTGGTAGGAATGGTTTTAGAGGGAACCCTATTCAATACATATATTGCTGTCATAAGATAATATCTCCAAAGAAACTCAAGGAGGTCTGTGAAGCTCATCATGGAACATACCATATCTAATAGGATTTGATTTTTCCATTCTGAAACCCCATTGAGTTGTGGCATTCCAGATAGAGTCCATTGAGAGACTATGCCATTATCCTTAAGATAGTCTAGAAACTTTTGACTAAGGTATTCACCTCCTCGATCTGATCGAAGAACTTTAATGGGCTTTTCTGTTTGTTTTTCTACCTCATACCTGAATTCTTTGAACTTTTCAAAGGCTTCAAACTTGTGTTTCATTAAAAACACATATCTGTACCTAGACATATCATCGGTAAAGATAATGAAGTAGACATAGTTGCCTCTAGCCGGCACATCAAATGGGCTGCACACATCCGTATGTACTAGGGCAAGTAGGTCTGTGGCCCTTTCCTCATGTCCCACAAAAAGAAGCTTGGTCATTTTGCCTTGAAGGCATGATTCACAAACTGGATATGACTCGAAAGTCAATGGACTCAATAGTCCGAATTTTTTCAATTTCTTAACCCTGTCTTCCGCTATATGACCTAGCCTTAGGTGCCACAGATACCTATCATTTAGACTATCTCTCGACCTTTTAATTCCTATGGCATTCATATTTTTCTTGATATTAAATACAGATACATCAATATGTAGCTGATAGAGATCATTAATAAGAAAACCATTTGTAACTTTATTATTTTCATAAAATATGTTACAATGGTCCTTATGAAAGCTAATCACAAGCCTTCTTGTGCTAAACATGAAACAGAAATCAAATTCCTGCTTGCTGCAGGCACATAATAACAGTCTCTAAGAACTAAATCAAATCCTAACGGTAATCGCAGAGGGTAGGTTTTCACGATCATAGCAGTAACTCTTGCTCCATTTTCAATGCGTAGAATCATATCCCCATCCCTCAGCCTCCTTCTCTCCTCAAGATCCTGCATAGAAGTGCACAAATGAGCACTAGAACCAAAGTCAAGTACCCAACTGGATGCAGAGAAAACTATAAGATTAGATTCTATAATGAGCATACCTCTAGAAGGACCATCCTTCTTATTCTTCAGGGTGGCCAAGTACTGAGGACAGTTTCATTTTCAATGGCCTTCTGAATTGCAGTGGAAATATTTTCTTTTCAGCAGCCTTCTTCTTTGGTTCCGTCTTCTTCCTTTTCCCATCCACCTTCTACTTCTTCACAGACTTTTTCTTCTTTCCAAAAGACTTTCTCTTGAAAGAAGTCCGCTCTACAGTAAGGACTGAGCCTTTTGAACTCTTCAAAGAAAGCTCAGCCGTAACTAACATGTTCATTAACTCAGCCAAGGTACACTGTATCTTATGCATATGGAAGTTCATGATGAACTAACCATATGCATCAGACAAGGACTGAAGAATCACATCAATCTGAAAATCCTTGTCTAAGATGATATCGAGCTTCTCAAGCTCCTCAAGGTCCTTGATCATTGTCAAACAATGATCTTGGACTGACTGCCTATCACGCATTTTAGCCTTAAAAAATCTTTGGCAGACTTGATACTTGGCTGCATGACTTTGTTCACTAAACAACTCTTGTAGGTGAGCCAACATTTGGCGGGTAGTTATAGTGTTCTCATGCTGGCGTTGTAAGTCATCAGACATGGCACCCAACATGTAGTACCTGACTTTGTTATCGTCATCCATCCACTTTTTCAGAGATGTTCTCTGTTCAGCAGTCGGACGTGCTGGCATGGTAGGTGGGACCTGGTCCAAGACATGAGTCAGTTTCTCGAAACTCAGAATAATTCTGTAGTTCCTCAACCAGTTTTTGAAATTAGGTCCAGTTAATCTATGGGTGTCTAGTATTTTGGTCAAGGGGTTGGATGCAGATATGTTTCCTGTAGAGAGTCAAAAATTTTTAGTTAGATTTTGTAATCAAACTTAATCAATTTATTTAAAGATTTTATTTTTAAACAAATTAGGCTCCCACTATTTTCTCAGATCCCTACACTCGCTAGGTAGAGATGTGAAAATCTCCATGGTTAGTGATTTCTAGTGGATGGTGCAGTCTCACCGACTGGCTCACCACCTCACCTAACAATTATTGGTGATAGGTCAACCGTCGAGTGGACAACTCTTGTCCAATGATTCTCTAATCATGGTGCACCCAAAACTTGATCTCTAATTCATGAAGCTCACCGTGTCTGGAATATTGCTCCAATCCTTAGTTTAGTCAGACCCACCATTTGTACAAACCAGATTCCTGATTGAGTCCCTCACCGTATCCAAAATATTGAGCACAACCCATTCTCTAATCTGTAGCATCCAATGCCTAATGGATATGGTTGCATCTTTTCGGTGTAACTGAACCACTGTAACCAGTCGAGAACAATCAACCCCGGAAAGGGCCCGCACATCCACAATGGTGGAAGACCTTAGACTTAATATTTTTTTAGAGAGATTTAATTTAGGTCTTATTAAACTTAACTTGACATAGTCATAACAATTATGACTAACCTAGTGGTATGGGTTAGCTCGAATTGTTAGTCACCTCAAATCAAAACTGGATCGATATATATGGCCAGGTAAATGAGATCGGTGGAAGGGATATGCCATTAACTCGACAAGAATGCATTCGAGTCGAGTAGCTCCCAATTAAAAATCATTCGATCGTATCTGTCCAACTTACCTTAGACACCAAATTATCAAACCAGAACCAATTGGGTTAGTCTACAATCCAGGCTTTAACCACTGAGCCAAATTAGGTCTTAACTTGATCGAGTCACATATGAATGTGATTCAACCTTGACCTAGACTTAATCCTATTAAGCTGGTCAATTATTAGCTTTCATGATTCCACCTAACCAACTTTTGATTCGGTTTGATCAACCGCTAGACCTAATTGAGCTACCCAAGTCTGAACCCAATTTTATGAAAATGACTTAGATCTGAAATTTTCAATTTTAGACCTAATTGAATTTTATAAGCTTAATTCATTAATTAAGTCTTGGGTTCATAAATAAAATATATAAAATAAATCCTAGGATTTCAGGATCTAGGATTTTGCAGAAAAGTAAGTTTAATTTCTGATTAAGGATGAACGCGCAGCACCCCTACACGTCATAAGAACACCCCATTGAATAGGAGGAGAGGGTATTAAACCCTACTTTGTTCTTATGACCGGATGACCATGAGGAATATCTTAATCAGAAATATTGATTTAACTATAAAACTAGTTAGATCTAAGCTACATATCACATATATAATTTCAGATCTAACTTATACATGCTTTGCATACATCTCATGTATTAAAATCTGATCTAATTAGTATGCTTTTAGATCTGATACATCACATGTAACATCTGAAAAATAAGATTTAAATTGAACTATTCAATATAAAATTTATTCTAGACAGTTACTAGAACAATTCTACAACTAGTCTAGGCATGCAGCAGATCAATCTTATGAATTAATTAAATTTTATTTTCTATTTTTTGATCTGAATATAATATTTATAATATTAGAAAATCAAAAAATAAATTAAATTTAATTTATATTTTAATTATATTAAAATATAAAACTTCAAGACTATTCATAGTTTAAACTATTCCTAGTCTAGTCATGCATCTCATTCATGTTAGATCTACTTAGATTAAATTTTAAATTTTTTAATTTTAGATCCAATCACATCTGATGTGACATCTAAAATCTATTAATATCAGATAAAAAAAAATAAAAATTAAATCTAAATTAGATCTGAAATAGAGCCATCAATCTGGCTCTGATATCAGTTGAAGAAAAAATTACCTTTTTCCTTGTAGGATCTTTCAGATCTAATGAGATCTGGGGTGGAATATTTTTAAAAAAAATTATCCTACTTTATTTCAGATCTAAGGGCTATTAGATCTGATTCTTATTATCTGATATTTAATCTAAAATTAAAACTAAAATTTGAGGATTAGAGAAATACCTCTATGGTAACTAGATTACCCTGTAGATGATCGCAACAATGCCCGAGGTTCAAAAATAGCCATGCAGTCGCCTGACCTCTACCGATATCCACTCAAGTAGGATCTGAATCATCTTCTCCTTGTAAATCTTTGCTCTAAAAATCAGATCTGGATCTGATCTGAAAGATCTTCAAAAGATCTTCTGAAGCTGGAGCAGCAGCTTCTCGATAAATCCCTGTAGCCTTTTGATCAGGGAGCCACCATGCCTTAGACAAGCACCAGATGGATGCCCAACTTTTTGGACATGAAGAGGGGAGAGAGTGGAGTAGAGGAGATGTGGAGAAGTATAGGGAAATCTCATTTTTTCTGGGTATTCAGTAGATTCACTAAACCCTAGGCGCAGACAGGGTTTAAATAGACCCTACTGTGCCATGCAGTGCCACATCATTCGACCAATCAAAAAAATTCAATTAATTTTGAAAAAATTTTGATTGATGGAGTGATATCATTTGATCATATCAAATAAGAATCCTCATAATCTCTCCTACTGTTGGTGCCAATACTGGATAAGCACAGTGAGATTGGTGCCCCACAGTCCAAGTTGATCAAGGGATCAGAGTCCTCATCTCATGGGACTCTATCCTTATCCACTTGGGGTGCATGCCCAATCTGATCTTGGCACCCACTTTGAGATCTAATTTAGTAGGTGGACACTCCACAAAAACTCTCCAAAGACCTCTTGCCAAGTGGCCTTCAGTTTAAGATCCATAAGTCAACGTTTGACTGATGTCCTAAAATAAAAATGGCAGGTGACAGAAATTGACAGATGTTGTCTTAAATTCATCTCATGAATTAAGATAAGATTTTTTTAAGCTGGACTAACTCCAGTCAGACTGAGAGAAACCTTCTCAAAGTTCTCTGAGTGAGTCAAATCACATTTGGCTCAGTGGAGATGAAAAAGATTGCACGAGGAGAAAGTTAGGCTCAATCGTGTGCTAGTATGATTTTCTTGAACTTAATTGGATCTAATCCAAATCAATCGAACTGGGCTAGCTCAATTGATGATATCTAGATCCTAACTCTTGTTTGTGTGACCCAGTTAGGTTCATTTTCATATGGTAATGAGACATGTCGTGATCTCATCATCGGCATCATCGAAACTCTTTTCAATGAACCAGAACTCTTCTGATTCAGACAATTAGAATGATCGATCATCAAGATCATTCTAATTGCTCCCAAAATCTACCAGTGATATCTAGCAGTATATGGTGACAATCCATCAGAAATGAAGACGAACCTCTTGGTGCAGCTACCTGTGTGATTGAGTTCCTCTATCATGAGTCCCGACTGTTAAGGTGAACTCGTCAAACCCAACATCAGTCATATGAATTAATCGATCGATCCGAGTCCGATGTGAAACCCCAATGAAAATTTTTTTTTCATTATTTCACTCTGCTATGGCCATGGGCTTAAGGACTCGATCTTTCGATCATCATAGGACTACTCCTCTCATCTATCGAGGTTGATAGATCCCATCTTGGTGCAATCTGATTCCTACAATAAATATACTACAGCCAACATACATCTCAGGGTTTTGAATGGCTAAGAGATCGAGTTATGATGTAGTCAAACTATAATATACTCAAGATGAACTATCGATGCACCTCAGATCAAAGAACTAGACACACAGCTGCAGCATCGAGCTAGTCATCGATGAAAAGATAGACTTTCTTATGACTGCTCGAGGTGATCACGCTCAGTACTCTCATTCTCAATGAATACCTGCACTCTCACTTCGATGTCTTCACACCGTAGACTCAAGATATATCTACCCTAAGGAAGCGATCGTATACCAACCTTCCGGATCGATCACCATCCTCGTGATGATCCTATGGTCAAGAGCTGTTTATGAGTTAGTTATGTAAATTCATGCCTTAAATTTTTAACTCTTGAAAATATGAATTAACATTTTTACTAATTCAAAGGATGTATCACAGACATAATGTACACAATGTGATAGTAGAATAACCCTTTTATTTATTTATAGTCAAAATTATAAATTTATCCTTATATTTGTACGGGAATGTATCAGCCAATCTGACATCTAGGGCAAAATTACATATTCGTAATTCTTGCCTGATTCACTGTAGAGTTAGAATTCCTAATTTTGGTTGATTTCAATAAAAAAAAAACTTTATTTACCGAGTTTCTTAATTAGGAACTATTTCTTGCTTTGAATTTCTAATTAATGTAGAATTAAGTTTGCTTGGGGTTAGGCTCATGATCCCACTAATGATAGAGGAGTCATCATCATTAATTTTCTAATAGCATAGGCTGTGCCTTTTGTTAAGGAACTAATGGTATGGCTTTAATCATCTAATGGAAATTGTTTCGTTGTTAATGGTATGGCATTAGTCACGTCATCTAATGGAAATTGTTTCACTGTTAGTAGACCTAAAGTAGCCTCTTCATCTGTTGAGCATTCTCACCTTCCGAAAGATTCTATTCCCATCAAAATCTATCTAGGGGGAGGACATATTAGCCATTAGACTGCTCTCAACAAAAATTCTTCTTTTATCATCTGAAGGGATTTGCTTTATATTTCTTCTCTACTTGTTTATTTTCATGTTTGACAGAATTATGAGTGCATTAGAATCCCTCTTATAGTTCCTTCAATCCTCTTAACTCGAGTCTTTATTGAAAATAATTATTATAAAATAATAAAATTGTTAAAGTATGAATCTAGGTGTTTTGCTTTCATTAATTGATGATTAATTTGTACACATTCTCTACTTTTAAGATCTGTCTTTAAGAATTTGAGTTGGATTGCTCTTCCAATTAAAAGATATAAAAGTTATCCTAAATAATAAGAAGATTGCAGTAGGATGAAATTTACCTTGGAGTTAGATCTCGATATCTTTTTCATGCATCACCTAATTCCCCTTGAATTGGAAGATATGTGCAATCAAATTCTTACCCGAAAAGGAAAATTTTTCACTAGTTACCCCATTTCAGGCCTAGGCATAATTGAATCTCCATGTCAATAGGGTGCAATGGATCCTGTGAGAATCATTACTAAGTGTGGCAACTTATGATCCCACCTATCAACTCGACCAGCAAATATGATCCACTTTAAGCAAATATGGATTTGACACAAATGAGATTGGGTCATGAATAGGTCAACCCATTTAGACTTGTTTATTACATAGGTTAAGTACTGGTTTAGATCTTTGACCCATTTAACCCATTTTGACCTATTTAATAATGAAGTTGGATGATAATCCGATCCATTTAATCTATTTAAAACTTAACCTGTTTCTTACCTATTTAACCCGATCTCTTTAATCTATTTAATTTGTTAAATTCATTGAACTTATTTAACCTTACTTGATCCACTTAATAAATGGGTTATATGGATCAGGTCGGGCTACTTAGATCCGCTTAATAAATAGATTAAGTTTGGGTTGATAAACTTTTAATCTGACCCGCATCCAACTTGACCTATATTTGATCTGACACATGCAATTGCTACCCCCAATCATTACACCTTTATGTACTATTAGAAATCGCTACGGTTTTATATGTGTAGTTCAAAAATTTTTTCTAAACATCTATGTAGTAGAAATAAATAAATTAAAATAATTTTAATTTACACATACCAAATTAGATCTGAAAATCATAGTATGGATCTTGATATGAATAAGAAACCACGATCTGAAATCTGAAACAGAAAAACAAACATTAGAAAAATCAAAATGGAGATCGGATCTCCATACCTCAGATCCTGCGGATATTCTGGATTCTGATCGTAGCCACGCATGCGTCCAATCTCTGCTAATATCCACACAGAGTCATTTGATCGGAGCACCGAGATCATCGGTATGCTAGCACCTTACAGATCTCGCTCCTCATCCTTGGATCTTGATTTTTTTTTTCAAATCTTGAAGAAGGAGATCGCTGCGCGAACTCTTTTGCATAGATTCGTCAGGATCTGAACCAAATCACTATGAAGAGAAGAAGAACTCTTCTTCTTTTCTTTTTCTCTCTCTTTTTCTCTCTTAGATCTGATCTCTATCAGATCTGGGCATGGATGAAGTGGAGAAGGAGAGGAAGAGGGTTGGGATGTAAAAAATAAAGAAGGTTGGCACAAGAAAGAAGAATCTCTTCTTCTTACACGCACCCTCTCTCCATCTTCTTATTTTTTTTGTCACACCAACCCCTTATCCCTCATGCCTCAAAGGAGATAAGATCAAATGTTATCAAAATAGGTATGGGAGGCATGGAAAAGAGGAAGGAAAAAGTTGGTGCGCCAAAAAGAAATCGAGAAGATCTTTCACACACAAAACCAGCGCACGTCCACTTTCTCAAATTTTTTTGTCACACAAAAAAATCTTTCACACCCCAATCTAAAAGATTTTTATCTTATTTTTAATCAAATTCAAATAAAAAAAATTTGGATAAAAAAGAATTCCAGATAAGGTGGGGCGCCAGCTATTGGCGCCCCATCTCCTTTCACGCACGTGAGAAGAAAAGGATGTGAAAAATAATACCCCTCTTCCCATCTTAGTATGATTTTTGGAGAAAGAGTCTTAGAAGACTTGGGCTCTCCGAGTCATGGTTTATCTGGTTCAAATAGAGCCTCAATCGGATTCAAATCGAGTTCAAAACGAGCCGAATTCGAAAAGACTGTCAAGCCTGATTCAATCAAGCCTGAAATCTAAATCTGATTTGAATAATTGAACCTAATTAATATTAAATTAAATTTAATTTAATTAAATTAAATCTGATTTAAATTAATTTAAACTTAATTTATAATTTAATCAGCTTTAAAAAAATTATAACACTTATAATTAAGTCCCTGCGCTAACAATTAGCAGCTACCAAAACTATAACGCTTATAAATTAGCAGTTTCTAATATTCAAACTATCAATCTAATTGATAATTCAAATATGATCCAAGTCGTTGATCAAGTCATGCTCCTTTTGTGTGTAATCTCTCAGGTTCTATTCTGTCTGATAGTGAGACATACCGTGATCTCCATCACAGTATCATCGAAACTTTTTTCGATGGGCTAGAACGATTCCAACTCACCTCAACAAAGATCGTTGATCCAAAAACGATCTTAGTGAGTTCTCACGATCCATTAGTGACGTCTAGCAACATGTAGTGGCAACCCAGCAGAATAAAATAATAAACTCCTAGGTGCAGTTATCATGTGATGCAATTCCTCTATCGAGAGTCCTGACTTGACGGAGGTCATGGAGAACTCGTCAAACCCCATCGTTAGTCATATTCTAGATTGGCTCGACTCGAGTTCATTTGTGAATCTCATAAAATTTTTTTTTCAGTATTTACACTTACTCTGATCAAAAATTTTTTTGAACTCAGTCTTACAAATCGCATAGGACTTCTCTTTTTCTACCAAGGTCGACAGATTCTATCTAGGTATATCCTACTCCAAACAACAAACCTGAACCTACATAGCCAACATACACAGCAAGGACCTATATGGCTAGAGATCAAGAGAACGTACAGCCAAACTATATAGCCTCGCTGCGAATAGCCAACACATCGCAGGTCAAAAGATCAGTCACACTACTGCAGCATCGAGAAAATCACTGACGAGTGAGTAGACATCCAAGTGATTTCTCGTATTGGTCACGCTCAATGCAAGTTGTTCTCTAACAACCACCTGCACTCTCACCCCAGTGTCTCTACACCATAGACTCGAGACTCATCTGTCCTAAAAGGAGGTGATTCGTGCACCAATCCCGAATGGATTGATCATTGTCCTCTATGATGATCTTTCGATCAGGAGCATTTAGAAATTAACCACTAATGATGTATGTCTTAAATTCTCAACACCTTGAGAATATACAAAATCATCTTTGTTAATTTCTAGAATAAATCATGGACAAATAAATATGATTGGTTATTAAGACTGCCCAACAAATACAAAATATGCTCTAGAGAAAAGTATGTGCAGGCAAAATTGACTTCTAAGGCATACATCCAACATATACTACCCTTTGAGTCTTTGCTTTGGTGCCTAGCATGCTAAAAATAAGAATTGTATGGGGAAGCTATGGCCTCTGAACTTACACTTCACATGTGAGTCTTAGATGTGGTGGATTTTACTCCCAAACCCCATTTGGACCTATCCAAAGTAGCCAAATTGGTCCACAATAGGTTTAATTATCTCCTTGGATCACTAGGGTTCTTAAAGGCAATGCATATCTTGTAGATGAGTGGTATGCATCTTGACTTGTATTCTTATTCTAAGTATCCCATATCCAGCACCTATGGCTATATGTCGGTGCAACTCTTCTTTTGAGGCTAAACCCTAGCTAATTGCACAATGGTATGTTTGTCCCAAGACCTTTAGCCAATGTCTTGCTACCAATGGTTGTCCATTATGTAGCCTCATACAAAAGCTTTGCACAAAGCCACCCACCATCAAAAGCCATTCAATGTCAATTAACTCACCATAAGATCTCCATCAGATGACTAATAGACTATCATCCACACCGTCTATCTATTGACAAGCAGCCTACTATTAGATCTCTAACTAATATGGGTAAAGAGTCCAAAGGAATACCTATCCGCACGAGATCAAAGTATCATAGCAAAGCAAATAAAATTCAACTCACCAGGCCTCGGTAGAAGAACCAATGCACTCAGCAATTCTCCTGTCGAACCGTAGTCTTGCACTATGAGATCTTGAGCAATCTCTTGCCGTGCAAGAATTTGATAAGAATCTCAATCTTAATTAATTTCAATGGTGAAAAAAAAAGTCAGTATATAAGAGGTATTATTTATAGGTTCTTGGACCATCATAAAGAATGAAGCTCATGGGGTCTCGTAGAACTCAATTAGAAATCCAAGTAAATTAATGAGCTGGTTCGAGTTTTGGTTATATCGATAATTTTTGCTCATATGAGCAAATGTCCAGACTGGCTTGTTCCAAGTCCCAGCTGAACTGAGCTATACAAGTTAAAAAAAACCCTACTCATGGGCTACATGCTTGAATTGAGCCACGAGCAAATATGTAATGCTCCAGATTGGCTTGTTCACGAGTATGAGTCAAAAAATGGAGCTTGAGCTTGACTCATATGCTCAAAGAAATAGTTCAAAATGATTTGTCGTCCTCCTTGGCCAAGCTTTCATATGCTCTCATCTCGGTCTTCTTGTGGTAGTAAATATTCCACCACATCGCTAGAATCTGGAACATCTAAGATACAAGAGGACCCTGGACCCTACCAACAATCTGTTGGAGCAGGGCTTTAATAATTCCTGATATAATTTAAAACTAAATAAAATTAATAAAACTTTATTGCAAAAAAATTACAAATGACTCAGAGAAGATAGCAAACCAAATTTGAAAAGAATCGGAAGCATGTTGGACACTGTCCCAAGATGTATTTCCATCCCTCATGTAGAAAATACTCAAAAATACCATCCCAAGATACGACAGGCATCCTCCATTTATGAGCACGACCATGGAAGAGATTAATGAAGACTCTTTTAGCACTTAGTAAAAAAAGAAGAAATATTACAGTAAAAAAGAGAAAACTTAAAAAGAAGACTGGAAGGCTCTTGGATAGTTTGCTTAAGTCCTGAGGAGAACTTTTTATAGCCAACCAATATGACCATTGTAGCTTTTATTGACCTATCAAGGCCTTTAATAAAAAATCCAATGGTTAGAAAATAAAATAAGATTAAATGCACCGACCGTTTGGGCTTTTATCAATCTATTAAGGTTTTTAATAAAAAGCTTAACAGTCAAAAAATAAAAATGAGATTAAATACATATGGCCGTTGGTAATTAGAAACCCAATAGTTAGAAGTTAAAATCATGATAATAAAGAGATTAAAATATTTAAATAATAAAATAAAAAAATTAAGATTAAAATGCTTTGAGGAGAATTTTAGAAAAATTTTGAGTTTTCCAACAGTCTCCCACAAAACTCAAAATTTTTTAAAAATTATAAAATAAAATAATATAAATTTCTTGGTGTGCATACTATACAATGGGTAAAGTGACTTAATCTTAGTATGAATAATTTTTATCTAAAAAAATTAGAGTGAACTAGATCTTGAACTATGTTCCAGATCTTAATTTTGATCCAGACTTTAACTACTATATATATGGTATAGAGTTTCTTCATCACAAGTCTGTGCATTAGTAGCCCTATACATGTATCTTAATTTTTTATAAGAGTTACTAAAGATCACTCATATCTCATATCTATGGTCATTTACAAATACTCTCATATAGATGAGCCTCTCCAGGGAAGTGTGTAGTGTCACATCTTGAGGAATATCTCTCGAATCTCATTCAGTGATAAACTCTTTCTAACCACTATATAGAAGTACTAATCACCATAGGGATGGAATAGAATCTATGACTCCTATATCAAATAAATCACATGTGCTCCATGATCAATTAATTAACTTATTATTACTATATTGAACCTCCTTCAAGGAATCTCCTATCATAGAGGTTGGGTTCCATTATTAAAAAGTACATTATAAGCTAAGCCCCATCCCCCTCGATGAGTCTAAGACCTTAGATCTATTTAAGTTTTTTGTAAGGCAAACTGATGAAAAAAGGATCTTCCCTCCATAATTTCTGAACCTATCTACAGTAGTAAGACAATGTGAACCAAAGCATAAAAAAATATTGACAACACGTAGCAATCAACTTTTTTAAGTGAGGAACATGAGAACTATGAGATGCCCTAGCAATCAACTTTAAAAGATGAAATTACAGTGAATGTTGTGGGCATTTTAGTGGTCAAATCTAAACATGATATCCACCACAATATACTAGAAAGGTAGCATGGAACTTAAATCCAGCAGTGAGGGATGGAAACATTAACTACGTAGGTTAGCCTTCACAATAATGAAGAGAAACATGCTAACTTAATGAGTCAGATTGAAAATAATACTCTGCACTCTAAACATAATTTTCTGAACATTTATTTTCAAAATATGTTTCTTTGATTGTTTCAATGTAAAATGATTATAGTTGAAAACCAATATCTGTTAAAATTGGCCCTAGTTAATTCTGGCTAAAATTCCGAAATTAAAATAAAGAGTTTCAGTTTTTGGAATTTGGATATGTTATCGGTTTTTTGTTATGGTTCTAGAGATGTTTTGTTTTGATATAAATATGTAGGTCATCTCTGTAGCCAGATGCATCCATGTTGTCAACCTTTGTCAATGGTATTATAGCCAACGGCAGATTCACTGTCATTTGCTTCTGTAGTTCATCAAATAAATCTGTTAACCAACGTAACCTAATTTTAACAATTACTTTTTTGTATGCAAGTTCATTTCTTTAGTCATACCTCTTTTAATTCTTTTAGAATGATCAAATTTGCCTTCATATTTTTCTAATGCTATGTATTTCAAGTGTTAAAGGATTTGTCCATCATTGTGTTATCTTATTATACTCAACAAACTTCTCTGTTATTTTTTGTTCTAATGCTGAATATTTACAGCCAAGCCCCAGAGAATCATACTTAGGATCCCTATAACATATCCTTTGGGTCCACATCAACCCTTGTCAAAATCTTGTTTTAAGATGTCCCTTCCTTTGCATTAGCTCTATTCTTTGTTTGGCTTTATCAATGTGAAACGGGTTTCTGTTCTTATCTGTTTATGTATGATATAATTCCATTATAATGCTCTGATTTATATGGTATAGATGTCTGTGAATATTTGTTCCCTCATTTAGGACTTCTGTTTTGGTGCTAATGTCCTTTTCGATCATATTTGAATCATTATCCTTTGGAAAAACTATCTATAGACCCCTCGATTGACCTAGACTTACTTTTAAGTTTCTAGACCTCTCAGGTGGAATAAAATCTCCTTGCATAAGGAGTTATTTTTAGATCCCTACTGTCCACTCAAGTCACCTGCTGCATACTGTTTAAGTCCACATAAATGATAAAAATGCTCTTGGATGGTTTTGGAAGAAAAGATTAACCTTTATAACCAAACCATATATCCATATAATCGAAAATTTATTATGTGTAATTAGAAATAAAAACCAAGGCATATATATGTATAGCCTGAATATAAATCTGTGTAACCAATTATCCAAAATCATCCAAAGGTACTTTTGTCATTTCTGTGGACTTAAACGGTAGTAGGTGATTTGAGTAGATGGTAGGAACCTAAAAACAACTCCTTATGTAGCTCAGGAAGATTTTATTCTATCTGAAAGGTCCATGGACTTAAAAATAAGTCCAGATCAATCGAGGGGCCTATAGATAATTTTTTTTAACCTTTTCTTGCTATGCATGTCTAAATTTTGTCTTTTGTGGCTTCCTAGAAGAAGGGGGCTCAAAAAAATAGAAACTATATGTTTCCGGTAAGGGAAAGAATCAAAGAAAAATTTTTCATTCTATTTTTTCAGAGATTAATTAATCTTTATTGTTAAAGGACATATCGGGCTACGAAAGCCATTGCAATTGTAAAATAGAAATAATCTCATAAGATCATAGTACTGTAGTTAGCCATCCAAAACCCATGCATGGCCACTTATTTGCACGGACTTTTCTATTGATTTAGTGGCAATCGGCCAGTCTCCTGTCGGTCTAATTCTTACTTGGACCAGATCCAACGGACCCCACCAAATCTCATGGTGGATAATAAGCCACATGATGCCTTAGATTGTTGGAACAGAGTTTCAAGAATTCCAGATATAATTTAAAACTAAATAAAATTAATAAGATTTTATTGTAAAAAAATTATAAATAACTTGCAGAAGATCGTAAATCAATCTTGAAAAGAATCGGAAGCATGTTGGACACTGTTCTAAGGCATATTTTTATCCCTCGTATAAGAAATATCTAGAAATACCATCTTAAGATATGATCAGTATCCTCCGCCTACAAGGACGATCGTGGAGGAGGTTGATGGAGACTCTTGCAGCATCTAGAAAAAAAGAAGAAATATTTAGTAGAAAAGTGAAAGCTTAGAAAAAAGAAGAATGGAAGGCTGTTGGATAGCTTGTTTAGGTCCCAAGGAGTTCTTTTTATAGCCAACTAATATGACTATTTATGACTGTTGGGACTCTTATTGATCCATTAAGACTTTTGATAAGATGCCCAACAGTCAAAAAATAAAACAAAATTAAATGCACATGACCATTTGAACTTTTACTAACCCATTAAAGTTTTTAATAAGAAATCCAATCGTTAGAAAATAAAAATGAGATTAAATACATATGATCATTAATAATTAGGAGCCCAACGGTCAGAAATTAAAATCATAATAATAAAAAGATTAAAATATTTAAATGATAAAATTAAAAGAATAAGATTAAAATGTTTTGAGGAGAATTTTAGAAAAATTTTGAGTTTTCCAACGTAACCCATGCCCACAAAATGCACATGTGGTGGAAAGTGTTGAGAAAGACAAAACACAAGCACAACAGCACACTAAAGATTTACATGGTTCAACAACAATGAAGCAATGTCCGTGAGCATGGATGAGATCAAATTAATCAACTATCAATATAATGGATTGCAATGGATTGGAATGATTGCCATCCTCACAAGCTTGGATACATCACCACCACAATGAACACCTCTGTGCAAGTTCAACGTCCCTAGGCCAACACCTCCCATGATGAAAACTCGTAGTAGAATACCTTGGACGTGTCTACATGAGCCTTGGATAACGAGTGCTAGCTTGAGCGAGAAGAATAAGCTCCCAAATTTTCTTCTCATATTGTGCAGGAGAGCCTCTTCTTCTTACTTGGAACCTTGGGATTAATGAATGAGTATTTTTCCAAAACTCTCTCTTTGTATTGGGTTCTAGGGTTGAAACTAGATCGGATACCAACTGATGCCAGCATATCCATATCTATATTTATTTTATTTAATGAATGTGTATATGAATATAGATATTAGAGAGATCTATATCAATTTTTCTTTGATAGAAATAGATATCGATATAAATATTAATCGAACGCTCAAATTTCTATCCATTTTCAAATAGATTCAGATATAAAAATAGATCTGGATAGATATTATCTGATCCACTTTCATCCTTTGGGGATTCCCAATACAACATCACTAGGGCCCTAACCTTCTAAATCAACAAGGGTCATGGAAATGGGTCAAATGAATATTTTGGAATCACCCAACTCAACATTCTCTGGCTTAAAATTGAACTCCAAAACCAGACAAATAGAGCTTGCTGCAATTATAAAACATTGGGCAGGCTGTAAGCATAGCCCGCAAAATTCAAAACCAAAGCAAGTGACGTTAGATATATTTATTTCTATGGTGCAACGCAGACCAAGGGAGCCAGTGGTCGTGATAGAGACGTTGCGTGGTCCCTTTGGAGATCCCAACTAGGAATCTTCTCCACGGCAAGGATATCCATCCTCATCCCCAAGCCCTGCAATGCTTCCAACTCAAGCTGAATAGCTTTCTTGTCCTCATCTGGTGCTCTCCGCAAACACCTAGCAGCCTCTCTTGCCCACGGATCCCCGGGCCAACCAAGCTGATTACTTTTTCTCTTTGATTACGGCATCTCTCTTGTCTGTAATGGAGCTAGGAATTTGGATCCTCCAAGTGGCTGGCCTCTAGCTCATTGGTCCCCGTGGTGGATCCCATGCAAGATACTGCAATGTACATGTAAACCTTTCCCTTGCAGTTTAGTTAGCTAATGGGAGCTAGTCAAACCGTCTCTTTAGGCTATAGGCTGCTGTAAACTACGGCAGCAATTTTCTCCAAAAGAAAAAACAACACAAGAAGAAGAAGAAATCATGATTATTTTTATTTTCACAATTTGTTTTTGCAGAATTTTTTTAATTATTGTCAATAAATTATTTAATTGAGAATTGTTATATTCTTCACAACATTGCTTATTTGGGATTTACTCAGAGTCAAGAAATTATTATGCATCGGAAACAAAGCAACTTGTCCGTAGGTGCTGTTGTTTTCACTATTGCTTGTTACTCTTACCTATACCAACATATTTTACATGAATAAATATATGAAAATGTTAATAATTAATTACATTCTTCATCTTGTTAGTTTTCCAATTTTCTTTCAGGTTAGATTGTTGAGTTTTGGGTATCATATTTACGCCCTAAATCACCAACATTCTTTACCTTGATAACATAGATTAGGTCATGGTGTCCATATCAGTACACTGAATTTAGTATATAGCACATTGAATATTATGCCATTAGTCGGATTAATTGACTTTGTTAGCAAAGCAGATGCAGAAAAATATAAATGATATCATTTGTTTCAAATTTTCATCTAATTCATCTACCAGTAGCTACTCCAAAATTTGTATATAGAATAGATAGGTCCTTCCATAGGTAAGGTCAAAAAATCTTTCATTTGAATGTGTACGTGCATAGAAATTCTCATATATGCTCCAAATTTGCTGTCTGGGTCACCTTTTTGCAGCTATTTGTCTACGCATGTTTGGTATCTTGTCTACGTCTACTACAATGTATACTATTGAAAGCTACTCCTACCTCTTTTTTGACCTATGTTGCCATAATTACCAAACTATCATGCTATTATCTACAATTAATAATCAATGATATGTATAAAACTATTATAAAATAGATTAAAATCCCAAGCTGCACCTAACCTATATTTCTTCAACTATTTATTTGACTTGACAGATTAAGTGACCCATTCATCAAATAGGTCTGACAAATGAAGTTGAAAATAGCATTTTTAATCCATTAAAATTTGTAAGTGCAAATAGAACGTGTACAGACAATATATGTATTTAAAGCTCATTACTTCTAAAATTTTTTAGATATATGTAATATCTATATTTTAAAAATTTAAATACATATTTAGTGATGAAATATTATCATCACAAAAAATGAATCATAAATAATTATCAATAAAATCTATTAATTATGCAATAACATATAGGTGGCAAGTTTTGTTTCATCGACAAATTATCAGTATTTGCCAATAAAATATATATATTATCCTTAAAGTTCTATTTAATAAAAAGCTATTCTTATAAAGTACCGTCGTGACATAAAAAAATTTAGCAATATCTACAAATAATCAACACAAAATTATAGAGGTTTTACAATAATTTTTATAATTATCACTATGGAATATAATTTATTGTAGCAATATAAAGTACCATTACTATATAATAAGTTTTAGCAAGACTCCTAATAAATCGCTGTAATATTATATATCCTTTGTACCATTTCTTAAAATTATTATTAGAAAGCATTTATAGTAACATATTTTGCTAAATATTACTAAAATTCCATAAGACTTTTTCCATTGTAGTGTATATGTAAGCAATTTGCTAACGAAGCTAAAACCTAGGCAGCAAATCCTTTAACAACTAATTCATATGATCTGGATACATGAAAAATTTTGAAAGGTCAAAAAATCTGATTGAAATTTTCTAAAACTACTGCTTCCTCCAGTTGTAGGATAAAGTAATGCAAGCGGTGGAATAACAATCTGTTCATCAAACATCATGAGTTATCTTGGTTTACTTTATTCTAGTTAATAGGAGGGGGTTGCCCATTGACAATGAATTACAATCCTAGTCAACTTGCGAGAAATTTGCTTAGGGGGTGACTCCATATCTATTTTGATATTTACAAGCAAACTCCACGATGATGAGCAATATGGTTCCCATAATGGATAGGATATAATTATTATTGTTTATATAAACTTGTTACTCTCACATACAGACCCCAACAACCCCCGCCCCCCCAACCCCACAACCAAAAGAGCCCTCGAGATCAAATCTCCACCCACCTCTCATCAAATTTTATCAAAGGCGTCACATCTCTCTCATCTCGTTTCCTCAAAGAAGAGAAGCTCTCCCTTAGAGGCAATTAACGTGCTGCTGGGTTTGTCATTAGAGATCATAATGGTTGATTTCTCTATGCCGGTTCTAGGTACTTCCTTGCTGCATTTGTTACTATGACCAAGCTAGGAGAGTCTTGAAAAGGCTTTATGATCACAATCTATGCTTTACATTAATGCAGAAGACTTTTGCTTGAAGATGACTCTAACTGTTGGATTCCAGTCATGCAGTAGAAAGTGAATTTCAAAAAATTTTACATGTTTTTAACTATTGAAAACAAGTATTAATACTTGAAACAAGACAACTGGAACACAAACCCTAGGAACATCTTGTTGATTTCAATCAAATCAAAAATAAGCATATAATAAGTTAAAAAATTATACTTTTTCGAAGATGATGAATTGGTGCGAGGATGGTCTTCACAAGACATCAAAGTAAATGTCCTCCAATGGTGATCCACATAGGATTGATCAAGATCCTTCCCAACTTAATGTAATGCTGCAGCTTTCTTCGCAAATTTACTATCAATTTTTTTCTCAAGGATAGATTATACCACCACCAAAATTGCCTTTGAATCTCCACTAGAGCCACACCTAAAATCTTTTCTCAAAAGATCTCACCATCCAGAACTGATTCAGATATCCAACTCTTGGTAAATCTGAACCCTAGGATTAGCAACCTTTACCTTTCCTTGCTTCTCTTGTTTTTCTTTCTATTTTTCTCCCCTTTTTTTTTTTGCTTTTGGACATGTAAATCCTCTCATCCCTTAGCCATCTTGCTGTCCAACAATTGGACCTAGGGACCCGCATAATTTCTTTAGTATCAGCCTTTTCTTACAGCCCAAAACATACCAAATCTTGACTCAAATAAGGGTCATGAATGGACTCTAACTCCTTCCAATTTTGCCTAACACTTGGGTATTAAATTGCAGGAACCAGATCTAGGGTTTCAGGGTTAGATCTTGAAAAAGAGGGTTAGATCTTGAAACTTTTTCAAGATCATACAGCGGAAGACTAAAATAAATCAAAATTTATTTTCTAAAATCAGAAATCCCTAGATCTAAGATCCTATTACATGATTATTACATGGTATTAAATCAGAAATTAAAATATATAAATATAGCATGAACTACATATTGATCATATCAACATGTTTCTATACTACATCTAATGTATGTATTAAACAATAGATCAGATCTATTACCTTGCAAGTTAGATGTTCTAACCTTGCTGATCTGGGCTTGAGGATGATGTTGCAAGCCGCACACGCGTCCGGCCTCTAGGAGTCGTCCACACGAGCCCACGAATCTCGATCAGAAGTCCTGCTTCAGGAAATCAGCACAGTATGCTATTACTGCGTTGATCCTTCTTTGATGGTTGATCAGGTGCCTCCTTCTTCTTGATTTGGACTCTTCCAAAGATGGACAGTAGAAGGAGAAGTTTTAGATCTGAGACGCTCTCAGAAAACTCAAGATGGAAGGAGGAAAGATATGAAAATAAAAACCCTAGAAGAAGACCCTCTTCTTCTTCACGTTTTTCTCTCTAGACACCCAAACTTGCGTCTTTTATATCCCCACGACCCAAAGTTATTTCTCTTTGATTTTTGGATGGCAGAAAGGTCTCTCAAATATCTATCTCCTCCTAAAAGTTCACAAAGAAACTCATCTTATATAGAGAGATATGATAGAGTCCTTGTCTAGGTCAAACACCTAGTCAAGGCTTATCCAAACATGGCAAGTTAAGGGACGCCCAACTCTTGAGCACCTCCTCCATATTTTCGTGCATGGATCACCAGAAAAGGGTGCACAATGTAAACCCTAAAAGCCACAAAAATTCCAAAATAAATTTGGATAAATTCGGTGCAAAATTGAAAGAGTTTTGGATTTCTAAAACTCTATCTCATAGAATTCGAAATCCAAACTTATTCCTTTTAGATTTGATCCAAACCACCTTCCATGTAAGAAAGAAGAAAAGAGACCTTTTGTGAACGTGGGAGAGATCTGGGAGAGGGCTTTTGTCACACAAAATAAGTGGAGATTGGCGTTGAATAAGAGAGAGGGCATGGAGAAGGCTTATGTGGCGCAAGGTGGAATCCTAGTCTTACTAGGATTCTGTCTTATGACTTGTTTTAATTTGGTTTTCCAAACCAAATCAAATCAAAATTAGATCAACCCAATTAAAATAGGTCTTAACTCAATTAAGAACCTAATTTAATCAGATTAAATTAGATTTAAATCTGATTTAATTTTCTAATCAAATTAGAAATTAGATTGACCCAAGTCCTAGTTGAACTAGGACTAGTTTTTTCTTGCACTTGGCTTATCCAATAAACCAATTGGACTTGATCCAATCAAGCCCAAACCAAATCTAATTAAATCATATTTAATTAGATTTAATCTCAGCCCATTTTCTTAATCAAATTAAGCCAATTAGCAATCGAATTGCTAATCGATCCTCCTGCAACACTTGTACTGGGTTAAATGTCAATCGTATTGATCATTTAACCCTAGAACGATTCTTAATCGTTGATCAACCATCCGATCGGATCATGAACTCTAATGTGTGTGACCTCATAGGTCCGAACCTAAGCCGGTAGCATAGGAACAAATTCCTATACCAATCGAAGTGACCATCTAGCAATGGTACCCGACGACCGGATAGGTCGAATGTGTAGAACAACATCCTTAGAACCCATGCGGATATAGTTTTCATATAATTCATCCCCTTGACCAAAATGATCATAGGACACCCCAGAGTTTAACTGTCAACTCTGATTAGGTTGTCCACATTGTATTTCAAAATATCAAATCCATCTGATGGATTACCCTGGCCAAGGTTTTGCTAAATTGAAATACAGCGACTCATTCTTCTCCAACTCTTGGAGTGGTCAATCCCATCTCGATCACACTCTGACTTCGCAAGTACTTGACTGTGCCCAGAAGCCTTCCGTCCCTGAATTAAAAATTCAGTTAGTCCAGTACCAAAGCACAGTGAGTTGCTTGCAAGTCACTGAGGCGATCTCAAGTCTAAGGGACACTTATACCTATATCCCATCAGAGACATTCTCGACAGCAAAATGCTCTGGAGTTGGTCACGTTCAATGACGATGTACCCTTACATCTCACCTATATGCCATACCAGTGTCTCCACACTCTTTGGTTAAGAGGACAACCAACCCATATGGCCTACAGCGACCTATGCTCGATAGAAGCTGTCGTCCTTATTAACAGCCTATCATTTGGTCGTGAACAGTTTTAAGGACTAATCGATAAATCCTCTCTTTATCGAACCTAAATAGTCCTAAAGACTTCATCATAACAACGGAGTTCATTAGAAGATGAAAGCTTATGATGAAGATGCCAAATATATTTTATTTATTAACAAATCAATTACAATATTTGGTTGCTCAACCGTCAACAGCTTGACGATTGGCTTTTTGGGACACATTTCCCAACAACTCCCACTTGTCCTAAAGCCACTCGGCATAGTATCTAATACCCATCTTCGACTTGTGGTTGTCGAACTCCTTTATTGCCAGGGCTTTAGTGAAGGGGTCGGCCAGGTTCTCTTTTCTGTCGATCTTCTGAAGGTCGACGTCACCTCGATCCACGATCTCTCGGACCAGGTGGAAGCGGTGCAAGATGTGCTTCGTCCGCTGATGTGCTTTGGGTTCCTTCACCTGAGCTATTGCACCAGTGCTGTCGCAGTAGAGCAGGACTGGACCATCGAGGGAGGGTGCTACTCCGAGCTCGTTGATGAATTTCCTTAGCCACACAGCTTCCTTCGCGGCATCTGATGCTGCGATGTACTCCGCTTCACAAACAGAGTCTGCCACAGTATGCTGCTTGGAACTCTTCCAGCAGATGGCTCCACCATTCAGAGTAAAGATATAACCCGACACACTCCTGCTGTCATCATGGTCAGATTGGAAGCTGGAGTCTGTGAACCCCACAAGTTTCAGATCTGACTCGCCATAAACCAACCATTGGTCCTTAGTATTTCTTAAATACTTAAGGATGGCTTTAACCACTTTCCAGTGGTTTTCTCCAGGATCAGATTGGTATCTACTCACTACTCCTAGTGAGTATGCCACATCTGGTCTTGTACATATCATGGCGTACATGATAGATCCCATGACTGAAGCATATGGGACTCTACTCATATGCTCTCTCTCTTCAGGAGTTGTCGAACAATCCTTCTTAGAGAGAGAAATTCCTTGGCCTATCGGTAGATAGCCCTTCTTGGAATTCTCCATGCTGAACCTCTTCAGCACAGTGTCTATGTACAAGGACTGGGATAACCCAAGCATCCTTTTGGATCTATCCCTATAGATCTTCATCCCTAGGATGTAAGATGCTTCACCCAAGTCCTTCATGGAGAACTGTGATGACAACCAAACTTTTATTCCCTGTAGTGCGGGGATGTCATTCCCGATTAAGAGAATATCATCCACGTACAAGATAAGGAATACCACAACTGGACCATTTGCCCATTTATAGATGCAGGGCTCTTCTCCATTCTTAATTAAGCCATACATTTTGATCACCTTATCAAAATGCATGTTCCAACTCCGAGAAGCTTGCTTCAATCCATAAATGGATCTCTAAAGCTTACACACCTTGGACTCATCTGTGGATGAAACCTCTCAGGTTGTATCATATACACCTCTTCGGTCAGCTCTCCATACAGGAAAGCTGTCTTTACATCCATCTGCCAGATCTCATAATTCAGATGGGCAGCTATTGCAAGCATTATCCGAATAGATTTGAGCATTGCCACAGGAGAAAATATCTCGTCATAGTCAATACCATAATGTTGACGATACCCCTTGGCAACCAGACGGGTTTTATAGGTCTCCACCTCTCCGTCTGCGCCCCTCTTCCTTTTGAAGACCCATTTACACCCAATGGGTTTAATCCCTTCAGGTGGGTCAACCAATGTCCATACATCGTTGACCTTCATGGACTCCATTTCGGATTTCATGGCTTCAAGCCATTTCTTGGAATCAGGTCTCTGCATAGCATCCATATAGGTGATCGGATCCTCATTATTCTCATCAAGTTCGATGGGATCACCGTCCCGGACCAAGAAACCGTAGTATCTGTCCGGCTGACGCGGTACTCTACCGGATCGCCTTAATGGTGCAGGTATATTGGGCTCCAGATTTGATCTAATCATATCCGACTCAGGTTCAGCTATTGGTGTCGATCCTTCTACCTGTTGAACTTCATCAAGTTCAACCTTAGAGGCAACGGTTCCTTCACCAAGGAACTCCTTTTCTAAAAAGATTGCCTTAAGGTTGACGAACACCTTTTGTTCATCAGCATGGTAGAAAAAATATCCTTTTGTCTCTTTGGGGTACCCTATGATTGAGCATTTGTCATACCTAGGTCCAAGTTTGTCTGTGACTAATCGTTTGACATAGGCCGGGCACCCCCATACCCTAAGGTGTGAAAGTATCGGCTTACGCCCTGTCCATATCTCATATGGAGTCTTAATTGCAGACTTACTTGGAACCCTATTTAACAGATAACAGGCCGATTCGAGTGCATATCCCCAGAAGGATATCAGTAAGCTAGCAAAAACCCATCATGGATCGGACCATGTCTAACAAAGTCCGATTCCTCCTTTCAAACACACCATTATGCTGTGGTGTTTTTGGAGGAGTCCATTGGGAGAGAATCCCATTCTCTCCTAGATATGTGAGAAACTCACTAGAAAGATATTCTCCTCCTCGATCAGATCGAAGAGTTTTAATACTCTTCCTAGTTTATTTTTCTACTTCACTTCAGAATCGTTTGAACATTTCAAATGAATCCGACTTATGTTTCATCAGATAGACATATCCATATTGGGATAGGTCATCCGTGAAAGTTATGAAGTAGAAATATCTACCTCTAGCACTGGTGCTCATGGGCCCGCATACATCAGTATGTACTAGGCCCAAGAGCTCAGTAGCTCTCTCACCTTTTCCAGTAAAAGGTGACTTGGTCATTTTACCAAGAAGACAGGACTCACAGGTTGGAAGTGATTCACAATCACTGACTTCGAGGATTCCCTCTTGAGTCAACCTGTTTATTCTATTCTTGTTTATATGACCTAGCCTCCAATGCCATAAGTAGATATCTGACACACTATCTAATCTAGGGTGCTTGCCAGTAGAATAGACTCTTATCAGGCTTGATCTTTTTGGTCTGGCTCTGCACTGATATCCCAGCCTGAACTTGTACCTTCTTCACTTTCTTCTTCTTGTTCTTCTTCCTTTCTCAAAGGATCGAGAACCAGAAGACGAACCTCCCACTGAGTTCACCGACTCCTTGAGGAGTTGGTGATCCTTCTCAAAGTTCTGAAGCAACCCCAGTAATCCGTGGTAGTTTACTTTAGGCTTTGTCATTCTATAATGAGTGAGGAATGAGAGATAGGACTTGGGCAGCGAGTTCAGTATTGCATCTTTCCCGAGCTGCTCATGCAAGAGAAAGCCGAGCTTGCTCAATCATTCCATCAGCTCGATCATGTACAATACATGATCAGTGACAGAGGCACCATCCCGTATTTTGGCGTTGAAGATGGCACAACTAGTCTTGTGCCTCTCCACGTCATCGGGTGTGCCAAAGGCATCCTCCAACACTTGAAGCATGTTCTTTGGCTGAGCCATCTCGAATCTGCGACTGAACTCGTCGCTCATAGCAGCCAGCATGATACAGCGCACCGTGGTCCGGTCACTGAGCCACTTCTGGTAAGTGTCTCTGACTGTTCCACGTGCATTGACAGCTGGCTCCTCAGGTGCAGGATCCATTATCACATATAGGATCCATTCATGCTCCAGGACTATCTTCAACTTTCGGTACCAGCTACCGAAGTTGGGTCCCACCAACTTATCATTGTCCAACAATGATTGGAGCGATAGGGAAGTGGCCATATTTGCACAAAGGAGAACCATAACCTAATTAGTAATTGATTCATTAAACCTAAAGATTTGAACTTTAATCAAAAGATTTCTCCCACTATTTTATTCGAATTGGTAGCCTCTACCTCCAACTCGAGGAATTACCCTAATTCCTTAGCGGGTACTAGAATCCACTTAGACTGCACACAAGCCCAACTTTGGTTGGTCAACCCATGTACATCTAAGGGTAGGTTCATAACCAATTGTTTCTCTAAACAATTTTTAGTAATTTTAATTTTGCCCCAGAAATCTAATCAGTAGGCTTTGGCCTCCACTGTAAGGATCCGGTTAGGTCCAACCATTAACATGATCATACTTGGTGTATCTAACCAACAAATGATTAAGCCCAACTTTAGTTGGCTCACCTAACCAGCATTAGAGAGATACTTCCAAGTCATCATATGATGAGTGATAATTCCATTAGTCAACAAGCACCAGGCCTTTGGGTCTGCAATGATTATTGAGTTCATGGACTCATTATCAAACACCTTAATGGGAGGCTATGACTCAGTTATCTCCATAACTTTGTCATTTTAAGGACCTAATAATTTTAGAGGATTTAAATAATATAGAGGATGAGGTCAGATGAACCAACTTATCATGATCCTCCCACTGGCTTCACAAAGTCAGCTTAAGGGAGACCATTAAAAGGGCTGGTCTAGGAGCACCTAAATCAGTCACATTGATTTACCTAGCTGACATGGGTCAGCTCGAATAGTCAAGTGATCCGATCAAAACATAATTTCACCAAGAGGCCAGGTAAGTTCGATCAGTGGGAGGGTCTGCCAAAGCTTGCCTTAGACACCATCAAAAATGGCCAGGTAAGCAGGCTCCCAATTAAAAACCACTGGTCTGGCTTACCTTAGACACCAACTGGTTTAATTAGTTTCGATTAGATCAACCTAACAATTCATGCTAGACCGCTTAGCCAAGAATCAAGTCCATTTGGTTCTCGTTAAAGACATGGACTTGACGAACTACAACTATTGTAATTGATCTAGAGAATCCTTGACCTAATCTAAGACAATAATTGATTAGATTTAGTCAATTCTCTAATTAAGTCCATCTTTAATCTAACCATAGGTCTAACCCAATTAATGGACCTAATTCCCACTAACCCATTAACCCAATGTGTTATGATTTGTGTCTTAGGTTCTTCAATTCACAATCCTAGAACCTAATCAAACAACTTCTTAATTCTTAATTAAGTTTTGGGCTGAGGGTTGGGTTTGGCTTTTCAAAAAATATTTTTCATATCTGTAAAATAATTTTACAATATGATTCTACCAACCATATTGCATATTTGATTCATAATCAAGATACAAGTGAAATAAACATGAAACTACTTTAGATCTAATCTAAACAGGTTCATGTAATTGAAACAATTTCAACTTTAAACAATTTCTTTGTACAAAAATTATTAACAAAGAGATTTTATTTTAGATTTAAACATCTTTTAAATTTAATAAATCATAAATTTAATCTAGATCATATCTAATAAATTTATGATTAAAGATAGATCTACACAAACTAGGACAACCTTTGCACTGTAAGGGGTAAACCTTACAGCAGGACAACCTTGCAGTTTGTGATTGATCTAAAATTTTAATTTTAGATTTAATAATCAGATTATAAATTAGATCTAATCTAAAAAATAATCTAAGCATATATAAATAATCATGTAATAAAGAACCTAGGCTCTGATACCAATTGCAGGAACCAGATCTAGGGTTTCAGGGTTAGATCTTGAAACTTTTTCAAGATCATACAGCGGAAGACTAAAATAAATCAAAATTTATTTTCTAAGATCAGAAAATCCCTATATCTAAGATCCTATTACATGATTATCACATGGTATTAAATCAAAAATTAAAATATATAAATATAGCATGAACTACATGTTGATCATATCAACATGTTTCTATACTACATCTAATGTATGTATTAAACAATAGATCAGATCTATTACCTTGCAAGTTAGATGTTCTAACCTTGCTGATCTGGGCTTGAGGATGATGTTGCAAGCCGCACACGCGTCCGACCTCTAGGAGTCGTCCACACGAGCCCACGAATCTCGATCAGAAGTCCTGCTTCAGGAAATCAGCACAGTATGCTAGTACTGCGTTGATCCTTCTTTGATGGTTGATCAGGTGCCTCCTTCTTCTTGATTTGGACTCTTCCAAAGATGGATAGTAGAAGGAGAAGTTTTAGATCTGATACACTCTCAGAAAACTCAAGATGGAAGGAGGAAAGATATGAAAATAAAAACCCTAGAAGAAGACCCTCTTCTTCTTCACGTTTTTCTCTCTAGACACCCAAACTTGTGTCTTTTATATCTCCATGACCTAAAGTTATTTCTCTCTGATTTTTGGATGGCAGAAAGGTCTCTCAAATATCTATCTCCTCCTAAAATTTTATGAAGAAACTCATCTTATATAGAGAGATATGATAGAGTCCTTGTCTAGGTCAAACACCTAGTTAAGGCTTATCCAAACATGGCAAGTTAAAGGACGCCCAACTCTTGAGCACCTCCTCCATATTTTCGTGCATGGATCACCAGAAAAGGGTGCACAATGTAAACACTAAAATCCACAAAAATTCCAAAATAAATTTGGATAAATTCGATGCAAAATTGAAAGAGTTTTGGATTTCTAAAACTCTATCTCATAGAATTTGAAATCCAAACTTATTCCTTTTAGATTTGATCCAAACCACCTTCCATGTAAGAAAGAAGAGAAGAGACCTTTTGTGAACGTGGGAGAGATCTGGGAGAGGGCTTTTTTTGCACAAAATAAGTGGAGATTGGCGTTGAATAAGAGAGAGGGCATGGAGAAGGCTTATGTGGCGCAAGGTGGAATCCTAGTCTTACTAGGATTCTGTCTTATGACTTGTTTTAATTTGGTTTCCCAAACCAAATCAAATCAAAATTAGATCAACCCAATTAAAATAGGTCTTAACCCAATTAAGAACCTAATTTAATCAGATTAAATTAGATTTAAATCTGATTTAATTTTCTAATCAAATTAGAAATTAGATTGACCCAAGTCCTAGTTGAACTAGGACTAGTTTTTCCTTGCACTTGGCTTATCCAATAAACCAATTGGACTTGATCCAATCAAGCCCAAACCAAATCTAATTAAATTATATTTAATTAGATTTAATCTCAGCCCATTGGCTTAATCAAATTAAGTCAATTAGCAATCGAATTGCTAATCGATCCTCCTGCAACACTTGTACTGGGTTAAATGTCAATCGTATTGATCATTTAACCCTAGAACGATTCTTAATCGTTGATCAACCATCCGATCGGATCATGAACTCTAATGTGTGTGACCTCATAAGTCCGAACCTAAGCTGATAGCATAGGAACAAATTCCTATACCAATCGAAGTGACCATCTAGCAATGGTACCCGACGATCGGATAGGTCGAATGTGTAGAACAACATCCTTAGAACCCATGCGGATATAGTTTTCATATAATTCATCCCCTTGACCAAAATGATCATAGGACACCCCAGAGTTTAACTGTCAACTCTGATCAGGTTGTCCACATTGTATTTCAAAATATCAAATCCATCTGATGGATTACCCTGGCCAAGGTTTTGCTAAACTGAAATACAGTGACTCATTCTTCTCCAACTCTTGGAGTGGTCAATCCCATCTCGATCACACTCTGACTTCGCAAGTACTTGACTGTGCCCAGAAGCCTTCCATCCCTGAATTAGAAATTCAGTTAGTCCAGTACCAAAGCACAGTGAGTTGCTTGCAAGTCACTGAGGCGATCTCAAGTCTAAGGGACACTTATACCTATATCCCATCAGAGACATTCTCGACAGTAGAATGCTCTGGAGTTGGTCACGTTCAATGACGATGTACCCTTATATCTCACCTGTATGCCATACCAGTGTCTCCACACTCTTTGGTTAGGAAGACAACCAACCCATATGGCCTACAGCGACCTATGCTCGATAGAAGCTGTCATCCTTATTAACAGCCTATCATTTGGTCGTGAACAGTTTTAAGGACTAATCGATAAATCCTCTCTTTATCGAACCTAAATAGTCCTAAGGACTTCATCATAACAACAGAGTTCATTAGAAGATGAAAGCTTATGATGAAGATGCCAAATATATTTTATTTATTAACAAATCAATTACAATACTTGGTTGCTCAACCGTCAACAGCTTGACGATTGACTTTTTGGGACACATTTCCCAACATTAAGGTTTGTCATCTGAATTCCTCACTTAGCATGAGGAATAGAGAATTCCTTCTCTTAGAATGACTTCTCCCTTTTGGTGCAAAAAAAAATTGAGGTGTGAAGACCCTTATGGAGATTAAGGGAACCTAATAATGCAACATAGCGTTCAACCTTTGAACCCAAATGGTGTGAGATTTCTTTCCTTGTTTTTCTGAATTTTTTCTTTTCCTCACAAGATCCCATGGCTAATCAGAATTCCCTTATATTTTATCCATTTGGGGCACCCCTTATTTATAGGATAAGAAGGGGTGCCACATACTTCCAAGGGACGCCAACCCTTGGCGCAAAAACTTCTCACACGATATCCCTTGGTTTCCACAAACTTTTCATACACCGTGTGATAGTTATGGTGTGGAAGAGCTTTTCATACAGAAGGACTCCTTCTCTTCTGCACCTCCAAAAACCAAGGCACCATCTGATGATGTGGGAATAAAAGCAATGCATGGGAATAAGGTAGGGAGTTAAGAGCAGCGAATGAGAAGGACTCTTCCTTGTTAACGCTTATTTATTTTGGGCATTGATTATTCTTTGGCATGGCATTATGGTGTGGAGGTGGTTAGATCAACATGAAACACTTCCATGTTAATAAAGTTAGGCCATCTAATGTCTTAAGATTTGAACCTAATCTAATTAGGTTTAAAGCAACAGGATGGGGTTAGCTCAAAACACTTTAGAACTAAACTAAATTGGGAACTTGGGTTAATTCATGTGCTAACAATTTAATTAACTCATAGGACTTACAATAAATCCAATTAGATTAGACTAAGATCAAATTTTTAATGTGTGTAACCCATTGGGTTCCAGATCTAGCCAGTAGTGGACTAGACTCACGACCTAAACTAATTTGATTAGATTAGGTTAGCCCAATTGCATCAATTAATCAGAATACTTTCTAATTAATTTTTGAATTAAACTCTTTTAATTCATACAAGTCCATAAGTTAAGATTGATGTAAAGCAGCATGTCATAACTATCTGAAAGACATAAATTTGATAAAAATATCAAAAATATTTTTCAGTAGTGAGTTGCTATGCAATTCAATCCTCCGATCATACAACATTCTAGATGAGCTATGGGCATGAAAATATATCAAATCTAAATACTTATCTATATGTATCTCAATTTGATGATGATGACTCGATGGATGAACTAATAGAAACTCTTTCTAATGTTCATCCCTGCTCTGTCCAGATACTTTCGGAGTCATCATCCTATGAGATCACATAAGACGTTCTCTCCTCTTATAAGGAGTAATTGATTTCTTATTGACCACTTACAATCTCTATCTACACTTTACTAAATCCAGAATATCCCACATATATCTTAGAGAGTCATATTAGGGTATGAACTAAAGTATAGATCCATATACACAAGGTACCATGATGATCTCAAATCTAAGGATCACTTGCATCACTTTCACTGGAGAACTATCTTTTAATATGCTGATAAGGCTCCATCAGATGTTCTCCCTATGGATCACTTCAATGAACTCATTCTCCAATAAGCACCTACATCCTTATATTAGTATCACCACACAAGTGATTGTGAGATCAATCACTCTCTCCATCGAGCATACATAGGATGCACCAATCTTACCGACTTCATCAATCTTCAACTCGATGATCCTACGATTGAGAATATTTTAGATTGGGACTATTAAGATTTTAAGTCTTACTGGCATGATTTTATCATGGTCTTAAAATCATTGTCCTAATCTATGAGATTCATCATAATCATAATAATAATATGATACAGCAAATGACGAACACAATACGTCAAAAATATAAAATAATCAGTCATACGTATGAGTAGAAAGATTATATAGAATAGTCTATGTGATTGGCTTATAGGGTACTATTCTTTCAATCTTCCACTTGTACTAAAGCCAATGGCCCCTATACCTGATGCCCATGCAATCAAGGTGGCGATCTCACTGCTGCTGTGATAAGGCTTAGTGAATAAATCCACTATGCAGTTCTTTGTATCAACTCACTTTATAATCATATCATGAATGAGATGAAAGTACCTTAGGATGTGTGTGGGTTTTTGGTGAAACCATACCCAACTCAGTGATGAACTCTTTCATCAGGTGACTTTCCTTAGCAACTTCACTTACAACAATATACTGATCCAACCACAGTTTGCTGTTTGAAACTCTTTCAATTCACTGCTTCTCTAGTACTTCTCAAGTACTCGATAATACTTTTCATAATTTTTTAATGATCTTTGTTGGGTTCCAGTGATGCAGTGGAATATAAATTTCAAAAATTTTTACAAGCATTCAATAATTGAAAACAAGGTTTAACATTTAAACTAGAGTACTGAAACTCAAAAGCCCTAGGAACACCTTGATGATTGCAATCAAATATTATAAGCATGCATAACAAGAGAAGATCAGAAGTCATATACTATCATGAAGATCACGAACTGATAATCTTGAGACCTCCATGAGACTCGAAAGTAGAAGCTCTTCAATGGTGATCCACATGGGATTGATCAGGGCCCTTCCTAATTCGTCATGGTGCCGCAGCCTTCTTTGCAAGCTCGTTGCCGATCGTCCTTCGTAAGAATGGGTTGCACCATCACTTGTATGCCTTCATGACCTCCACTAGAACTTTTTTAAGAATACTTTCTCAAAAGATCTCACCACACATAAATCAGATTATATGTTTAACACATGAACAATCTGATTTTTGGACAAGCATCTCATGCTTTCCATTTTCTCTCTTCTCTTCCTTTCTATTTTTCTTCCTTTCTTTTTTCTTGTCCTTATCCCAGATTTTTCTCTCTTTTTCCTCTCATTTCCATGTCTAAACTCAACCAAAATTGGACGTATAAGCCAGGTGTAGCCACCCCTTTTATAGGAAAGATGGGGCTATACCATGGGATGCCAACTCTTGGCATCCCTTAACTCTGACATGCAAACATTGATTTTTTCTATGGAATCCAAAGAGTTTGGCATGGAATGAAAGGTGATTAACCAGCAGAAGGACTCTTCCTCTGCTAAGAAAAATTAATACACCATCATATGGTGCATGGGAAAAGAAATTAACTTGAGAAACAAAGATTCTATACTATTAAGGACTCTTCCATAAACTCAACGCATACATGTGGCATCCCAAATATTTTGGGGCATTCAAACTCCTTGCCAGAGAAAGACTCTTCCTTTTCTTCTGTGCCCATAATTCCAAGAGCCATCCCATGATATGAGGAATTAAAAGGAATGTATGGAAATGGACTCTTCCATGAAATGGATTCAAAAGGAATTAAGAGTCCAACATGAAATGGACTCTTCCATTTCATCGCACAAAAAGAGGGGACGTCCCAAATAAATTTGGCATGGAGTTCCTTCTCAGAGAAGGACTCCTTCTCTTCTTCCACATCCACATTACCCCAAGGCACCATCTGATGGCGCACAAAATAATGGGACGTGTGGAACATGATAATAAAATTAAAAGGAGTAAGAAAGAAGGACTCTCCTTCTTTAACGCCTAAATTAAATGGGGTGTGACATTAAATTTGTGCATGGCATATAGGCGTGGAGGAGGTTATTTCACATGAAATTTTTTCATTAAAAATCAGATAAACCACTTATTAATTAGATGGTTCAAATCCAATCACATTAGGTCAAGGCAACAAGTAAAGGGTTACCACAAACATATTTGCACTGAACCCAATTGGAAACTTGGATTAATTCATGTGATAGTAATTTAATTAACCCATTGGATTTATAATAAATCCAAATAGATTAGATCAAGATCAAATTTCTATTGTATGTGACCCATTGGGTTCCAAATCTAACCAGTGGTGGATCCAGACTTATGATATAACCATAATCCAATTAGATTAGATCAGCTCAAGAGTCCCAATCAACTAGGACTCTTGCTAATTGATTCTTGAATTAAATTCTTTTAATTTTGATGAGTCTACAAGTCAACATTGACATCTAGTAATGTGTCATGACTATCTGAAAGATTTAAAATTTAATCAAAATACCAAAATTATCCTTCCATGGTGAGTTACCATGCAATTCAATTCTTCGATCACACAACATCCCAAAAAGATCATGGGTATGAAAATATGTCAAACATAAATATCTATCCATATGTATCTCGATCTGATGATGATAACTCGACTGATGAACCAGTAGAAATATTTTCTACTATTCATCCCTACTCTGACCAGAGACTCTTAGAGTCATCATCCTATGAGATCACATAGGATGTTCTTTCCTCCTACAAGGAGTAATCGATTTCTTATTGACCACTCACAATCTCCATGCATATTTTGCCATATCCAGAATATCCTACACATATCTCAAAATGGTGTGCTAGGAAATAAATCAAAATAAGAGTCCATATACATAAGGTACCATGATGATTTCAGATCAAAGGATCATATGCACCAGTCCCACTGAAGAACCATCTGTTGACATGCTATAAAGTTCCATCAGATATTCTTCCTGTGGATCTGTTCAGTGAACTCATTCTCTTATGAGCATCTACATCCTTGTATTAGCATTACCACACAAGTGATTGTGAGATCAATCATCCTCTCCATTGAGAATACATAAAATGTACTAGTCTTACCAGTATCATCGATCTCTGACTCGATGATCCAACGACTGAGAATATTTTAGATTAGGACTATCAAGATTTTAGGTCTCACTGGCATGATCTCATCATGGCCCTAAAATTATTACCCTAATCTATGGGGTTTATCATAGTCATAAAAATATAATACAGCAAATGATAAAACATAATATCTCATAAATAAAAATAACTAATATCATGCAAATGAGTAGGAAGATATCATAGAAAAATCTCTTCGCATTCCCATGAAATTGGCTTGTAGGATACTATTCTGTCAATCTTTCACTTGCACTAAAGTCACTCGCCCCTATACCTGATGCCCATGCAATCAAGATGGCGAACACACTGCTACTGTGTAAAGCTTAGTAAACTGATCCTATTATACTATTCTTTATATGAACTCATTTTATGATCAAATCATGAATGAGGTGAAATTGCCTAAGATGTGCATGGATACCTAGTGAGACTACACTAACTCAGTGATGAACCCTTTCATCAGGCAACTTTTCTTAGCATTCTTTACTAATAGCATTTAACTGAGTTTAATATAGTTTACTATTTGAAACTCTTCTAATTCACTATCTCTCTAGTACTTCTCAAGTACTTTGAGAATACCTTTCATGATTTTCAAAAAATTCTATCATGGATCTACTTGAAATCAATGATTATGCACAAAGCATAAATCATGTCAGGCTAGGTACATTGAATATATGGATAAGTAAACTCCTTTATATCTATTCATGTTAAATACCTTCAACATAAATTTTATGTACCTAAACTGGGATAAGCCCAGCATCCACTTACATCTATCCCTATAGATGCCTAATATATTGGATGCTTAACCCAAGTTTTTTTTCATAAAAACTTTTGTGATAAGCATATCATTGATCGAGTGCAATATCGGGATTATCTTTTTAATATGCTGTATATCACTCACATACATTATCAAGAAGTTAGTGGGACTCCCACCTATCTTCTTGCTCACAGACATGGTTATTTATATTTTGATAAAGTCAAATACTTTGACTATCTCATCAAAAATAGAAGTACCATCTCCTCAATACCTACTTGAATCCATAAATGTATTTGCCCTCCCACTAGAGACAAATTCTCTAGATGGTGTGCGGCAATAGAAAAAATTTGGATAGACATCCTTGATAGCAACCTATCGGATCATACCCAGAGGTTCTTCAACCATAGTCCATCTTTGGTTGATGTATAGGGAGTTCATTTTGGATGTCATGGTTTCAAGCCAACTGTCAGAGTCTTTACTCATGACTATCTCCGAATAGGTCAAGAAAATATCATTCTCAATGATGTATGGTGTATCATCATTCTCAATGACAAACCCATATTTGAGTGGTATATTACACACTCGAATTGACCTTCAGTGAGGAGGTGTGTTTCATGGTTGTGCTTCATCAATGAGCACATTGGGTCGAGGATCAACTTGTGGACACTCTACAGGTTATGATAGGATAGTTTATAGGTCTTGAACTTCTCAAGTTCAATTATCCTCCTACTATCTCCTTTTTAAAAAAATTTCTTTTCCTAAAAGGTGGCATACCTACTAATAAAATACCTTTTGTCCAGTAGGGTGGAAGAAATAGTATTACATACTACTCTTTAGGATAACCTATAAGCATATATAAACTTGTTCTAGCACAAACTTATGTACATCAACTCTTTTCACATAAATTGGGCAACCTACCTTTTGCTTTTTCATATCTCATATGGAGTGCTAGTAATAGATTTTTATGATATCTAATTCAAAACATATACAGCAACTTTTAGGACATCTCCCCAGCATGAGATAATAAGGTTTGTGAAGCAAATTTAAGAAACACATCATATCTTATATAAAGTGTCCATCTCTGGATCAAGATATTATTAATCTTCAAACATCCATATATTTAAGATCTAATAATTTACTCATGCCTTTTCCCATATCTAGTAAATGAAATCTTGGTCATTTTATTCGTGAGACAAAATTTATAAGTTCTATATGATTCAAAATCATACAGACAAAGAACTCTTCTTTATATTACTTATTTATTTTTGACTCACAAAAATGGCCAACTTGGCAATACCAGAGATATGTGACCTGAAGGAACCAGATCTAAGGTTTCAGGATTAGATCTTGAAATTTTTTCAAGATCAGGCAGCGAAAGACTAAAATAAATTAAAATTTATCTTATAAAATTAGAGAATCCCTAGATCTAAGATCCTATTACATGATTATTATATGACATTAAATCAAAAATTAAAATATAAAGAGCAAGAACTACATGTTGATCATATTAACATGTTTCTATACTACATCTAATGTATGTAAAATATAATAGAACAGATCTATTATCTTGCAAGTTAGATGTTCTAACTTTGCTAATCCGGACTTGAGGATGATGTTACGAGCTGCACATACATCCGACCTCTAGGAGTCATCCACACAAGCCCACGAATCATGATCAAAAGTTTTGATCCAGAAAATCAGCACAGTATGCTAGTACTGTGCTGATGCTTCTTTGATGATCGATCAAATACCTCCTTCTTCTTGATTAGGACTCTTCCAAAGATGAAAAGTAGGAGAAGAAGTTTTAGATCTGAGACACTCTCTGAAAACTCAAGATGGAGGAAGAAAAGAGGTGAACACAGCAACCCTAGAAGAAGACCCTCTTCTTCTTCTCTTTTCTCTCACCTAGACACCTAGTCTTATGTCTATTGTATCTCCATGCCCCAACTTTCTTTCTCCTTGATTTTTGCACACCCCAAAGGGCTCTTTTTTCTATATTTTTCATAAAAATTTTATGAATAAATTCATTTTAAATAGAGAGATATGATAGAGTCTTTGTCTAGATCAAATACCTAGTCAAGGTATATCCAAACAGGGCAAGATAAGGGGCACCCAAATCTTGGGCTCCCCCTCCTTCTTTTTGTGCATGGATCATCAACAAAGGGTGCATATTATATGCCATAAAAGCTACAAAAATCTCAAAAAAAATTTAGATAAAATCGGTGCCATAAGGAAAGAGTTTTGGTTTCCTAAAACTCTATCTCATAGAATTTGAAATCCAAACTAATTCCTATTTTGACTTGATCCACAACCACATTCCATGTAAGAGAGAAAGAGAGGAAAGCTTTGGGCATGCATGAAGGCCTGGGAGAGAAGGTTTTATTGCACAAAATAAGAGAGAGTGGGTGTGGGATAAAAGACAGTAGGCATGGGGGCTAAATTGGTGCAAGGTGGAATCCTAGTCTTATTAGGATTCAATCTATGTCTTATTCCAATCTGATTTCTCAAACCAAATCAAACCAAAATCAAATCAATATAATTAAAATAGGTTTTAACTCAATTAAAAATCTAAATAATCAGATTAAATTAGATTTAAATCTGATTTAATTTTCTAATCAAATTAGAAATTAGGTTGACCCAAGTTCTAATTGAACTAGGACTAGTTTTTCCTTACATCTGGCTTATCCAATAAGCCAATTGGACTTGATCCAATTAAGCCCAAACTAAATTTAATTAAATTATATTTAATTAGACTTAATCTCAACCTATTGGTTTAATCAAATTAAGCCAATTAGCAATCAAATTGCTAATCGATCCTCCTGTAACACTTGCACTAGGTTAAATGTCTATCGTATTGATCGTTTAACCCTAGAATGATTCTTAATCGTTGATCAACAATCTGATCGGATCGTGAACTCTAATGTGTGTGATCTCATAGGTCCGAACCTAAGTCGGTAGTACAAAAATAAATTTTTATACCAATTGAAGTGACCATCTAGCAATGATACCCGACGGTCAGATAGGTCGAATGTGTAAAACAACATCCTTAGAACCCATGTGGATATAGTTTTCATATAATTCATCTCCTTAACCAAAATGCTCATAGGACATCTCAGAGTTCAACTGTCAACTCTGATCAGATTGTCCACATTGTATTTCAAAACATCAAATCCATCTGATGGATTACCCTGGCCAAGATTTTGCTAAATTGAAATACAGCGACTCATTCTTCTCCAACTCTTGGAGTGGTCAATCCCATCTCGATCACACTCTAACTTTGCAAGTATTTGACTATTCCCAGAAGCCTTCCGTCATTGAATTAGAAATTCAGTAAGTCCAGTACCAAAGCTTAGTGAGTTACTTGCAAGTCACTAAGGCGATCTTAGGTCTAAGGGACACTTATACCTATATCCCATCAGAGATATTTTCGATAGCAAAATGCTCTGGAGTTGGTCACGTTCAATGATGATGTACCCTTACTTCTCACCTGTATGCCATACCAGTGTCTTCACACTCCTTGGTTAAGAGGATAACCAACCCATATGGCCTACAACGACCTATGCTTGATAGAAGCTGTCGTCCTTATTAACAGCCTATCATTTGATCGTGAACAGTTTTAAGAACTAATCGATAAATTTTTTCTTTATCGAACCTAAAAAGTCTTAAGGATTTTATCACAACAACGGAGTTCATTAGAAGATGAAAACTTGTGATAAAAATATTAAAAATATATTTTATTTATTAATAAATCAATTACAATACAAGATTGCTCAACCGTCAACAGCCTGACGATTGATTTTTGGGACATATTTTTCAACAACTTTCACTTGTCCTAAAGCCACTCGGCATAGTATCTAATACCCATCTTCGACTTGTGGTTGTCGAACTCTTTTATTTTTAGGGCTTTAGTGAAGAGGTCGGCCAGATTCTCCTTTCTGTCGATCTTCTGAAGATAGATGTTACCTCGATTCATGATCTCCCAGACCAGGTGGAAGCGGTGCAAAATGTGCTTCATCTACTGGTGTGCTTTGGGTTCCTTCGCCTGAGCTATGGCACCAGTGCTGTCGCAGTAGAGTAGGACCGGACCATCGAGGGAGGATGCTACTCCAAGCTCGGTGATGAATTTTCTCAGCCACATAGCTTCCTTCGTGGCATCCGATGCTGCGATGTGCTCTGCCTCACAAATAGAGTTTGCCATAGTATGCTGCTTGAAACTCTTCCAGCAGATGGCTCCACCATTCAGAGTCAAGATATAATCTGACACGCTTCTGCTGTCATCATGGTTAAATTGAAAGCTGGAGTTTGTGAACCCTACAAGTTTCAGATCTGACTCATCATAAACCAACCATTGGTCCTTAGTATTTCTCAAATACTTAAGGATGACTTTAACTACTTTCCAGTGATTTTCTCCAGGATCAGATTGGTATCTACTCACTACCCCCAGTGAGTATGTCATATCTGGTCTTGTACATATCATGGTGTACATGATAGATCCTACGATCGAAGTATATGGGACTCTACTCATATGCTCTCTCTCTTTAGGAGTTATCGGACAATCCCTCTTAGAGAGAGAAATTTCATGGCCTATCGGTAGATAGTCCTTCTTCAAATTCTCCATGCTGAATTTCTTCAGCATTGTATTTATGTACGTGGACTGAGATAACCCAAGCATCCTTTTAGATCTATCCCTATAGATCTTCATCCCTAGGATGTAGGATGCTTCACACAAGTCCTTCATGGAGAACTGCGATGACAACCAAACTTTTATTCCCTGTAGTGCGGGGATGTTATTTTTGATTAAGAGAATGTCATCCACGTACAAGATAAGGAATACCATAACTGGACCATTTGCCCATTTATAGATGCAGGGCTCTTCTCCATTCTTAACGAAGCCATATATTTTGATCACCTTATCAAAATGTATGTTCCAACTCTGAGAAGCTTGCTTCAATCCATAAATGGATCTCCGAAGCTTGCACACCTTGGACTCATCTGTGGATGTAAACCCCTCAGGTTGTATCACATACACCTCTTCGGTCAGCTCTCTATTCAGAAAAGTTGTCTTTACATCCATCTGCCAGATCTCATAATCCAAATGGGCACCTATTGCAAGCATTATCCGAATGAATTTGAGCATTGCCACAGGAGAGAACGTCTTGTCATAGTCAATACCATAACGTTGACGATACCCCTTGGCAACCAGACGAGCTTTATAGGTCTCCATCTTTCCGTCTGCACTCCTCTTCCTTTTGAAGACCCATTTACACCCAATGGGTTTAACCCTTTCAGGTGGGTCAACCAATGTCCATACATCGTTGACCTTCATGGATTCTATTTCAAATTTTATGGCTTTAAGCCATTTCTCGAAATCAGGTCTCTGCACTGCATCTATATAGGTGATCGAATCCTCATCGTTCTCATCGAGTTCGATAGGATCACCATCCCAGATCAAGAAACCGTAGTATCTGTCTGGCTGATGTGGTACTTTACTGAATCATCTTAATGGTGCAGGTACATTGAGCTCCAGATCTGATCTAATCAAATCCGACTCAGGTTCAGCTATTGGTGTTAGTCCTTCTATCTATTGAATTTCATCAAGTTCAATCTTAGAGGCAACGGTTCCTTCACCAAGGAACTTTTTTTCTAAAAAGGTTGCCTTAAGGCTGACGAACACCTTTTGTTCATCAGTATGGTAGAAAAAATATCTTTTGGTCTCTTTGGGGTACCCTATGAATGTGCATTTGTCAGATCTAGGTCCGAGTTTATCTATAACTAACCGTTTGACATAGGTCGGGCACCCCCAGACCCTAAGGTGTGAAAATGCTGGCTTACGTCCTGTCCATATCTCATATGGAGTCTTAATTATAGACTTATTTGAAATCCTATTTAATAGATAACAGGCCGATTCGAGTACATATCTCCAGAAGAATATCGACAAGCTGACAAAATTCATCATGGATCGGACCATGTCTAACAGAGTCCGATTTCTCCTTTCAGACACACCATTATGCTGTGGTGTTCCTGGAGGAGTCTATTGGGAGAGAATCTCATTCTCTTCTAGATATGTGAGAAACTCACCAGAAAGGTATTCCCCTCCTCGATTAGACTGAAGAGTTTTAATACTCTTTCCAATTTATTTTTCTACTTCACTTCGAAATTGTTTGAACATTTCAAATGAATCCGACTTATATTTCATCAGATAGACATATCCATATCTGGATAGATCATCTGTGAAAGTGATGAAGTAAAAATATCCACCTCTAGCACTTGTGCTCATGGGCCTGCATACATCAATATGTACTAGGCTCAAGAGCTCAGTAGCTCTCTCACCTTTTTCACTAAAAGGTGACTTGGTCATTTACCAAGAAGACAGGACTCACAGGTTGAAAGTGATTCATAATCACTGACTTCGAAGATTCCCTCTTGTGTCAACCTATTTATTCTGTTCTTGTTTATATGACCTAGCCTACAGTGCCATAAGTAGATGTCTGATACACTATCTAATCTAGGGTGCTTGCCAGTAGAATAGACTCTTATCGGGCTTGATCTTTCTGGTCTGGCCCTGCACAGATGTCCCAGCCTGAACTTGCACCTTCTTCACTTTCTTCTTCTTGTTCTTCTTCCCTTTCTCAAAGGGTCGAGAACTAGAAGAGGAACCTCCCACTAAGTTCACCGACTCCTTGTGGAGTTGGTGATCCTTCTCAAAGTTCTGAAGCAATCTCAGTAACCCATGGTAGTTTACTTTAGGCTTTATCATTCTATAATGAGTGAGGAATGGAAGATAAGACTTGGGCAGCGAGTTCAATATTGCATCTTTCCCAAGCTGCTCATGCAAGAAAAAGCCGAGCATGCTCAAATGCTCCATCAGCTCGATCATGTACAATACATGATTAGTGACAGAGGCACCATCCTGTATTTTGGCATTGAAGATGGCACAACTAGTCTTGTGCCTCTTCATATCATCGAGTGTGCCAAAGGCATCCTCCAATACTTGAAGCATATCCTTTGACTGAGCCGTCTCAAATCTACGACTGAACTCGTTGCTCATGACAGCCAGCATGATGCAGCGTACCATGATCCGATCACTGAGCCACTTCTGGTAAGTATTTCTGACTGTTCCATGTACATTGGCAGCTGGCTCCTTAGGTGCAGGATCCGTTATCATATATAGGATCCATTCATGCTCCAGGATTATCTTCAATTTTTGGTACTAGCTACCGAAGTTGGGTCCTACCAATTTATCATTGCCAACAATGATCGGAGTGATAGGGAAGTGGCCATATCTGCATAAAAAAAAATCATAACCTAATTAGTAATTAATTCATTAAACCTAATGATTTGGACTTTAATCAAAAGATTTTTCTCACTATTTTATTCAAATTGGTAGCCTCTATCTCCAATTCGAGGAATTATCCTAATTCCTTAGTGGGTATTAGAATCCACTTAGATTGCACACAAGTCCAACTTTAGTTGGCTAATCTATGTACATCTAAGGGTAGGTTCATATCCAATTTTTTTTTAAATAATTTTTAGTAATTTTAGTTTTGTCCCAATCCCTAATCAGTAGGCTTTGGCCTCCACTGAAAAGGTCTAGTTAGTTCCAACCATTAACATGACCATACTTGGCCTATTTAGCCAATGCATGATTAGGTCCAACTTTGGTTGGCTAACCTAACCATCATTTAGAAAGATACAATCAAAAAATCATATTATGAATGATAATTCCATCAGCCAATAAGCACCAGGCCTTTGGGCCTCCAATGATTATCCAACTGATGGACCCATTATCATCCACTTAATGGGAGGCTATGATCTAGTTATCATCATAACTATTTTATTTTAAGGACCTAATAATTTTAAAAAATTTAATTAATTTAGAGGAGGAGGTCAGATGAATCAGCTTATCATGATCCTCCCACTGGCTTCACCAAGTCAGCTTAAGGGAGACCATTAAAAGGGCTGGTTTAGGAGCACCTAAATCAGTCACACTGATTTACCTAGCTGACATGGGTCAACTCGAATGGTCAAGTGATCTGATCAAAACATAATTTCACCAAAAGGCCAGATAAGTTCGATCGATGGGAGGGTCTACCAAAGCTTGCCTTAGACACCATCAGAAATGGCTAGGTAAGCAGGCTCCCAATTAAAAACCATCGATTTGGTTTACCTTAGATACTAACTGATTTAATTAGTTTCGATTAGATCAACCTAACAGTTCGTGCTAGACCGCTTAGTCAAGAATCAAGTCCATTTGGTTCTCGTTAAAGACATGAACTTGACCAACTACAACTATTGTAATTGATCTAGAGAATCTTTGACCTAATCTAAGACAACAATTGATTAGATTTAGTCAATTCTCTAATTAAGTCCATCTTTAATCTAACCTTAGGTCTAACCCAATTAATGGACCTAATTTCTACTAACCCATTAACCCAATGTGTTATGGTTTGTGTCTTAGGTTCTTCAATTCACAATCCTAGAACCTAATTAAACAACTTCTTAATTCTCAATTAAGTTTTGGGCTGAGGGTTGGGATTCAGCTTTTCGAAAATAATTTTTATATTTGTAAAATAATTTTACAACATAGTTCAACCAATCAAGTTGTATGTTTGATTCATAATCAAAATGCAAGTGAAATAAGCATGAAACTACTTTAGATCTAATCAAAATAGATTAATGTAATTGAAATAATTTCAACTTTAAACTATACAAATTTTTCAGACAAATATATGATGGTTCTTTGCATGAAAATTATTAACAAAGTAATTTTATTTTAGATTTAAATATTTTTTTATCTAATAAATCATTAATTTAATCTAGATCACATCTAACAAATTTATGATTAAAGATAGATCTACACGAACAAGGACAACCTTTGTATTGTAAGGGGTAAACCTTACAGTAGGACAACCTACAGTTCATGATTGATCTAAAAATTTTAATTTTAGATTTAACAATCAGATTATAAATTAGATCTAATCTAAGCATATATAAATAATTATATAATAAATAATCTAGGCTCTGATACCAATTGAAGGAACCAGATCTAGGGTTTCAGGGTTAAATCTTGAAATTTTTTCAAGATCAGGTAGCGGAAGACTAAAATAAATCAAAATTTATTTTATAAAATTAGAAAATTTTTAGATTTAAGATCTTATTACATGATTATTATATGATATTAAATCAAAAATTAAAATATAAAGAGCAAGAACTACATGTTGATCATATCAACATGTTTCTATACTACATCTAATGTATGTAAAATATAACAGATCAGATCTATTACCTTGCAAGTTAGACGTTCTAACTTTGCTAATCCGAGCTTGAGGATGATGTTGCGAGCCGCATATGCATCCGGCCTCTAGGAGTCATCCACACGAGCTCACGAATCACGATCAGAAGTCCTGGTCCAAAAAATCAACAGTATGTTAGTACTACGCTGATCCTTCTTCGATGGTCAATCAGATGTCTCCTTCTTCTTGATTAGGATTTTTCTAAAGATGAGAAGTAGGAGAAAGAGTTTTAGATCTAAGATACTCTTAGAAAACTCAAAATAGAGGAAGAGAAGAGGTGAACACAGCAACCCTAGAAGAAGACCCTCTTCTTCTTCTCTTTGCTCTCACCTAGACACCTAATCTTGTGTCTATTGTATCTCCACGCCCCAACCTTCTTTCTCCCTAATTTTTGCATGCCCCAAATATATCTCTTTTTTCTATTTTTTGTGAAAATTTTATGAAGAAATTCATTTTAAATAGAGAGATATGATAGAGTCCTTATCTAGGTCAAATACCTAGTCAAGGTATATCCAAATAGGGCAAGATAAGGGGCGCCCAACTCTTATGGGTGCCCCCTCCTTCTTTTTGTGTGTGGACCACCAGAAAAGGGCACATATTATGTTTCATAAAAGTCATAAAAATTTTAAAAATAAATTTAAATAAAATCAGTGCCATAAGAAAAGAGTTTTGGTTTCCTAAAACTCTATCTTATAGAATTTGAAATTCAAACTAATTCCTACTTTGACTTGATCCACAACCACATCCATGTAAAAGAGAAAGAGAGAAAAGCTTTAGGCATGCGTGAAGGCCTGGGAGAGAAAGTTTTATCTCACAAAATAAGAGAGAGTGGGCATGGGATAAGAGAGAGTGGGCGTGGGGGCTAAACTGGTGCAAGGTGGAATCCTAGTCTTACTAGGATTCAATCTATGTCTTGTTCCAATCTGATTTCTCAAACTAAATCAAACCAAAATCAAATCATACCTAATTAAAATAGATTTTAACCCAATTAAAAATTTAATTTAATCATATTAAATTAAATTTAAATCTGATTTAATTTTTTAATCAAATTAAAAATTAGGTTGACCCAAGTCCTAATTGAACTAGGACTAGTTTTTCCTTGCACTTGGCTTATCCAATAAACCAATTGGACTTGATCCAATTAAGCCCAAAATAAATTTAATTAAATTATATTTAATTAGACTTAATCTCAGCCTATTGGCTTAATCAAATTAAGTCAATTAGCAATCGAATTGCTAATCGATCCTCCTGCAACACTTGCACTAGGTTAAATGTCGATCGTATTGATCGTTTAAACCTAGAACAATTCTTAATCATTGATCAACCATCTGATTGGATCATGAACTCTAATGTGTGTGATCTCATAGGTCCAAATCTAAGCTAGTAGTATAGAAATAAATTTTTATACCAATCGAAGTGACCATCTAGTAATGGTACCCGACGATCGGATAGGTTGAATGTGTAGAACAACATCCTTCGAACCCATGCGGATATAGTTTCCATATAATTCATTCTCTTGACCAAAATGCTCATAGGACACCTCAGAGTTCAACTGTCAACTTTGATCAGATTGTCTATATTGTATTTCAAAACATCAAATCCATCTGATGGATTATCCTGGCTAAGGTTTTGCTAAATTGAAATACAGCGACTCATTCTTTTCCAACTCTTAGAGTGGTCAATCCCATCTCAATCACACTCTGACTTCACAAGTACTTGACTATACCCAGAAGCCTTCCGTCACTGAATTAGAAATTCATTAGTCTAGTACCAAAGCACAGTGAGTTGCTTGCAAGTCACTGAGGCGATCTCAGGTCTAAGGGACACTTATTCTAAGGGACATTTATACTTATATCCCATCAGAGATATTCTCGACAGCAGAATACTCTGGAGTTGGTCATGTTCAATGATAATATACCCTTACATCTCATCTGTATTTCATACCAGTGCCTCCACACTCCTTGGTTAAGAGGACAACCAACCCATATGGCCTACAGCGACCTATGCTCGATAGAAGCTGTCGTCTTTATTAACAGCCTATCATTTGATCGTGAATAGTTTTAAGGATTAATCGATAAATCCTTTATTTATCAAATCTAAATAGTCCTAAAGACTTCATCACAATAATGGAGTTCATTAGAAGATGAAAATTTATGATGAAAATGCCAAAAATATATTTTATTTATTAACAAATCAATTATAATACAAGGTTGCTCAACCATCAACAGGTTGACGATTGGCTTTTGAAACATATTTCCTAATATGACCATCACATATTTATTATTTATTTCCATCAACATGAAGAACAACATTATTGAGTGATAGAAATACGAGACCATAGTCCTAAAATTTATCGAAAAGAGAGTAACTTTTACTTTTTACATTAATTTCAAAACTATGCTACAATAGCAAAGATTTGAAATAATATTTCTGATAAATTCAGACATATTACAATGATCTACTAATTTTTAAATCTTACTTGACGGTAACATAGATTCCTACAGCCTTAGCATGAATGGACTATTCATCAGTGCTAAAAGGCAAGTAGTCACCTCACTTCAGCTTTATAGGTGCAGCAACACTATGTATCAGTAGAACCTAAATAAGGTATCACGTACCCAAAATACTAAAGCTGAGACAGTCAATGATAAATTAGTTTGTATCATATATAAATCATTAGCAAATATAACTTTTGTATTCTGTTATTACTTCACATTTGCAAGACAACTCTTGTAATTTATCTCTAATACTCATTTTTACTGTAATAAAATTAGATACCCTTAGTGAAGACATTCTTCACCTTCATTTCCTCAATCATTTCATGAAGTTTGATTAATTTAAAAGAAAATACTATGCAGTGATAGTAAAGATGTATATGTGTATATAAGAATATAGAAAAACTACTCATGATGACATACACAATTTAGATGAAATTTTTATCTAATTGTGTCTCCCACTATTTTAATAAATTTTATAGCCCTCAAGTATAAAAATAAGAAACTTATCATCAAGTTCTTTAGTGGGGTTGAGATCTCAATTTCTCATAAAAAAATCTTGTGGATAGCACAACAAGCTCCTATGAGTTCAAGGGTAGGTAACTCTTTACCAATTACATCTTATGCAACTCTCAACTTAACTTTTACCTCTAAAATACTTATGGCCTTGTTGATAGCACAACAAACTATAGTATTTTAGTTAAATCATACCCTTCAATCTTATATGGTCATATCTGAATAATACTATACTTGTGGATAGCACAATAAGGTAGCATTATCAAAATATGCCATAAGCATCACTAAGTCAATGTCATACCAACCACTATAGCAAGCTTTGTGGATAGCACAACAAACTTACTACAGTTTTTGACATATTCTATTGATCTAGTATAAGCTAAGTACAATTAGCTTCATTATGCACCAAGACAGTATCAAATCAGTCTCCACAGTAAGCCTTATGGATAGCACAACAAGCCTACTAGGATAATACTGACTTAGCTTGAAGGAAGGCATGGGTAGTGTTTATTATGACTTAATATAATTTATATGAGGGATTTAGATCTTATGCACATCCTAAACATATATTCATGCATCATATGCAATCTTATTTAATTCTAACTACCAGCATGTAAGAGCATAAAAAGAAAATCTAATAATTATAGACTTTAAAAAAAATCATGCGAGCCACAGGATGATCTTTGGGTCTAATCCTAGGTGTATCATAGATTGTCTCATGGTCAATCTTAATGCACCTCCGCTCTCCAATTGCCTGATATTCTAGTCTTCATTTCTATGAAGTCTACCTTGAATGCTTAATCTTTATTTGAAAATAGAAAGAAATAATTTATATCTATTCTCAAATAATTTTTTTCTATAATTTTATATCAACATGTAAAAATCTCAATTAATAGTTGAGAACATACAAAAGAAAGATTCAGCTAATAATACAATGCATCAAGAGCACCCAGTCCCTATTGCAACTCTTACAGATGCATTTATATAATCAGCCAATAGGAAAGCATTCATGCATACATCCATCACATAGATGTTTCATAGTCTATAACCATACAACATGCATTTTTATAACAATTATAAAATATTATAACAAACTAGTTATGTTATTATCATTGTGATATCATTCATACACATGTCAATAAATATGTTTAAATTTATGGTCATAGGACCCAACTAGGGTTTTTGATTTGGGTTCAACTCTTGATCCAAAGTTCAATTTTAAGTCAATCATTTATCATCTATTTGAGTTGGGTTGACTAATTCATAGGTTAATCTTAATCCAATTAGGTTAACATAGATTCGATTAACCATGACTCAAACCCTAATTCAATTAGGTAAATGATAATTTGATTAACCTAAATTAAACATGATTTCTAATCAAATTAGAACTATGAATTTGATTTATTCTATAATCATTAACTCTAATAACATTAGAATAATAAATTATAATTAAACAAATTCATCAACAAAAATCTTAATCTATGTCTGATGCTTCTTTTTCATGATCAAATTTTTTCGGCTCCATACATATCTCGGCCAACAACCAAGATGGTCAACCCACAATGGTGAGTGCCCAATAACATGGTGGTCGGCCTTTGGTTCTTAGGTAAATACATCAAAAGCAAAAACCCTAAGTCATGGCAATGTACATCCATATGTAACATTCCAAGGCTCTACGCATCACATGCACTGAATTTCAATTTCATTGAAAATTGGATTATGGGATCTAATCTTAAACATGTCACACAAGTCTAAAGACCATAAAATTTTATATCCAAAGTTTGATCATGGATTGATAATACTTTATCATAAATAAAAATGCATCAAGAACATCAAGTAAATATCAATCAAAAAATCAGATTTTGATATAGTTTGAACTGGATCTAATCCATATCACAAAAATAACATAAAATTTGATTGAATCAATCAAGGATGGCTCCGATACCACTGTTGTGTTCTAACGATGCAGCAAAATATAAATTTTAAAAATTTTTACAAACATTCAACAATTGAAAATAAGGTTTAATATTTAAACTAGAGTACCGAAACTCAAAAGCCCTAGGAACACCTTGATGATTGCAATCAAATATCATAAGCATGCATAACAAGAGAAGATCAAAAGTTATATACCATCATGAAGACCATGAACTGACAATCTTGATACCTCCATGAGACTCCAAAGTAGGAGTCCTCCAATAGTGATCCACACGGGATTGATCAGGGCCCTTCCCAATTTGTCATGGTGCTGCAGCCTTCTTCGTAAGCTTGCTGCCGATCGTCCTTCGTAAGAACAAGTTGCACCATCACTTGTATGCCTTCATGACCTCTACTAAGACTTCTTTAGAATTTTTTTTTCAAAAGATCTCACCACACATAAATCAGATTATATGTTCAACACATAAACAATCTGATTTTTGGACAAACATTTCATGCTTTCCATTTTCTCTCTTCTCTTCCTTTCCATTTTTCTTCCTTTCTTTTTCCTCATCTTTATCCCAGATTTTTCTCCCATTTTCCTCTCATTCCCACACCCAAACTCAGCCAAAATTGGACATATAAGCCAGGTGTAGAGCCCTCTTTTTATAGGAAAGATGGGGCTATACCATGGGATGCCAACTCTTGGCATCCCTTAACTCTTACATGCAAATATTGATTTTTTTCATGGAATCCAAAGAGTTTGGCATGGAATAAAAGGTGATTAGCTAGTAGAAGAACTCTTCTTCTACTAAGAAAAATTAATACACCATCATATGGTACATAGAAAAAGGAATTAACGTGAGAAACAAAGAGTCCATACCATTAAGGACTCTTCCATAAACTCAATGCATACATGTGGCATCCCAAATTTTTTGTGACATTCAAACTCCTTGCTAGAGAAGGACTCTTCCTTCTCTTCTGTGCCCACAATCCCAAGAGCCATCCCATGACAGGAGGAATTAAAAGGAATGCATGAAAATAATGAAAGGAATTAAGAGTCCAACATGAAATGGACTCTTCCATTTCATCGCACAAAAAGAGGGGACGTCCCAAATAAATTTGGAGTGGAGTTTCTTCTCAAAGGACTCCTCCTCTTCCATGCCCACATTATCCCAAGGCACCATCTGATGGTGCACAAAATAATGAGATGTGTGGAACATGGTAATAAAATTAAGAGAAGTAAGAAAGAAGGACTCTCCTTCTTTAATGCCAAAATTAAATGGGCGTGACATTAAATTTGTGCGTGGCATATAGGCATGGAGGAAGTTATTTCACATGAAACTCTTCCATTAAAAATCTGATAAACTACCTATTAATTAGATGGTTCAAACCCAATCACATTAGGTCAAGGCAATAAGTAAAGGGTTAGCACAAATACATTTGCACTGAACCCAATTGGGAATTTGGATTAATTCATATGCTAGCAATTCAATTAACCCATTAGATTTATAATAAATCCAAATAGATTAGATCAAGATCAAATTTCTATTATGTGTGACCCATTGAGTTTCAAATCTAGCCAATAGTGGATCCAGACTCATGATATAATCCTAATTTGATTAGATTAGGTTAGCTCAAGAGTCCAAATCAACTAAGACTCTTTCTAATTGATTCTTGAATTAAACTCTTTTAATTCTGATGAGTTCACAAGTCAAAATTGATGTCTAGCAATGTGTCATGACGATCTGAAAGATTTAAAATTTGATGACAATATCAAAATTATCCTTCCATGGTGAGTCACCGTATAATTCAATCCTTCAATCACAGAACATCTCGAAAAGGTCATGGGTATGAAAATATGTCAAACTCAAATATCTATTCATATATATCTCGATTTGATGATGATGACTCGATTGATGAACCAGTAGAAATATTTTTTACTATTCATCCCTACTCTGACCAGAGATTCTCAAAGTCATCATCCTATGAGATCACATAGGATGTTCTCTCCTCCTATAAGGAGTGACCGATTCTTTATTAACCACTCACAATCTCTATGCACACTTCGCCATACCTAGAATATCCTACACACATCTCAAAGTGGTGTGCTAGGGAATAAACCAAAATAAGGATCCATGTATACAAGGTACCATGGTGATCTCAGATCAAAGGATCACATGCACCACTCCCACTGAAGAATCATCTGTTGATATGTTATAAGGCTCCATCAGATATTCTTTCTGTGAGTCAGTTCAGTGAACTCATTCTCTAATGAGCACCTACATCCTTGTGTTAGTGTCACCACATAAGTGATTGTGAGATCAACCACCCTCTCCATTGAGCATTCATAGGATGTACTAGTCTTACCAGTATCATCGATCTCCAACTCGATGATCCAATAATTGAAAATATTTTAGATTGAAACTATTAAAATTTTAGGTCTCACTGACATGATCTCATTATGGTCCTAAAATTATTGCCCTAATCTATGAGATTTACCATAGTCATAAAAATATGATGCAGCAAATGATAAAACATAATATCTCATAAATAAAAATAACTAATGTCATGCAAATGAGTAGGAAGATATCACAAAAAAGTTTCTTTGCATCTCCATGTAATTGGCTTGTAGGATACTATTCTTTCAATTTTTTTCTGAATCTGCTTGAAAACTAATGGTTATGCCCAAGGCATAAGCCACATCAAGCTTAGTACATATATAAGTAAAACTCTTTTACACCCATCCATGTTAAACCTTTTCAACATGAGATTAATGTATCTAGACTGGGACAAACCTGGCACCCACTTAGATCTATCTCTATAAATCTATATATTAAGTATATAGGATGCTTCACCCAAGTTTTTCATAGAAAACTTCTATGATAGTTAAGTTTTGACCAATTGCAACATTGAAATATCATTCTCAATATGCAATATGTCATCCACATACAGAACCAAGAAGTCAATGGAACTCCCACTTATCTTCTTGTATACACTTGATTCATCCATATTTTTGATAAAATCAAACAATTTGACTATCTCATCAAGATGAACGTACCAACTTCTTAATACTTGTATTAATCCATAAATAGATTTGGCCTCCCATTAGAGACTAACCCTCTAGCTAGTATGCAACTATAGCAAGCAACATCCGAATGGACATATCTGTTAGCAGTCTATCGGGTCATACCCATAGGTGCATCAACTAAAGTCCATACTTGATTGATATATAGAGAGTCCATCTTGAATTTCATAGTTTCAAGCTATCTGTCAGAGTTTCTACTCATGACTACTTTTGAATTAGGTCATGGGATCAATATTCTCAATGATGTGTGGCTCATTGTCATTCTAAATGATAAATCCATATGTGAGTGGTACATTACACATTTTGATTGACTTTCGGAGAGAAAATGTGTATCGTGGTTGTACCTTATTAATGGGCACATCTAGTCGAGGATCAATTTGTAAACTTTTCCCAAGTTATTGTGAGATAGTTTGTCAGTCTTGAACTTCTTCAATTCAATTATCCTCCCACAGTCCTCTTCTTGGATAAACTTCTTTTTCAAAAAGTGGTATGTCTATGGACAAATACCTTTTATTCAGTAGGATAGTAGAAGTAATATCACATACTCTTCTTATGATAATCTACTAATCTGCACTTATCTGATCTAGCACAAAAACTTATATTCATCAACTCTTTTCACAAAAGCAATGCCGCCTCATATCTTATATGGAGTGCTAGTAACAAATTTTAATGGTACCTTATTCAAAATATATGCAGTAATTTCTAGGGCATATCTCCAGAATGAGATTGGAAAGTCTGTGAAGTATATTATCGACCACACTATATCTCATATGGAGTATCCATCTCTGACCTAAGTTGTTATTAGCCTTCAAATATTTATATGTACAAGGCCTAATAACTCACTTGCCATATCCCCATGCCTAGCAAATGAGGTTAGCTCATCTTTATTCAACTTCCATATTCCTTGCAGTCCCTGCAACGACTTGTATAAGCGGGAACTACATGTGGTATCTAATATCTAAAAAATTAAAGTTGAAGTACTCAATGATAAATTGGTCTGTATCATATACAAACTTTAGTAAATGCAATATTTACATTTTACTACTACTTCACACTTGCAAGACAGCTCTTGCAACTTCCTTTCCAATGCTCAACATTGCTACAATGAAAAATAAGTACCATTGGCGGAGACATTCTTCACCTTGTTCTCCTCGATGATGCTATGCATAAACTAAAAGAAGGAATCAGTGAGTGTTTGCAAGATCAAATCCAGACTCAACTCACCATCCATAACAAGAATCTAACTGACCTAATCATATGATCAAGTCAATTAGAATATACTTGACAATCATACTGTCACTAGTCATATCTTATATGTAGTTCTTTCCTCCTCTACAGCATCATTCTTGATCGAATCGGGATCAAGAGCATTAAGGATATAGGAGACTTTCTCTTGGGTAAGAATTTTTTTCAAGTTCCTCAATCAGTCCACATAGTTTAGTTTGGTCAACGTATTTAGCAGTAATAGTAAAGATGCAGATGAATATATAAGAACAAAACATAAAGGGACTACTTATGATAACATACATAATTAGATGAGATCTTTTATCTAATCATGTCTCCTACTTATTTGGCGAATTTCATAGCCCTCTAGTATGAAAAATAAGAAATCCTATCATCAGATTTTTTTAATGGGGTTGAGATCTCAATTCTTCATAAAAAACCTTATGGATAGCATAATAAAATTAGATGAGTTCAAGGGTAGGTAACTCTTACCAATTGTATCTCATACAACTACCAATATTTTTTTGGCCTTTAAAAGACTCATAGCCTTGTGGATAGCACAACAAACTACAGTATTTTAGTGAAATCATATCCTTCATTCTCATATGGTCATATCTGAATAATACTATCTTTATGGATAGCATAATAAAGCAGCAGTACTCAAATATGCCATAAATATCACTAAATCAACATCACATCAAGCAATATAGCAAGCCTTGTGGATAGCACAACAAACTCACTATAGTTTTTGATATATCTAAATATACCATAAGCATCACTATACACTAAGTCAACATCACATCAAGCCCTATAACAATTGATGCGTAGTCGTTGATAGCACCAAAAATAACTCTACTCACCATGTAGGTAGAATGAGTCGAGATCGTATCCTCAGGGACCTTGGACTAAGTTGAGATTGCAAAATAAAAGAAAGAAGCATTGTTTTGATTTAGAAAATAAATTATCTTAAAATTGATGTAATTAGAAAATAAAGAGCTCAGGAGTTTTGAATTAATTTTGCACTAGTAGAGTTGTATCTTTTTTTTTTTTAATTAAATAGATATGATTAATTTTAGAAAAAATACCTATCTTTTTTTGGCACACCCCATACCCGTAAATCACGGTGTGTCTCCGAAAAGTACTAGGTAAACAACTCTTCTTTCCTCAGCACGTCCTGTACCCATAGATCATGGTGCATCTCTGAAAAGTAAAAGTTGTTCCTAATATTAATCTTACAGAAAAGCATAAATAAAAGCATATGAAAGAGAGCAAATAAAGAACTCATGATGATTTAAATAAAAAGTATAATCTTTATTGCATATAAAGAAATACAAGAAAGTTTAGAACAATAAACCCACTCTGTGTCGTTACAAAATTTCTTCTCCACTCCCGAGACTGCTAGCCTAGCTGCTCATAGAGTAGTCTCTTTCTCTTCCTCTATGCAAGACTCTAGAAGAATTTCTAGGATCCTCCTCAAATGGGAGTACAAGAGCCTTTTTATAGGTGTTAGGAGGGAGGAGTTTTACATGATTTTCAGATGTGGGACTAAAGAAAATACTAAGGACTAAAAGATGGATGGATGAGATGGAAAGATCACAAGCAGATAAAGAAAATACAAATTCTTTCTTTTGAAGTATTTTCAAGTATTATATTTTTTTTCTTTAATTTTTAGATCCATCTACTATCATGAGCGTCCGTCTGTTCGCCACTGTCTGCCAGCACAAACTCCCCGTGAACCCACCATGCCATGCGCCCGCAATGCCACGCGCCCGCAATCTTCTTTCACGGACCTGTTAGCTGTTAGAAAACCACTTACACTCCTTTTTGATTACAAAAAAAAACTTTTATTTCTTTAAAATGATGCCTATATCCTTTTTGGGCTCCTTGCATAGTATCTTCATTTTCTATAATACCGTATGCATCCTTCTTTTATTTTAATTTTGTTTTAAGTCTAATTTTCTTCAAACTTGAGTTTTTTTGATCTGCGAATCAGACTCTTTGTATCGGCGATCATCTTTCCTGTAAAACATAAAAAGAAGCATCAAATTTTTAATAAATAAAATAAATTAAATATAATTTTTTGCTTTAAATGACTTAAATTAAGTGTTTATCATATCCTCCAACTTGAATTTTGCTCGTCCTCGAGTAAAATAGATATATCAACATTGTGTACTGACTCGATCTTGAATAAAAAGTTAGGTCAGGCATCCCAAAAGGTAGATGATACCTGGTCAGACCATTAAAGAGATACTTCATTGGATTATCAATTTGACCCAATTAGTGGTTGAGTATTAACTAAAAAAATTTCAAGAGCTTTTCTTTCACCAACTCCCCACTTTACTCTTTAAATCCTTTAACTTAATGTGAGAGAGGTTTATTATCTTCTTGCAATTTAGTCCCCTTATTATCCATAATTTTTTTTTTAACATTGCCCACCTTTCTACGCGAACCACAAGGCTTACTTAGGCGAAGGGGCCCGATTACTCAGTAGGAAACCAATATTTTTTTTTTTATAAATAAATTTTAAGAAAAATTTTTGCATACCTCGACCTTTCCACCCAATCTCTCATGAAGCAGATTCTTTATTGAGATCAGTAAGAAGAGGATTGTAGAATCACTCCTAAAATTTGGTTTAGTCTAAACCCTACCATTCATTGGGTTTTCTTAATAATTTATTCCTCAGTATCTCTAAAATTATCTTGACCGTTAATCATTCATTGATTAGGATGCCTAATAAAATTCGGATACACAAAACTAATTATTTCTGACCATACTCGAGGATTTGATTAATTTCCTTCCCCGCCCAACTTAATCTACATTGTCCTCAATGGAGTAGGAAAGCAAAGAAAATAAAAGGAGAGAGTACACCTGGGATAATTTTGCTTCGAAAGTTGAAGATAGCTTCATTGATTAATAGGCTCTTATTCTAAATTTCTGTAGCTACAGTAAAGTAAAAAAAATATAAAATCATTGGATTGCCTCCCAACAAGTGCTAAATTTTACGTCTTCAGCCAGACGTCAAGTTTATTATTCATTATAAAATGGATCACACAGGTAGATGGTGTTGATTCATTCTTTATGTGCAATTTCATCTACATATGGCTTCAGATGTTGGCCATTTACCTTAAATGTATTGCCATTCCGGGGGTCATGAATTTCAATTACTCCATGTGGGAATATTTATGTGACGATGAAAGGTCCATCCCATCGGGATCGAAGTTTATCGGGAAAAAGGCGTAACCTGGAATTGAAAAGCCATACCTTTTGATTTAGCTCAAACAATTTTCTAGAGATATATTTGTCATGAAATACTTTGGTTCGAGCCTTGTAAATTCGTGAACACTCGTATGCATCGTTGCGAAGTTCTTCCAGTTCATTGATTTGCAACCTTCGATTAGAACCTACATTCTTCATGTTAAAATTAAACATTCGTATGGCCCAGAGTGCATGATGTTCTAATTCAACCGACAGATGGCAAGCTTTGCCATAAACTAATTGGTAGGGTGACATACCGATAGGAATTTTAAAAGCTGTACGGTAAGCCCATAATGCATCATCTAAGCGAAGAGACCAATCCTTTCTATCAGGTCTAACCGTCTTTTCTAGGATATGTTTAATCTTCCTATTTGACACCTCTACCTGACCATTAGTTTGGGGGTGATATGGTGTGGCCACTTTATGTGTAATATTATATTTTTTCATAAGTACTTCAAAATGTTTATTCGTAAAATGAGTCCCCCCATCACTAATGATCACCCTTGGGAAGCCAAATCGACTAATGATGTTTCATTGGATAAAACTAGTTACAACTTTATTATCATTAGTTTGTGTAGCTATTGCCTCCACCCATTTTGACATGTAATCAACTGCCACCAGAATATATTCGAATCCAAATGAGGCTGAAAAAGGTCCCATGAAATCAATCCCCCAAACATCGAAGATTTCTACTACTAAAATGGGGGTCAGCGGCATCATATCCTTCTTAGATAAATTTTCTGTTTGTTGACATTGCAGACAAATTCGGCCAAATTCATGTGCATCTTTGGAAAGCATTGGCCAATAAAACCCACTCTACAGCACTTTTGCTGCAGTTTTTCTTCCATTAAAATATCCCCCACATGTCGAAGAATGGCAAAAAGTAAAAATGCTTTGAAATTCACTCTCGGAGACACAATGGCAAATAACTTGGTCAGGACAGTATTTGAATAGTTCAGGTTCCTCCCAGAAATAATGTTTAATTTGTGAGAAAAATTGATCCTTTTCTTGTTTTGTCCAATGAGAAGGTACTTGTCCTGTTGACAAGTAATTGACAATATGGGCAAACCATGGAGGATGGCTAGAGGAGATTGCGAAAAATTATTCATCAGAAAATTTCTCTTTGACCTCATCTATGCCTATCGTGTGTTCAACTAAGATCCTGGAGATGTGATCAGCTACCACATTCTCGGAACCCTTCTTAGCTCGAATTTTCAAATTAAATTCTTGTAAAAGAAGGATCCACTGATCAAACGCAGTTTAGTATCTTTCTTTGAGAGAAGATGTTTCAGAGTCACATGATCAGAGTAAACTAGAACCTTAGACCCTAACAGATATGAGCAAAATTTTTCAAGGGCGAACACTACTGCTAGTAGCTCTTTTTCTGTTGTGGTATAGTTTAATTAGGCATCGAAAAGAGTCTTGCTAGCATAATAGATCACATGTGGCTCCTTATTGATTTTTTGGCCTAAGACGGCACCTATTGTAAAGTCAAAGGCATCACACATAATCTCAAATGGAATGGACCAGTCAGGGGGTTTTATTATGGGTGCTGTTGTCAGGGCTATTCGTAATATGTTGAATGCTTTCAAACAGTCTTCGTCAAAGACAAATGGTGTGTCCTTGGCCAACAGATTGCACAGGATTCTTGAAATCTTGCTAAAGTCTTTGATGAAGCATCTATAAAATCCAACATGACCTAAGAAGGATCGTATTTGTCAGACCGAAGTAGAAGGTGGTAGTTTTGAAATGACCTCAACTTTGGCTTTATCTACCTCGATCCCTCTTTCAGAAATAATATGTCCTAATATAATTCCTTTCCGCACCATGAAATGGCTCTTTTCCCAACTTAGGATGAGATTTGTCTCCATACACCATTTAAGAGCTTTGGAAAGATTATGGAGACAATCCTCAAAGGTGGTTCCAAACATAAAAAAATCATCCATAAAAACTTCAAGACATTTATCCACCATATCTAAAAAAATGGCCAGTATGCACCGTTAAAATGTAGCGGGTGCATTGCAGAGCCCGAATGGCATACGTCGAAAAGCGAAGGTGCCATAGGGGTAGGTGAAGGTAGTCTTTTTTTGTCATCCAAAAATACAGGTACTTGATTGTACCCTGAATAACCATTAAAAAAATAGAAGAAACTTTGTCCTGCTAACCGTTCTAAGATTTGGTTGATGAAGGGCAATGAAAAATAGTCCTTCCTAGTAACGGCATTTAGTTTTCTATAATCTATGCATACTCGCCATCCAGATGATATACGAGTGGGAAGCAGTTCACCTTCTTCATTCTCAACCACAGTAATACCTGATTTCTTAGGTACTACTTGAGTGGGACTGACCCATTTACTATCGGATATGGGGTAGATAATTCCAGCATCTAACCACTTTACCACCTCTTTCTTTACTACTTCACGCATGTTTGGGTTCAATCTCCTCTGCATATCTCGATGGGGTTTGGCATTTGCCTCAAAATGAATATGGTGCATGCAAATGGAGAGGTCAATTCCTTTTAAATTGGCAATGGACCAACCGATAGCCTCTTTGTGTTCCTTCAGAATACCAACCAATTGTGCTTCCTGATTAGGGGTCAAGTCTGATGCAATAATTGTCGGGAGAGTATCATTGGGTCCTAGAAATACAAACTTGAGTGTAGCAGGAAGGGATTTCAATTCTAACGTAGGTGGTGATTCTAAAGATGGGACTATTGGTGTACTGGCTAATGTGGGCAATGGCTCATACTTGATTATCCATGGAGTGGTTTTATTGTGTGGTGTATCCAACAAGGTGTTAACTTCTTTCATATATCCCTCAAAGTCATACACTCCAAAGTGAGCCAAGCAAGTATCTAAGGGGTTTGGTGCTAGAATTGTGGGTGTTGCATCTTCTATAATATCTTCTAGTGTATCTACTTCGAAGCAACTATCCATTGATGGTCCTTGGAAAGCACCAAACACATTCAGTCTCAGTTTCTTATTCCCAAACGATACGTCCATGACTCCTGTTCTACAATTAATGCATGCATTTGCCATAGCTAGGAAGGGTCATCCTAAGATAATGAAAATTTATCTTGGGTTGCCACTTAGTTCCATATCGAGAATCAGAAAATCAACTAGAAAATAAAACTCATCTACCTTGACCAAGACATCCTCAAGCATTCTATGTGGTTCCTTAATTGATCTATCGGCTAATTGCAGTGTGACTGATGTGGGTTTCAGTTCTCCGAATCCAAAAAGTTCATACATCGAACTAGGTAAAAGATTCACACTTGCCCCTAAGTCCAAAAGAGCTTTTGCAATGTGATAATCTCCTATAACACAGGAAATGATGGGGGCTCTTGGGTCCTTAAGCTTTGGAGGAGTGGCATGCTGGAAGACAGAACTAGCCTATTCAGTGAGGTGTACTTTCTTTGGGATTTGTGATCTAGATTTATATTTTTGGGTGCACAAATCCTTCAAAAATTTGGCATAAGTAGGGACCTGTTTGATTGCATCTAGAAGGAAAAGATTAATTTGGACTTGCTTAAATAATTCCAACATCTCGTCGAGTCTTCCTCCCTTCTTATCTGCAGGAATAGGGGCTTTCAGGGCATCCAAAAATGGGGCTTTAGGCAAGTAAGATGATTTCGGTGTAGTTGGTTCATTCTCTATTTTAAGGTCCTCCTTGTTCTTGGGTGATTTGGCTTCGGTTAGAGATTTAGGATCGGTCTCATTGGTTTTACTAGTATGTTTAATGACCTTCCCACTTCTCAGAGTCATGATTGATTTGGCGTGTTCAGAAAAAGCTTCTGGGGTATTAGAGCTCTCAATCACAAATTGCCCTCTTGGGTTGCTCTCGGGTTGGCTAGATAATTTTTCTCCTTCCCTCCTACTGAATGCAGTCGCTAGTTGACCTATTTGGGTCTCTAACTTAGCAATGGATTGTGTGTGGGAGTTAAGGGTCTGAGTGTTGACTTCTAATCATTCTAGTGCTTTCAGAACATTTTTCTCAAAAGCTGAGCTGTGACCAGTAGTAGACGGTTGAGGAGTATTTTGAAATTGATGGTATGGTCCATACCTATATGTTGGGTCCTGATATTAAGGTCGAGGTGCGGCAGGGCCAACCACTAGTTGTGGTCTCCAGAAAAAATTTGAATGATTTCTCCAGCTGGGGTTATAAGTGTTCAAATATGGATCATTTCCTGGTCTGCGAGCTTGTTGGACTTGAGCTTGCTGAACTTGCTCGTGCACAAACTCAAAAAATTGAGGTGCGGCTGGACATTCACTAATAAAATGGTTCGGACTTGCACACAATGCACAAACTTTTTGGATTGGGTTAAGTGGAATCGGGGATTATCCAGTATTTAGAAGACGGTCTAATTTTTGGGACAGTTCATCTACCTTACTGTGGATATCTATGACGTTTCCAATCTGATAAATTTCACTTCTTTTTTGTTGAAGCATGGGTTGTTCTCTAGAGGTGGCAGACATATGATGTAAGAAATTCTCACTAAGTGTTTCAAAGAGCTGCCAGGCTTCATCCTCACTCTTTAGCATGAATGTCCCACCACATGATGCATCAACCATTTGTCAGTGTTTCTCCGATAGACCATCATAAAAACACTGACAAAGTTGCCATTTAGGGACAGCATGGTGTGGACATTTACGAATGAGATCCCTTAACCTTTTTCATGTTTCATTAAAAAGTTCACCCTCCAATTGGAAAAAACTAGTGATAGCTTTTTTAATTTGATTTATTTTTTCAATTGAAAAGTATTTCTTGAGAAATTCTCTTTGAAGATGATCTCAAGTTGAAATGATTATAGAGTCTAAGGAGTTTAGCCAATGCTTAGCTTTATCCTTAAGTGAGAAAGGAAACAGTTTCAACCTAAGGGCATCATCGAAGAAATTTTGGATTTTTACTGTGGAACAAATTTCAAGAAATTCATCCAAGTATTTGTATGGGTCCTTGTTACTAAGTCCATAGAATGATGGCAACATTTGAATAATGCTAGACTTAATCTCATATTGGGTAGCTTCGACTGGAGGTGCTTGAATGCATGGAGAGTAGGTGTACGAGGATGGAGTGAAATATTCTCTCAATGAGCGTGGAGGATTAGCCTCACCAGGTGCAGCCATGTTTCTAACTTGGATAGTCCTAAGAGTCTTTTCTAATTCTTCGTCTAATGGTTGCAAGTTGGGTTTTAGTGATCATCGACCTAACATGCAACTAAAAGGTCTATGTAGGACTATCATAGTCTGTTAAGGATTTTTTTTTATTATTATTAAGAGGAGAGGAGAAGAGAGAAAAGAGTTCTAAAGAAAAGATCCTAAGAAGTCCTAAAACTAATAGAAGAATTAGTTGTGGTTATATTTTAATTACAATCAAGTTAGCACGCAGTGGACTCTCTATCCTAAAGTTTTCCTAGTTCTAGACAGCTCCTAACTGTAGTTAGCCTTCAAGCCCTCCAAGTCAGAGCTTGACCAACCAACTGGCCAGATAAGTATAAGGTAGGTGGAAGTCCCCCCGTTACTTTTCTTAGACACTAATTAAAATAGCCAGGTCAGCAAACAAAATCAATTAAAAACCACCTTCCTTTGGGCCCAGTCATCCCGCAAACCACTTGCCTAGACACCAGCTAGCTGACCAAGTCTAATCTGGTTCAACTCTCAGGGTCACTTGTCCTAATGAGCTCAAAATCCTTAGGGGTCAATGTCTAATTAATTTTAGATTAAGGTCTAGGTTATGCAAATGCAAGGGAGTGATTTGTGGGTCAAGGAAGGATGATCAAATCCCCACCTTATCTTAGTTAATAGGTTGTATCCTTAAAGTTAATTATGGAGATGTAATGCAAAGGAACAAGGTGTCCAAGCAAGTTAGAGATTTTTATATTTGAGATTACGCTATTTTAGTTGTGTTATGAAATGTCAGTGGTTTTTTTTTTTTTTTAATTCAACCGTGCCAAGATCCCCGACAACGATGCCAAAATTTGATGCGTAGTCGTTGATAGCACCAAAAATAACTCTACTCACTACGTAGGTAGAATGAGTCGAGATCGTATCCTCAAGGATCTTGGGCTAGGTTGAGATTGCAAAATAAAAGAAAGAAGCATTGTTTTGATTTAGAAAATAAATTATCTTGAAATTGATGTAATTAGAAAATAAAGAGCTCGGAAGTTTTGAATTAATTTTGCACTAGTAGAGTTGTATCTCTTTTTTTTTTAATTAAATAGATACGATTAATCTTAGAAAAAATATCTATCTTTCCTTGGCACACCCCGTACCAGTAGATCACGGTGCGTCTCGAGAAAGTACTAGGTAAACAACTCTTCTTTCCTCAGCACGCCTCGTACTCGTAGATCATGGTGCATCTCCGGAAAATCAAAGTTGTTCCTAATATTAATCTAACAGAAAAGCATAAATAAAAGCATATGAAAGAGAACAAATAAAGAACTCATGATAATTTAAATAAAAAGCATAATCTTTATTGCATATAAAGAAATACAAGAAAGTTTAGAACAATAAACCCACTCTGTGTCGTTACAAAATTTTTTCTCCACTCCCGAGACTGCTAGCCTAGCTGCTCATGGAGTAGTCCCTTTCTCTTCCTCTATGCAATGCTCTAGAAGAATTTTTGAGATCCCCCTCAAATGGGAGTACAAGAGCCTTTTTATAGGTGTTAGGAGGGAAGAGATTTACATAATTTTTAGATGTGGGACTAAAGAAAATACTAAGGACTAAAAGATGGATGGATGAGATGGAAAGATCACAAGCAGATAAAGAAAATATAAATTCTTCCTCTTGAAGTATTTCTAAGTATTATATTTTTTTCTTTAATTTTCAGATCCATTTGCTATCATGAGCATCCGTCTGTTCGCCATTGTGTCCGCTAGCACAAACTCCCCGCGAACCTGCCATGCCGCGCACCCGCAATACCGTGTGCCTGTAATGCTGCGCGCCCGCAATCTTCTTTCACGGACCCGTTAGCTGTTAGGCAACCACTTACGCTCCTTTTTGATTACAAAAAGAAACTTTTGTTTCTTTAAAATGATGCCTATATCCTTTTTGGGTTTCTTGCATAGTATCTTCATTTTCTATAATACCATATGCATCCTTCTTTTATTTTAATTTTATTTTAAGTCTAATTTTCTTCAAACTTGAGTCTTTTTGATCTGCGAATCAAACTCTTTGTATCAGCGATCACCTTTCCTGTAAAATATAAAAAGAAGCATCAAATTTTTAATAAATAAAATAAATTAAATATAATTTTCTGCTTTAAATGATTTAAATTAAGTGTTTATTAACAATCCTTATGGATAGCACAACAAATTCACTATAGTTTTTGACATACTCTATTGGCTTAGCATGAAGGAAGACATAGGTAGTATTTTTAACATTTCACCATTATGATTTAATATAATTTTTAATGAGGGACTTTGGTCTCATGCACATCTAAAACATATACAAGTGCATCATAGGCAATTTATATTTAATTTTAACTACCAGCATATAAGAGCAAATAGTAATATCAGATGGTTAAAGATTTTTTTTTAATTTTAGTATAATCCACCCGAGCCACTTGGATGGATTGCGGGTCTCATTCTAGGTGCATCACAGATTGAACTATCTCATGATTGATCTTCATGCACCTAAACCCTCTAGCCGCCTAGTGGTACAGTCTTCATCTCCATGAAGGCTTCAATGAATGCTCATCTTCTTTCTTTATCCATAAATATAAAGAAATAATTTTTATATATTGACAAATAAAATTTTCTATCTTTAATTTTATATTAATATATAAAAGTCCCAATCAGAGGAAATATAATGCATCAGAGGCACCCACCCTATTGCAACCATTGCAAATACATCTATACAATCAACCAACTTATGGGTATTCTTAGTCCATACCATTCCATCATGCAATTTATAATAATTTTATAAAGCATGATAATAAACTACCTATGTTATTCTAATTGTGATATCATTCATGATCATGTCACTTAAGATGTTTAAATTCATAGGCATAGGACCCATCTTGGGTTTTTGATTCAGATTCAACTCTTGACTCAAATATAATTATGAGTTAACCATATGTCACCTTATTTGAGTTTAGTTAATCAATTCTTAAATAAACCCTAATCCAACTAGGTTCGCAAAGATTTGATTAACTATGACTCAAGTCCTAATCAAATTAGATCAATGACAATTAGGTCAACTTTAATTAAATAAAATTTTTAATCTAATTAGAACTATGAATCTGATTTGATCTACAATCATAAACCCTAATTACATTGGGCCAATGAATTATGGTCAAATCAAACCCAACATCAAAAATCCTAATTCATGTTTGAAGCATCTCTTCCATGATTCAAATTTTTCAGCCACACACATGCAGGATAAGAACCATAATGGAAGACCTACCATGATGAATGCCCAATCTATGGTGGTCGGCCTTGGTGTGTGCATCTCATGCAACAACCTTTCATCTCATGCATTACATGCACAAGGCAGCAATTTTATGAAAAATTCAAATCATTAGATCTTACTTAAATTTGTCACACAAGTCTTAAGGCCATGGAATTTAATGCCAGGGTTTTGATCATAGATAAGATGTCATTTATTCATAATCCAAGGATGCACCAAATCAGCAATCAAATACCATGTAAAAAACCAAATTTTGACATTACATGAATTTGATCTAATCAACATCACAACAATAATATGATATTTGATTGAATCAATCAAGGATGGCTTTGATACTATTTGTTGGTGCAGAAATCTGCTCGCGCCGGGGAAGCTGGAGTCGGAGAAGCCGCGGTCGCCGCCGCCGGGACCTGCAAGGGAAGTCTAAACCGGAGGTGGGGTTGCTCTGGCAAGACCCTCCGACGCTCAAGTCAGTACTCTGCCTCAACAAGAATGGAGTGCTCAAACGGAGAATTTAGCAGAGTTTTGAGATAGAAAAGAGGGCTTGGAGAATAACATATCTGGGTCCCCCTTTTATAGGCGGGGGAGGCAACGGGCCGATGGCGACGTTTGTAACCGTCTGGTAGTGGGCCGCCCGCAGTCAGGGGAATTGATTGCAAAAGATAGTGGGGTAGATGCGTGGGCATCATCGTGGCTTGCCACGTGGAATCTGTTACGCTGGGTGGAGCAGCATCCGTTGTCGTGACTTGCCAGCGGCTGGGAGAATCGCATGGAATCCGTCGCAGGGGGTGGAGCAGATTCGTGGCCGTTACTGCGGCCTGCCAGGGGGTAGTGGAGCTGTGCAGAATCTGCTATGAGAGGTGGAGCAGGGCGGCGATGGCTGCTGTGGCCTGTCAGGGAATGATGAAACTGTGCGGAGTCCGCCATAAAAAGTGGAGCAGGATCGCGGGTGGAGCCCGGCTCCCGTAGGAGTCCGGGCGGAACCATTCTGATGTCGGTGGTGGAGCCCGGCTCCCGTAGGAGTCCGGGCGGAACCATTCTGATGTCGGTGGTGGAGCCCGACTCCCGTAGGAGTCCGGGCGGAACCATTCTGATGCCGGTGGTGGAGCATCAGAATGGCTCCGCCCAGACTCCTACGGGAGCCGGGCTCCACCACCGGCATCAGAATGGTTCCGCCCGGACTCCTACGGGAGCCGGGCTCCACCACCGACATCAGAATGGTTCCGCCCGGACTCCTACGGGAGCCGGGCTCCACCACCGACATCAGAATGGCTCCGCCCGGACTCCTACGGGAGCCGGGCTCCACCACCGACATCAGAATGGTTCCGCCCAGACTCCTACGGGAGTCGGGCTCCACCACCGACATCAGAATGGTTCCACCCGGACTCCTACGGGAGCCGGGCTCCACCACCGACATCAGAATGGTTCCGCCCGGACTCCTACGGGAGCCGGGCTCCACCCGCGATCCTGCTCCACTTTTTATGGCGGACTCCGCACAGTTTCATCATTCCCTGACAGGCCACAGCAGCCATCGCCGCCCTGCTCCACCTCTCGTAGCAGATTCTGCACAGCTCCACTACCCCCTGGCAGGCCGCAGTAATGGCCACGAATCTGCTCCACCCCCTGCGATGGATTCCATGCGATTCTCCCAGCCGCTGGCAAGTCACGACAACGGATGCTGCTCCACCCAGCGTAACAGATTCCACGTGGCAAGCCGCGATGATGCCCACGCGTCTACCCCACTATCTTTTGCAATCAATTCCCCTGACTGTTGGCGGCCCACTACCAGACGGTTACAAACGTCGCCATCGGCCCGTTGCCTCTTCCGCCTATAAAAGGGGGACCCAGATACGTTATTCTCCAAGCCCTCTTTTCTATCTCAAAACTCTGTTAAATTCTCCGTTTGAGCACTCCATTCTTGTTGAGGCAGAGTACTGACTTGAGCGTCGGAGGGTCTTGCCGGAGCAACCCCACCTCCGGTTTAGACTTCCCTTGCAGGTCCCGACGGCGGCGACCGCGGCTTCTCCGACTCCAGCTTCCCCGGCGCGAGCAGATTTCTGCACCAACACTATTGTTGGGTTCCGATCATGCAGTGGAAAGTGATTTTCAAAAATTTTTACATACTTTAAACTATTAAAAATAAGTTTTAACACTTAAAACAAGATAATCGGAATACAAACCCGACAAACACCTTATTGATTTCAATCAAACCAAAAATAAGCAGACAATAAGGTAGAAAATTATACCTTCTTGAAGATGATGAACCGATGTGAGGATAGTCTTCACAAGATACCAAAGTAGATGTCCTCCAATGATGATCCACACAGGATTGATCAAAGTCCTTTCTAACTCGATGTAATATTGCAGCCTTCTTCGCAAGTTCACTATCAATTTTTTTCTCAAGGATAGATTGCACCACTACTTGAATAGCCTTTGAACCTCCACTAGAGCCACACCTGAAATATTTTCTCAAAAGATCTCACCATTTTCTTCTCTTGTTTTTCTTTCTATTTTTCAATCTCCTTTTTTTTACTTTTGGATATGTAAATCCTCTCATCCCTTGCCTATCTTGCTATTCAACAATTGGATGTAGGGAACCCACATAATTCCTTTAGTATGATCCTTTTCTTACAGCCCAAAACATACTAAATCTTGACTCAAATAAGAGTCATGAATGGAGTCTAACTCCTTCCAATTTTGCCAAACACTTGGGTGTTAAGGTTTGATATCTAAATTCCTCACTTAGCATGAGGAATAGAGGATTCCTTCTCTCAGAAGGACTTCTCCCTTTTGGTGCAAAAAAAAATTGAGGCGTGAAGACCCTCTTCACATGGAGATTAAGGGAACCTAATAATGTAGCATAGCATTCAACCTTTGAACCCAAATGGTGTGAGATTTCTTTTCTTATTTTTTTGATTTTTTTCCCCCCACAAGATCTCATGCCTAATAAGAATTCCCATGTATTTTTATCCATATGGGGTAGCCCTTATTTATAGGATAAGAAGGGGCACCACATACTTCCAAGGGATGCCAACCCTTGGCACAAAAACTTTTCACATGGTATTCCTTGGTTTCCACAAACTTTTAATACACTGTGTGATAGATATGGCATGGAAGAGCCTTCATAGAAGGACTCCTCCTCTTCTACACCCCCAAAAATCAAGACACCATCTAATGATGTGGGAATAAAAGCAACGCATTGGAATAAGGCAGGGAGTTAAGAGGAGTGAAAAAGGAGTCTTCCTTCTTAACGCTTGTTTATTTTGGGCATTGATTAATCTTTGGCATGGCATTATGGCATGGAGGTGGTTAGATTAATATGAAATGCTTCCATGTTAATAAAGTTAAGCCATCTAATGTCTTAAGGTTTGAACCTAATCCAATTAGGTTTAAGGCAACAGGATAGAACACTTTAGAACTAAATCAAATTGGAAGTTTGGATTAATTCATGTGTTAGAAATTTAATTAACCCATAGAATTTATAATAAATCTAATTAAATTAGATCAAAATCAAATTTTTAATGTGTGTGATCCATTGGATTCCATATCTAGCCAGCAGTGGACTTAGGCTCATGACCTAAACCAATCTGATTAAATTAGGTCAGTCCAAATGCATCAATTAATCAAAAAAAATTTTAATTAATTTTTGAATTAAATTCTTTTAATTCGTGCAAGTCCACAAGTCAAGATTGATGTCTAGCAATATATCATGACTATCCAAAAGATATAAAATTTGATAAAAATACTAAAAATATCCTTCAATGGTGAGTTACTATGCAGTTCAATTCTTTGATCATACAACATCCTAGATGAGCTATAGGTATGAAAATATGTCAAGTCTAAATACTTATCTATATGTATCTCAATCTGATGACGATGACTCAATTGATAAATCAATAAAATTTTTTTTTAATGTTCATCCCTGCTCTGACTAGAGACTTACTGAGTCATCATCCTATAAGATCATATAGGATGTTCTCTCCTCTTACAAGGAGTGATCAATTTTTTTTTGACCACTCATTATTATGCAGAATCCAGTACCACATGGTGCAATAGGAAGAAAGAAGAAATAAAATAAGAAACATAATATAAATATATAGATCAATCTCAAGTCTATCTTTATGGGGTATGCAAGCTTCACTTTGAGAGAATAAAATAAAATCAATACAAGAGAAACTCACCACTCAATCCTTGTACAGGAGTTTCTCAACAAAAAGCCCCAAAACCCTCATAAAAGCTCTCTAAAATATCTCTTGAAACTTTTTTACACCTCCAAGACATCACCAGCTCTTCAATATAATAAACGGCTCGTCAATCAGAGCTATATAGGCTCTAGAATCTCAAAAATATCATTTCAGTAGGAATACAGAGTCTCAATCAATCTTAGAACCATCCGTGGCTATCCAATCATGATCGGCTCTCACTAGAGCCATCCAATCATGCAAAATAGCTTTTGATCATGCTTGATCATGGTCGAATTGAGTTTCATCTGTTCGATCATGACTGACTGTGATCTGAACCGTCAAATCATGTAAAAATTCTCCTGGACCATGCATGGACCGCTTGTTCGGTCCACACGGCCCCCATGGAGTGCCTAGCATCCCATGGTCCATAATGGACCATGCAAGGGCATTAGGCTTATGTGCTCGAGTGTGCTGGGCCGCCCGCCCGCCCACCCGCATGCTGGGCCATGCGTGCCTGCACACGTGCATCTCCGTCAGGCCCGACCATGCCACCACCGGCCCCTGCCGTCTCGTGCATCGTGTCACCTTCTTTGATCTTCTTTCATGCATAGCTTCACTATCTGAACTCCGTTTAGACTATTCTTAGGCTCGTTGGACTCCATTCGTCATCTTGGATCTCACTGTGAGCTCAGTATAGATCGAATCTTGAGGTATCAAATCTCAACAATCTCCACCTCATCTTGATATTCGACCTCCATTTGTCTCTGAAAACCTATGATCCATCTCACCGCCATGCCTTGGGGCATGCCTGTTGACTCATGGATAGACGAATGTGGGAGTTGAGCCAGACTGCTCGATCCCACCTACATCATGGGCTGTGTCCACTTTGATCAAAGATCTGCTTGGAGAAGTCTCCTACAGTAGTAGAAACTTTACTTTGCGATGTCGCCTTTCATCCTTCTAAGTCTCCCGTCTGGTGCCGATCCACCTCCACCTAGAGCTCCACCTCACTCTAGGCTCCTCCTGGCTCCTGAAGCTCCACCTTGCATTGAAATTCCTATCAGATAGTAATATCTTTTTGTCCTCTTCTTCTCCTCCAGAATAACCTTATCGCTCTGCAACACCTTCAGGATTCCTCTACCAGCTACTGTCCTATAGTCTCTCAAATCCAGTCTACTTAGTGAGATAAGATTCTACTTAAAATCAGATATGTATCGGATCTTCTCCAATCTCCTCACTACACCATCATGTGTCCTCCAGCTGACCATCTCGATGCCTCTGATTGCATAGCTCAATCTATCTAGCAGATAAACAATGCCCTCACTGCTCTCCAGGAAGTCAAACTACTCCTCTCTGCAACATTAGTGATAGGTGCATGCAGAATCTAAAATTTATGACTGAAAAGAAGTAGATACCTCATCAGATATCTCTAGGATATCATCCTTTGACTCACTACTGGCTGTTGTTGCAGTAGCCCTCATCCTGGACTTGGATCGCCCTCGTCACGAACTCCTGTCACTCTATCTGCCACATCCTACTCCTCCAGAAACCACCAAAGCTGAGCTGCGGTCATCTGAGCTCGAAGCTGGGTTCTTCCTCTTAAGAACCTCATTCTGAAGAATCACCACGGTGATCTCATCCATCTTGATGATATTTTTTTTACTAGAAGAGCAGTCACCAAGGACTCATACGAAGAGAAAAGCGATACTAGCAAGACCAGCATCCAGATCTTCTCCTCAACTTTCTCGCCAACACTGAGGAGGTCGGTGAAGATCTTCTGGACATGGCTGAGATGCTCCTGCACACTTTATCCCTCAGTTATCTGTAGCTGGTGAAACTACATCTAGAGGAAGAGGGTGTTGGTGAGAGACTTCGTCATGTACAACTCCTCGAGCTTTGACCACAGCATCGTCAAAGAAGTCTCGCCAAACACATGGATCACCACCTCATTTATTAGGTACAAGTGGATTGCACTCACCATTTGCATCTGGAGTCACCTCCAATCCTATACCTCTATGATAGTCGGCTTCTCCTTACAGAAGAGAGCATCTATCAACCCTTGCTGGATGAGCACGTCCTTCACCCTTGCCTGCCATAAAAAGAAATTGCTCTTTCCATCAAACTGTTGATCTCCATCTTGATTGTGCTTATCTTCTCCATCTTCTATCTCAATCACCATCATCGCAACTTATGCTCTGGCACCATCTTGCTCTGATACCAATTGTTGTACAGGATCTGATACCACATGATGCAGCAGGAAGAAAGAAAAAATAAAATAAAAAATATAATACAAATATATGAATTGGCCTCAAGCCTACCTCTACGGGGCGTGCAAGCTTTACTATGAGAAAATAAAACAAAACCAATACAAGAGGAACTCACCACTCAATCCTTCTACAAGAGTCTTTCAATAAGAAGTCCTAAAACTCTCACAAAAGCTATTTGAAATCTTTTTTGAAGCTTTTCTACACCATGAAGATGTCACCAACTTTCTAACATAATAAATGGCTCATCAATCGGAGCTATATAGGCTTCAAAATCTCAAAACATTATTTCAATAGGAATATAGAGTCTCAATCAACCTTAGAACCATCTGTGGCTGTTTGACTGTAACCGGCTCGCACCAGAGTCATTCGATTATGCAAAATAGCCTCTAATCATGCTCAGATTGAGTTCCAACAATCCGATTGTGATCGATTGCGATCTGGATCATCGAATCACACAAAAACTCTCTTGGACCGTGCGTGGATTGTGTATTTGGTCCACGTGGCCCCATGGACCACCCAGCACCCCGCGATCCACAGTGGACCATGCAGGGGCATTAGGCTTGGGTGCCCGCACGCGTTGAGCTGGCCCGCACTCACGCCCACACTAGGCCCTCCCGCATGCTGGGGCGTGCATGCCTGCATGTGCGAACGTCTCTGTTGGGCCCGATCACGCCACTTTTGGCCATCACCGATCTGTCACCAGCCCACTATCGTCTCATGCATCATGTCATCTTCTTCGATCTTCTTTCATACGTATCTTCATCGTATAGACTCTGTTTGGTTGTTTTTGGGCTCGTTGGACTCCGTTCATCATTTTGGACCTCGCTATGGGCTTAGTGTGAATCGAATCTCAAGGTATCAAATCTCAACACTCACCACCTCCATGCATATTTCACCAAACTCAGAATATTCCACACATATTTCAGAGAGTCATGTTAGGGTATGAACCAAAGTATGGATCTATATACACAAGGTATCATAGTGATCTCAGATCTATGGATTACTTACACCACTCTCACTGGAGAATCATCTTTTGACATGCTAATAAGGCTCCATCAGATATTCTTTCTATGGATCAATTCAGTAAACTCATTCTCTAATGAGCACCTACATCTGTGTATCAGTGACACCATATAAGTGATTGTGATATCAATCATCCTCTCCATCAAACATACATAGGATGTACCAGTCTTACCAACATCATCAATCTCCAACTCGATGATCCTATGACTGAAAATATTTTAGACTGGGGCTATCAAAATTTTAGGTCTCACTGACATGATCTCATCGTGGCTCTAAAATCATTGTCCTAATCTTTAGAGTTCATCATAATCATAATAACAATATGATACAATAAATGATGAAACATGATGCTTCAAAAATATAAAATAACCAATGTCATATGTGTGAGTAGAAAGATTATATAGAATAATTTTATTGCATCATCCGTGCGATTGGCTTATAGGACACTATTCTTTCACCAACATTGTCATTAATTGGATTAATGGGAAGTCTTCTTCATGGCCATCATATCCTCTCCTTAATACCCTCTATCTCTCTAAGTCTTTCGACTTATTTGTTGTTAATCATATTTTGAGGAAGCTAGCTTTCATGCAGACTGGCTAGTTGGCAGAGACTTTGATTGTTATATCCTCTTAAATATTATTATGCACCCAAAATTGGCTTTGTTATTACAAACTGATTTAATGAGTCTTTTTTATTTGTGATCTTGCTAAGATCATTTTAAGGGTGTTTTTGTCCACTCCACCATAAGAAAAGAAGAAAAAGAAGAGAAGCTTGAGAAGACCACTCACCACTATAATCCAACACCCCTATCATTTTTTTTAGGATCTGGATTCGATTACTATTACTGTAGATCCCCGATTTGAGATGGATTGGCTAGAGTTAGGCGGTGATAGGAAGGCGACGGTGGTCAGATTTGCAAAACAAGTCTATGGCTGGGGTTAGCTCCAATAGAAACCCTTCGATGCTCAAGTCAAGAATTTATAGAATAGATGAGAAGGAGTACATGAGAGAAATATTATGTATTTTAGGGGTCCCCTAATTATCTTTATCTATAAATCGAGGTAAGAGCCATAAGAGAGAAGAATTAGAGGCCATCCCGACTCCTTTGGGCATGCCTTTTCAAGATTTTTGACCTAATTTTTTGAGATTTGGCAGTTGCAGTTGCCTTATCTAGCTTATGGCCAGCTGCTTCCTATAGGAGTTGGTATGGTGCTTCCAAGTCTTGGGAGGCCACAAGAGAGGAGTCAGGGTATTGGCTCCAGGAGACTAGGACAGGTGTGGTCCTAGGACTAGGACAGGAGTGGTTCTAGGGTAGAGATGGTGTGTAGTTCTCTATGGGTTTGAAGTCTAGGTATTAAGGACTTCTAGGGGCTTGGCTAGTGCTCCAGAGATTTGGAGACACAAGGTGGAGCAAGAAATCAGAGCTACGGCTAAAGACTGCAGGAAGGAGCAGTTTTAGGGTCTTAGTCGACTCAGACTGAGATTGAGTCAACTAAGTGGAAAGTGAGTCGACCCAATCTTAGTTTGAATCGACTATATCTTAGGGAACAGAAAGCAGGATTTTAAAAAACTATGAATGGCACACAGATGAGTCAACTCTATGCCAATCTAAGTCGACTCAGTCCTAGATAAGTTGACTTGGTCCCAGTCTGACTCAACTCAAGCATGGACTAACAGTGAGATGGGTTTTCTATTTGGATCTAGGATTGAGTTTGATCTTAGGGATCTTAAGGCTTGGTTTGAGAGGTCTTAAGAGGGCTAACTCAGGGTTTGGACTGGGATTAAGTCCATAAAATGTATGGGTTACTCTAGGGAGTTTTTTGAGCTCAAATTGTTGAACCCATTGTAATTGGTATATATACAGGTCATTATAATACCAAGAAAGAAAAAAAAAAATAAACATAGAGCTTTTTCTCCAAAAACCCTAGCCATCTCTCTCTCTCACATGTTCTCTGATCTCCACCTAGGGTTTCATGCTAAGGATCATCCATGATCCAATCAAGGCTTCTGCATTCTCCTTTCTCTCTTCTCCAGTTTTCTAGATTAATATCCAGGTTTTACGCAAGACATCGGTCCACGGTTGGTATCATAGCGGTACCAAGTTCTAATAGTTGGTATCAGAGCCGGTATCACAGTGGTGCCAGATTCTAATAATTTGTATCAGAGCCAGGTTGAGCATGGAGGAGGAAGAAGAGAAGATCAAGGAGTTTTCTGTAGTAGAGGATCAGTAGCAAGGTTTCAAATATAGGGTTTTCTCCAAGTTTTATAAGGAAGAGATCTGAGGACTAGAGATTTACCTTTGTGCTGTGTGATTTGGATTAATCATGGAAAGTAGCAGGGTGAAAGTCAGATTTGATAAATTTAATGGAAAGGAGAGTTTCACCATGTGGAAGGCGAGGGTAGAGGATTTGCTGGTATTGATGGGATTGGATTCAATCTTGGAAGATAGATCAGAGGGGATGACTGAAAGTAGTGAGTGTCCTTGGAGAAAAGGGCATGTGCCATGATTAGGGTTTGTCTGGTGGATGAAGTATCATATGGCATGTTGGAAGAGAGATCATCTAGGGGTTTGTGGTTGAGGTTGCACATGTTGTACGTGGGAAAGAATATGTGTAACAAGTTTATACTGAAGAAGCAACTGTACAGCTTTTGGATGCAGGAGGGTGAGGATGTTGCGGGGTATATTCAATGATTCGATCGGATGAGCATGGATTTGCTCAATATTGGGATGGAGATTGAAGAGAAGGACAAAAGCTTATTGCTATTATGTTCGCTACCCAAGAGCTTCGATCCGTTGATGACGATGCTGTTATATGGTAAGGAGATACTGGTGCATGAGGAGATCATGTCAGTACTTCGATCCAACAAGTAGTGGGAACGGATGACAAAAAGAGAGGTCTTCCAAGAGGTCTTGTGGTTTTGGAGAGGCCCAAGAGTGGGAAGAAAAAGAGCGAGCAAGTGGGGCAAAGACAGTCCAGAAAAGACAGCAAGGAGACTAGGTGCTACAAGTACAGTGAAGCAGGGCACTTTAAGTGGGAGTATTTGCTTTGGAAGAAGTGCAAGGGAGGAGAAAGGAAGGACTCAGATTTTATTAGTTCAATCGCTGAGTCAGAAGAGTCGGATGAGCTCTTGGTACTTTTGGAGGAGCCTGCGGGTGTCGAGGGTCTGAAATAGCTTCGGAGGAATCCATGGAGTGGGGAGGGTTTGAAGGGGCAGCAACGATGATCGAGGTATAGTGGTAGGCCCAACAGGACAGCATTGGATAGTTGGCCTCGAGGATAGAATTGATTCTATGGTATCATAAGGACTTTAGATGCAGGTGAAGCATCGAGCAAAGGTGGCTTCATAGGTGGAGAAGATTTTGGCATGAGTTTAGAGCGGAGAGGTGCAAGAGGAGGAGCAATATCCTAGCACTAGAGCTAGGACTGCATGGAGCCAAGTGGAGCGGAGTGTACAGATGGAGAGGTGTGGCTCTAAGGAGACCATGTTAGGTGGAGCATCAGTTGTAATGAGTGCTGGTATTAGAATGTTGCAGTTTTTCTAGAAAAGTTCTGGGTAATAATTGATGCAGCTGTCAAGCAGAAGGGTGCCTACAACAAACACCAAGGTGGTGCCAAGAAGCAAGCAAAGGTCTTCAGTGATGGAGACGGTCATCCCAAAGGTTTTCAAGAAGCTGAAAAAGATTGATGGTGGCAAGGATGTTCGCACAAGGGACTGTTCGAGTATGCAGTGATAGTGAGATCATACAGGTGGATATTATCAGGTGTGCCAAGATTTGGGAGCACCAAGGTGGAGATTGTAAGAGTTGGTGTGGTGCTCCTAAGCCTTGAAAAGCCACAGAAGAGGAGTCAGGGTGTTGGCTCCAACTAGAATAGGTGTGGTCTGAGGGCTAGGACAGGAGTGGTCCTAGGGTGGAGATAGTGTATAGCTCTCCCTGGACTTGAGATCCAGATATTGAGAACTTCAAGGGGTTTGGTTAATACTTCAGAGATCTGGAGACATAAGGTGGAGCAAAAAATCAGAGCCAAGGCTGAAGACTGTAGGAAGGAGCAGTTTTAGGATCTTAGTCAACTCAGACTAAGATTGGATTGACTAAGTAGAAGATGAGTTGACTCAGTCTCAATCTGGGTTGACTATGTCTCAAGGAATAGAAAGCAAGATTTTAAAAAACTGTGGATGGCACGCAAGTGAGTCGACTCAGTGCCAGTCTCAGTCGACTCAAGCATGGGCTGACAGTGAGACAGATTTTCTATTTGGATCTAGGGTCAGGTTTGATCTTTGGGGTCTTAAGGTCTGGTTTGAGAGGTCTTAAGGGGATTAACTCAAGGTTTAGACTAGGATTAAGTCCATGCGATGTATGGGTTAGTTTAGAAAATTTTTTGGGCTCGGATTATTAAACCCATTGTAATTGGTATATATATAGGTTACTGCAATATCAAGAAAGAAAAGGGAATAAACATAGAGCTTTTTCTCCTGAAACCCTAGCCATCTCTCTCTCTCTCTCTCTCTCTCTCTCACATTCCCTAGTCTCCACCTAGGGTTTCATGCTAAGGATCATCTGCGATCCAATCAAGGCTTCCACATTCTCCTTTCTCTCTTCTCCAATTTTCTGGATTAACACCCAGGTTCCACGCAAGACATCGATTCGTGGCTAGTATCATAGCGGTACCAGGTTATAACACTTCCAGTAGTTGTGTGGTTTGAAAGGATATATGGGATTTCCTAATCAATCCTTCTGAATATGTCGATCAAAGTAGGGGTCGGCCAAAGTAGAGATTGACGGCTAAAGCATGGTGGTTATTAGAGACAGGGATCGATGGCCAATGCATGGGTCAGGGGTCGATCCATGGGTCAGCGGCCAACTCTTAGGTCTACTGTGATCAAAGTTTGCCAGTGTCTTTGGTTCGGGTACCAGAGATTTTCTATCCATAACATACACCCACTACTCCTAAGTCTGAGCTAGAATAGGATTGGGCAAAGGGAGAATAACAAATTAAATTTGCCAAAGACATGTATCACAGGCCTAGTCTTCTAATCAGAATGACACATCCACATCGATTGGATAAGCAGAAACACCGCATCATTAAGACTAATCAAAACCCGCCATTGAGGGGGTGCCAGATTCAAAGTACCCTGCATGTCATTTGACATGTGCGCATAAATGCACCTTCTAGAGATATGATTTTGACTCATCTAGTATTGCCATGTGGTGGCCATCTGACAGTCTCAGGCAAATCAATGTGGGATCAGGGCCGTTCAGAGTTTTTATAAATAAGGGTGCCATTTTCTTCCTCCATCCCTTTCTTTTGCATTGCTTCCTCCTTCACATTGCTTCCTTCTTCTCTGTGATGGCAATGCTCCTCTAGAAAGGTCCAAAGTCCCATTAGCAACCTTCGACTGTCCTTTCAATAGAGCAATTTCTAGCTGAGTAGGTTGGGTTTTTGAGCTCCTCCCTAGCCATCTGCTAGTTGGTCCTTGCTTTCCTTTTATGCATCTGCTCATTGCTCTTTTTATTTTTGCCTTTATTCCCTTGCTTCCTTCTTGGCGTTGGTTCCATCCTTTAATCTTAGAATGGGTGGATGGGGGAACATGGCTGTGACCTTGGGGAGTTGGATGTCGAGTGCGAGGTTGAGAACTTCATGCTCGGACAGTACAACTTGGTACTAAATTTGGAAGACCTTAGTTTGCTTCAGGTTCAATTTGGGATTCTCTTTGAATATGAGTTGGAACTCCCAAGTCCGAGTAGTCGGATTTGCAATTCTCCCCTTGGTTGGCTTGCTCTATATGAGAAGTTATTTAGGACTAGACTTAGATTTTTTCTCCACCATTTTGTTGTCCATATCTTCAAGTTTTTTTATATGACCTTAGTTTGATGGTTCTAAACTCTTGATGCTTCATCTTCAACTTCCTGGTTGGTTGTTTTCTAGCTAAAATTCAGCCATTTATCCCTCTTTTTCGATTCTTCTTTACCTTCAAGAGGCATCCCTATGTCAATGACTAGTGGTATATTTCCCCCAAAAGGGGGTCTCTCCCTTGATCTGAGGCACTCCTTTTGTTCATGGTTGGAAGGAGTGCTTTCTTCATATTTCTTATTTTACTATCGAGGATTGGGGAGTTGCTTGCAGGGGCTGACCTAGGGGGTCTATCCTTTGGGCTCCTATGCTGACGGATATGGACACTTAGTGCTTTAATGCTTTACATGGATACAAGATTTCACAACTATTGTAGCTGCTATCATAGCAGACTCTCTACAATATCGATCTCAACTCAACTAAACCTAGAGGTGAGCATCGATTTGATTGACCCATTTTTCTTTCTTGCCTTCCCTTTTTTCTTCCCCTCCCCCATTATTTTTTTAACTTGCTTCAATTTGGTGCAAAAATGAGACCCAAAGAGCTCGAAGAATTGAAGAAATTGAATCTGAAGAAGAGGAAGACTTCATTTAGCCTCTGATGTGATTGGCCAAAAGAAGTAGCATTAGGTTGCTACCGTTCAGATGATGCAGCTTGCCAAGGGGGTTTCATCTAGCTCGACCAAGGTGGTGCTAGCTTCCCCTAACCAAGTTTGGGCACTTGGGGCTTGCCCCCAATCCAAGGCTATAGTTTCACTTGTTAGATGTATGCCCTAGAAGCCAAGTTGGTCGACACATATAACTTTTCTAGTAGTATAATTTTGTAATTGAATAAAATAAATAAGATTATTTTTATTCATGTAGAGCCATGTGTCCATGAATCATCCAAAAAATTAATAAGATGATGACACATATTCTCAAGAGTTAAAAATTTAGAATATATGTCATTAGTGATTAATTTCTAAATACTTCCGATCGATGGATCATCATGAGGATGGTGATTGATCCAGATAGATTGATGCACTGATCACTTTTCTCTGAATAAATGAGTCTTGAATCTATAGAGTGGGGATATTGAAGTGAGAGTACAGGTGATTGTTAGAGAACAATAATACCGAGCGTGACCAACATGAGTAGTCACATGGATGTCTATTTACTTATCAATGACATACTCGATACTACAGTGGTATTAGTAGTCAGACCTACAGTGCCTCAGCTGCTCATAGAGGGATTACTATAGTTTGACTATACATAAATATGATCTCTAGCTATATGGATCTTTATAATGGACATTGACTACAAGAGATTCACTGTAGGAGTGAGTGCGCACCTAGATAGGATCTATCGATCTTGATAGATAAGTAGTCTTATGTTATTCATGAGATCGAGTTCAAAAGACCATGGCCATGACAAAGTGAATGATAGAAAAAAATTTCATAGGATTTCACTTATGAACTCGAGTCGATTGAATATTATATATAATAAGTGATGAGGTTTGACGAGTTATCTATGACCTCCATCTTATCGACACTCACGATAGAAGAATCGAATCATACGGTAACTATATCTAGAGATTCAATATTTTATTCTACTAGGTTGCCACCATATACTACTAGATATCACTAATGGATTGTGAGACTCGTCAAACATCGTTTTGATGATCGATGACCCTTGATGGGTAGAATTGGAATCTTTCCAATCCATCAAAAAGAGTTTTAATGATATTGTGATAGAGATCATAGTATATCTCACTATCAAACAAAATAGAATCTATGAGATCACACACAAAAGAGATCTTTATCCGATTAGATGGTTGATCTGTGATTATAAATCACAGAATGATCTAATTATCAATGTGATTAATGATTGATCCAATATAATTATTGTAATTGTCAAACTTACTAAGTGTTAGTGGACTTGTAGGAGGATTAATTAGTAATTAGATTGCTAATTGACTCAATCTAATTGAGTAATGAGATTCAGATCAAGTCTAATTAAATTAGATTCAATTTGAATTGGTGTGGATTTAATTAGATCTAGCTTGATTGAGTTATGAGATAACCCAATTGCAAAGGAGATCAATTTCTAATTTGATTAGAACTTAGGTTCAATTAATTTCTAATTGGATTAGGATCTAATTGAGTTCCTAATTAGATTAAAAATTTATTTGTCTTGGGTGCATCTAAATCTCAAATTGGTTGGGATTTAATTAAACATTCAAGAGAGTTTCCAATTTGACTGGGACTCTCTCTCCCTAGCACCAACCCCCTTATGTTCCATGCCAAAAGAAGGATGCACATCTTTATTTTTGCATGAAGTAAGTCTGCTCTAATCCCCTCTCCATGCCTTTCCTTTCTCACTTAAAGATTAGGATATGTTTGAGTTCAAATTTGATTTGAATTTGAATCCTAGATCAATTTGGTTTGACCTCATCAAACCTTATCTTATCCAACCTTTTGGATGCCATCTTAAAGAGGGATTAAGGGGCATGGAACATGATTTGAGAAATTAGTTTTAACGTGAAACAAACTCATGTCCAACCTTCTTTTTGTGAGATATTACATGCACAAAAGGAGGGAGCATCCAAGAGTTGGATGCCCCCTTTCCCATGCCTTATCAAGAGTTGGACGCCCCCATTCCTATGCCTTATCAGATAAGGTTTTATTCTTATCTTAAAGTCTTGCACGCCTTATTAAGAGAGTAGATTGGGCATGGGGGTTTTTAACTAATTTTTACATGAAAAATCAAACACTTGGGGTGTGAGAAACCTTTTTGTGTGTGGGGTATCCATGAGCTTCACTTTAGTGTCTCCTCTTGTGACCATGAGACCCCTAGGGTTTCTTCCTACATGTGGCGTGGGTTTGAGAGAAAAATTGAAAGAAAGTCTTTCTTCTTCTTCCTCTTCTTTCTCCTCTAGTTCTTGTTCTTCCTCTAAGAAAGTCTAAGAGAGAAAAGGAAGGATGTTGTTCAACCATCAAAGAGGCATCTTTTGCAAGGGAGCTAGCACACTGATGAAGATGCAAGCCTTCGATCAGATCAAAGGCTTTTTGTGGATATTCGTAGAGGCCAGATGCATGTGTGGTTCTATAAAAACCTCGCTAGATTATTACAATTATTAGCTGTAGAGATCATTGACCCACGCAAAGGTATGGAGATCGGATCTTCAGTTTGAAATCTCTAAATCTGATTTTAATTTTTGACATCTTAATTTTAGCATGTGAATGTTTCTGGCATGTATAGATTAGATGTATATTTTATGCATGTTAGATTTAAAATAATTTTAAATCTAGATCAATTTTAGTTTCTACTGCAATCTGATTTCTGCATGCATATCCCGGATGTATGACATCTTTCAAGTGGTATCAGAACCAGGATATGGTTTCACATGCATGTTAGTAAGATCTGAAAATCAGATTTAATAATTAGATTAGATCTAATTTAAATATATGTGATAATTAAATCTTGTTTATACATGAGATGTATGAAATTTGTTTATGCATGAAAATAATATGTGTAGAATATTTAGATCTAAATTTAATATTCATATATGCGATATATGTTTCATATTTGGATCTAAATTTTAGTTTATATATGTGATATGTGAAAGATGCTTAGATTTGAAATTTATTTTAAATATATATGTGATATATTAAATTTAATTTTTAGTAGCCTAATATTCTTCAAGAATCATAGTAAAGGCCATTCTGCCATAGAAAACTATAGTAGAAGGGGTGCTTGTATGAATCAAGAAGAAGAATTATGAAAATAAAGCCCTAGATGTGTGAGATACCTGTTGTATATTTAGATCTGAAATTATTTTGACATCTCAACTAAATTTTATGTTCATAATACACTTAAATAAGATCTAAAAATAAGATTTTAAGATCTAAAATATAATGCATAAAACATGGGGATTCGGCTTGAATAGTTCAATTAGGTCTAGTAATTTGATTACTTTTGGATAATCAATTAATGCATGGTGGGGTTCAATCAAGATGAGCGATTGATCCAATGCAATCAAGAGTTGATTAGGATTAGATCAAGAGTACTCAAGATCAATTCAATAGTTGTAGATTGATCACATCAATTAATAGCCACATGTTGAATTGATTAACTCAAAGATCTGATTTGACTCAGTGACTCGAGCCAGAGTTCCACGAGCTAACCTATTCAAAATTGATTGATCTATTGGAGTTTAAGAAAAAATATTTAGTTCAACAAAAAGAGAAGGGATTATTTAATTGGTTTCGTTCGCTGATCTGATCAATTTATTGGTGTATAAAGAAAATAGTAGGGGGACCCCCACTGATCTTACACTTTTCTGATCAATTTGGTTGATTAGCCTTGATATGGTTGCTTGGTGATTCGAGCTAGCCTATGCCCATAGGATTAGTCATAACAGTTATGACTAATTAGGATTAAAGATATCTAAATTAAAATCTCCTCGTTAATATTAAGTCGAGATCTTCCACCATTGTAGAGTACCGTGCCCTCTTCAATGTTGATTATTTTCGGTTAGATACAGTGGCTCAATTGTATCACAGGAGAAGCAACTAGTCTATTAGCTTGAGATGCTGTAGGGTGGAGATGGAGTTGGGTCCAATATCTATCAAGTGAGGATCTAATGACGGTTTCACTCGCACTCAATGGTGGATCAGACTTAACTAAGGAATAAGTTTAAGATCTATCAGGTGAGATCTTAGAACTTAGAGACCAAGTCTATTGCAATTTGCTTGAGAAGCATTGGGTAAGAGTTGTCAACTTATTGGTTGACACATTCATCAAGATCTATCAGATGTGGTGGTATGGCTATCTGTGGGACTACAGTATCCACTAGAAATTCCAACTCATGATGGAGTTCTCATTTTCTTGCCAGAGGAGTGTAGAGATTCGCAGAAATAGTAGGAGATAGTTTGATTTTAAAATAAAATCCCTAAAACAAACTAAATAAATTAGTTACAAAAATCTAACTAGAATCTTCTTCTCTCTATTAGGATTTCTTTGCCTCTAACCCTATTTTGATTTTAGAAAACAATCGACAAATCAGACCCAATTATAAGATTGGCTTAGGAACCTAAAAGTTACTTCGAGTTCTAGGTGTAATATATTCGCATCTAAGTCAAATGAGTTGCAACACTAGCATGAGGTCATGAAGACTGCTCGGGCTATGTTGTCTCACATACAACAATTGTATGGTGAGATGAGCTGATCTGTGCATTATGAAGTATCTGAGAGATACTTTAATACTTAGATAAATTGAAGGTAGTCGGTCTACAATCATCGTTTGATAAAGATCAAAGACCTGGCAGAGCTTGAGAAGCTTAGCATGACCATGATAAGGAATTGCAAACGGATTTGATCCGACAATCTCTTATAAGTTCGTATGAGTAGTTTATAGTTAACTACTATATGAACAAGAATGATTGTATCCGACTGAGTTATTAGACATGTTGGTGACCACTAAAGAGATCTTGAAGAGTTTAAGGGGAACAGTTCTCGCTGTGGAGTGGTGAAACTGTCCTGAATATACAACAACAAAACAGGTTATTAGTAATAAAAATTTATCATCACTAATAACCTATTTTTGTCCCTAATAGTTATTAGCGATGAAAATTTTGTTTCTAATTTTTTATTGCAAATATTCACATCATTGATAATATTTTATGATGAAAAGAATATTTTATCGCTAATAATATTTATTTGCGATGAATAATTTTCATCGTTAAAAATTTTTGACAAAAAATTTTAATCATACAAAAAAGTTATTTGTGATGAATTATAACATTGCTAATAAATAAAAAACTAATAATGATGAAAAGTTTTTCATCACTATTAATTTAATTAAAATTTTTTTGAAATAAAATATTTAAAAATTTTTAGCAATGAAAATTTATGTCGTAAATAATAAATTTTGTAATAAAAATTTTTCATCACTATTAATTTAATAAAAGAATTTTTAAAAATTAAATTTAAATAATATTAGCAATGAAAAACTTACTTTATAAATATGATAATTTTTTATAAAAAATTTTGTTGCTAATAATTATTTACGATGAACACTTTTCATCGCTATTAATTATATATAAAATTTTAATAATTTTATATTTATTAAAAAATTAAATTATTATATTGAAATATTTTTGGTGACCAAAATTTTATTGAAAATAGTTCCATCACTAATAATTTAAACATATTTTTTTAAAAAAATAATTTATGAATATATATTTTTAATTTATATCTATAATATTTTTTATAAATTAAAAAAAATAAAAATAAAAAATTTATATAATAAATAAATAAATATATTATATTATTTTATTATTTTAAATTAAAATTATAAAAAATTTGAAATAAAAATAAAAAAATACATAAAGAAGTCGTCAAGTATCGACGTCTAGAGAATGAGCTGGAGAAGGAGAGCGCTCGAAAGAGCTCGAACTGACCTGCTGCTACCTCATCAGCTATATCGTCTGCTCCATCTGCACCATCCACTCCATCATCTAGATCTGACACTACTGATACTCGTCGATGCATGCAGCCAACTCTTGAGCTCGCTGCTCAGCCTGCTGTCGATCTATAACAGCCTGCTATCAATCCTCAGTAGCCTGTCTCTGCACCTCCGTCAGTCGAGCCTCACATGCAGAATGGATGTTAGCCCTAGATGAGTGTGAGGATAAGAGAGCAGTGATCCCATACCTTAGATCCCTAACATAATAGGATCTCGTACCAAGCACCTAATCATAGATTTCATCATCTGTGGGTGCGGTCGAGCACTTAGGGATAGGCTGAGATCTCATGTCTATCATACAGTCCTGAAAATTAAAATTATAGTTATTTTAATTTTATAATAAAAATCAGACTGTAAATAAAAAATAATTGAAAAAACTTACAAAGAGTTTCTGGCTCCCCATCATCCACTCCCCTGACCGTCGCGTTGGTAGGTCCGTTAGTAGATATCGATCCTACTAGGAAGCTCGTCACTCTCAGCATCTTTTAGTAATTTGAGAATTAATTAAAAAAAATTTAAATAACTAAAAAATTATATGCTAATTAAAAATTAAAATTTACCTACCATGTGCTCCATGTGATGAGCGAACGACCTCGAACCCCCACAATGCGGTATAATTTGTCTCGCCCGATTCGCAACATTTTGGGCACATCTTCTCTGTACAATTACCAGTCAAATTAGTAGATAACAAATTTAATTTAAGAATAAATGATTCAATCATTAAACTCTAAAAAAAAAAAAATTTGGATGTGTAACCTGATATGCTGGATCTTCGTAATGCCAGCATATGACAGTCCAGTCATCCATAGTGATGCTGTCATAGAGCTGCTACAGTGCTACCTCTTCTCCATTATCCTGCACTGCATGGTACCAATGCTGATGCATGTGATGGCGATAATCTCTGAAACGCAATGATAAATGAGTGTCCATGGCTCGCCTCACACAATCCTCCTCAAAATCAATGATGTTGAATACATCCGGCCAATAACAAATATTAGAAGAATACTATACAAATTAAATATTCATAATATAATTTATTTTACTTATAAATAGGTGCACAAAATCTCTCTTTGAGCCGGTAGAATGTAACATCAATCGAAGAGCATCATGGAGGCATAGCTACGGCATATGATGCCCAGCATAGTCTGCCATGGCTCGCACCATCTCCTAATGGATCTGGTGTAGCCGACTGGTATCTCGATTCGGAGACACTATCCCGAATGTGATGAATACTTAATTTAAGTCACTAGAGATACTAAATATTATAATAATTGATGTTATTTTATTAAATTTTGATACTCTCTATTCTATTTTGTAGGTAATTGAGAGTTTGGGTTCATATGACTCAAATTAGACTCAAATTGGATCAGACTTGAGTGAACCAGGCAACCAGCTCCCATTCCAGTGTGAACACGACTTAAAGATCAACGGAGGAGAATCAAATTGAAGATCCAAGGGTCCTTATTCATGCTCCCACCACTCTTTTTATGAAACCCTAGCCTCCCCACTCTATAAATAGAACCCCAAGGCCTCCATCTTCTTCAATCAAGCCAACCCTAAGTTCTCTTCAAGCTTCTCTCTTTCTCTCTCCCTCTTCTTCTTCTCCATAAGTTTAGAGGAGGTAGTAACTCTAGCACAATACCATATTCCTCCACAGATCTTTTTTTCACATCCCATCAAATCTAGGAGAGGTCCTAATCCTAGTGCCGCTATCCTTTCTCTTCTACATACCTGCTTCCATCAACCTTTTCTTCTTGGAGTTCCTAGACTAAGCCTTCCAGCCATCCTGCCACTGTCTGCACGGAGGAAGATGAAAGATTCAAGGAGACACATCCACCATCAGACACAACAAGAAGATCAACTTGGTTTAGTTATCTTATATCATAATTTTATTTCTTTTCTTTATGTACGCTTCTTTATTTGATTAATAAAAAATAATTTTATTTTAATTTTTATGCTTCTTTCTTAGTTTCTTACAATCTATTTTTTTATTTTTTTATATTTTTAAAATAATCAACTAAGATCCCTACAGATACGATCCCGACTCACCCTATCTATATAGTAGTGAGTAGGGTTAATTTTGATGTACTACGATACGTATCAAATTTTAATATCATTGTCGGAGATCTTGGTACGATTATTTTGAAAAAAAATCAAAAAAAATCTATAAAATAATAAAAAAAATATTTTATTACTTTCTAGATTTTTATTTCTTACTTTAGATTGCTTGACTGCCTTATATACTTTACAGCTTTATATTTCTAGTTGATTATTTTCTTCTCTTATACTCTTGCTTTTCATACTTTGCTGATTAGTAGTTTGCCTTTTATTATTAGTTAATTTATTTTAATTACTTAATTATCTTCTATTTATTCTTTTTAAAAAATTTTTGCCTCATATTGCTTTTCATATATGGTAGATTTACTATTTTATATCTAGATTTCTTTATTTGCATGCATAGAAAAATTTTTTACTTTCTATAGCCTGATGATCTACTACTTTCTATAGGTTAAAATAATTTACTACTTTATATAATTAGTGATTTTTTTCTTCCTAAATAGATTAGATTCTTTGCCTTTTATTTAGATTACGTAGTTACTTTTTATTCTTAACTGTGAGATTACTTTATTTGCATAGTGAGTAGTTATCTTATTTATTATTGCCCATTATTCTTAGTGATTTACTACTTTTCATAGCTTAAAATAATTTATTACCTTAAAAGTAGATTTGATTGGTTGCTTTATTTGTAGGCTACCTACTTGCATTTTAATCTTAGCATTATTTACTTTCTATTTAATTAGATTTACTAAATCTTCTCATACCTAATTAACCTAATTTAAAACTTACCTCTTATTCCTTCTTGCTTAAAGATAACATAATATAAAAAGAATACAAAGACACCACATAATACTTGACTAATATAAATAAATCAATTAAATCTTAAAAGCTACTTAACATGTTTGAATACTTTTTCTTTTTGCATTGCATATTTCTATAAAAAATCTTAAGGGTAAAACCTTAATCAACATAAGGTGAAGATTTTATCACCCTTTCTTGACCCACAAACTACCATCTTGTAATTGTATTGACCTAAACTTTTAATTTAAAATAGATTAGATGTTGACCCCTAAGGATCCTCGAGCTTAGTAGGAAGAAATCCTAAAAGTTGGATCGGGTTTAGGTTAGTGAGTTTAACTGGTGTCTAGGAAAGTGGTTCAGAGATTACTTTTCGAAAGAAGGTGGTTCATTAATTGATTATGTTCGCTTACCTGATCAACATAGCTAGTGTCTAAAGAAAGCAACGGGGGGACCTCCACCAACCTTACACTTACCTAACCAGTTGAGCAGTTAGTCTGCTACTTGGAGTGCTAGAATATGACCTGGGCAGTTAGGAGCTGTCTAGATCTAGGGTAACCCATAGATAGGATTGATTAAACCACTTGATTGTTAACTAAAAATATCAAATCTAATTAATTCTTCTCTATCTTCTTAGCATTAGAACTCCTTAGGTTCTCCTTTTTAGAACTCTTTTTCCTCCTCCTTTTCTTCTCTTTTTTTGTCAAAAAAAAATTTGTTGAAATTAAAACTCGATGAGATCTTTTGGATGCATGCTAGGACACCGATCATTACAACCTGATTTACACCCATTAGACCTAGAGCTAGAAAGAATGATTCGAATAAACCAAATCAAAACTATGGATCCAAAACAAGAGACTGACCCACCATGATAATTGAAGAAGTATTTTACTCCCTCATCTTACACCTATTCGCCATATATTCAACCTCCTGCTGTGGAGGCGGCACAATACAAAATCAAATCTAGCATTATTCAAATGCTGCCATCATTCTATGGAATGACAAATGAAGATCCGTATAAATATTTGGATGAATTTCTTGAGATATGCTCCATAGTAAAAATCCAAAACTTCTCCGATAATACCCTCGATTGAAACTGTTTCCTTTTTCACTTAAGAACAAAGCTAAGCATTGGTTAAATTTCCTAGATTCTATAATCATTTCAACTTGAGACCATCTTCAGAGAGAATTCCTCAAGAAATACTTTTCAATTAGAAAAACAAATCAAATTAGAAAAGCCATCACTAGTTTTTCCCAATTGGATGGTAAACATTTTCATGAGATATGAGAAAGGTTAAGAAATCTTATTCGTAAATGCCCCCACCACGCTGTCTCCAAATGGTAACTTGTTCAGTATTTCTACGATGGTCTATCAGAGAAACACCAACAAATGATTGATGCATCGTGTGGTGGGACATTCATACTAAAGAGTGAGGATGAGGCTTGGTAGCTCTTTGAAATACTTAGTGAGAACTTCTTGCATCACGTCTGCCATCTCTAGAGAATAATTCATATCTTAACAGAAAAGAGATGGAATCTATCAGATTGGAAATATTATGGATATCCACAGTAAGATAGATGAGTTGTCTCAAAAATTAGACCATCTTCTGACTACTGAACACTCTTCGACTCTCCCTAATCCAGTCCAAGATGTTTATGCATTGTGTGCAAGTCTGACCCATTTTATTAGTGAATGCCTAATCACATCTTAATTTTCTGAGTTTGTGCACGAGCAGGTCCAGCAAGCTCAAACCCAACAAGTTCGTAGATCAGAAAATGATCCATATTCAAATACTTATAACCCCGATTGTAGAAACCATCCAAATTTTTTTTGAAGACCACAGCTAGTGGTTGGCCTTGCTATACCTAGACCTAACTATCAGGACCCGACATATAGGCATGGACCATACCACCAGTTCCAAAATGCTCCTCAACCGTCTACCACTGGTCACAGCTCAACTTTTGAGGAGAAGGTTCTAAAAGCACTAGAACGATTAGAAGTCAACACCCAAACTCTTAACTCCCACACGCAATCCATTGCTAAGCTAGAGACCCAAATAGGTCAACTAGCAACCGCAGTCAGTAGGAGGAAAGGAGAAAAATTACCTAGCCAACTTAAGAGCAATTCGAGAGGACAATTCATGGTTGAGAGCTCCAATACTCCATATATCTTTTTTGAACACGCCAAAGCAATCATGACTCTCAAAAGTGGGAAGGTCATTGAACACACGAGTAAAACTAATGAGACCGACCCTAGACCTCTGACCAAGCCTGAATCACCCAAAGAGGACCCAAAAGTAGAGAATGGACCAACTGTACCAGAATCACCTTACTTGCCTAAAGCTCTATTTTTGAGTGCCTTAAAAGCCCCTACTCCTGCGGATAAGAAGGGAGAAAGACTCGATGAGATGTTAAAATTATTTAAGCAAGTCCAAATTAATCTCCCCCTTCTAGACGCAATCAAATAGGTTCCAGCTTACGCAAAATTTTTGAAGAAATTATGCACTTAGAAACGTAAATCCCAATCATAACTCTTAAAAAAAGTATGCCTCACCGAACAAGCTAGCTCTGTATTCCAGCATGTTACCTCTCCAAAGCTTAAAGATCTAGGTACCCCTACCATTCTTGCATTATAGGAGACTTTCACATCGAACAAGCTCTCCTGGACCTATCGGCCAATGTGAACCTTTTACTTAGCTTAGTTTATGAATTTTTTGAGTTTGAAGAACTGAAACCCACGTCGGTCACTTTACAGTTAGCTAATAGATCAATTAAAACACCACATAGGATGCTCAAAGATGTTTTGGTCAAGGTAGATGAGTTCTATTTTTCAGTTGATTTTCTAGTCCTTGACATGGAACTAAGTGGCAATCCAAGGTAAATTCTCATTATCTTAGACAGATCCTTCCTAGCTACGGTAAATGCATGCATCAATTGTAAGATAGGAGTCATGAACGTATCGTTTGAAAATAAGAAACTAAGACTGAATGTATTCAGTGCATCCCAGGGATCATCAACTGATAGTTGCTTCGAGATAGATACATTCGAGAACATCATAGAGGAAGCAACATCAACGACTTTTGCACATGATTCTCGAGACACCCACTTAATGTACTTTGGAGTGGATAACTGTGATATGGAGAGAGATAGTGAAGAAGTAAATATTCTAGTTGATATATCAAATACTGAAACTACTCCCCCTTGGATAATCAAGTACGAGCCATTGTCCGCATTAGCCAATACACCCACAGTCCCATCATTAGAATCACCACCTGCACTAGAATTAAAGCCACTTTTAGCCACACTCAAGTATGCATTTCTAGGATCTAATGACACCCTCCCAGTGATCATTGCATCAGACTTGACCCTGGATTAGAAAGCACAATTAGTTGGTATTCTAAAGGAAAACAAAGAGGCTATCGGCTGGTCCATTATCGATATAAAAAAAATTGACCCCTCCATCTATATGCACCACATTCATTGTGAGGCAAATGCCAAATCCCATCGAAACATGCAGAGGAGACTGAACTCAAACATACGGGAAGTAGTGAAGAAAGAGGTGGAAAAATAGTTAGATGCTGGAATCATCTACCCCATATCCGACAGTAAATGGGTCAGTCCTACCCAAGTAGTACCTAAAAAATCAGGTATTACTGTAGTAGAGAATGAAGAAGGTGAATTATTTTTCACTCGCACACCATCTAGCTGGCGAGTATGCATTGACTATAGAAAACTAAATGCTGTTATTAGGAAGGATCAGTTTTTATTACCCTTCATCGACCAAATCTTAGAATGGCTAGCAGGTCAATATTTTTTTTGTTTTCTAGATGGTTATTTAGGGTACAATCAGATACCTATATTTTTAGATGAGCAAGAGAAAACTACCTTCACTTGCCCCTATGGCACTTTTGCTTTTCGACGTATGCCATTCGGGCTCTGTAATGCACCAGTTACATTTCAATGGTGTATTTTGACCATTTTTTCGGATATGGTGGACAAATATCTCAAAATTTTCATAGATAATTTTTCTGTATTTGGAACCACCTTTGAGAATTATCTTCACAACCTCTCCAAAGTCCTTAAGCATTGCATGAAAATAAATCTATTTTTAAGTTGGGAAAAGGGCCATTTCATGGTTCGAAAAGGAATCGTATTGGGACATATTATTTCTGAAAGGGAGATTGAGGTAGACAAAGCCAAAATTGAGATCATTTCAAAACTACCACCCCCTACTTTGATTCAACAAATACGATCCTTTCTAGATCATGCTGGATTTTACAGATGCTTCATTAAAGATTTTAGCAAAATATCGAGACCCTTGTACAATCTGCTAGCCAAAGATATGCCATTTGTCTTTAATGAAGAATGTCTACAAGCCTTCCATACATTACGAGCAGTTCTGACAACAACACCCATAATAAAACTTTCTGATTGATCCTTCCCATTTGAAATCATGTGTGACACTTTTGATTTCGCAATAGGGGCTGTCTTAGGTCAAAGAATCAATAAGGAGCCACATGTGATCTATTACGCTAGCAAAACTCTATCAGATGCCCAATTGAATTACACCACAATAGAAAAAGAGCTACTAGCAGTGGTATTCACCCTTAATAAATTTCATTCGTATCTATTAGGGTCTAAGGTTCTAGTGTATTCTGATCACGCGGCTCTGAAACATCTGCTCTCAAAGAAAGATACTAAGCCATGATTGATCAGATGGATCGTTCTACTTCAAGAATTTGATCTAGAAATCTAAGACAAGAAGGGTTTCGAAAATATGGTCGCTGATCATATTTCTAGAATCATAGTTGATCATATGATGAGTACAGATGAAGTTAAGGAGAAATTCTCTGACGAACAACTTTTTGCAACTTCCTTTGACCAAATCCCATGGTTTGCCCACATCGTTAACTATTTGGCAATAGGGTAAATTCCTCTCCATTGGACAAAATAGGAGAAGGATCGATTCTTCTCACAGGTCAAACATTATTATTGGGAGAAACCCGAATTGTTCAAATATTATCCTGACCAAGTGATTTGATGCTGTGTCCCTGAGAGTGAGTGTCAAAGTATACTTACCTTTTGTCACTCTCATACATACGGAGGATATTTCAGTGGGAAGAGAATGGCTGCGAAAGTATTACAAAGTGAGTTTTACTGGCCGATATTGTTTAAGGATGCACATAAATTTTGTCTTGAGTGCTTGAGCTGTCAGCAGACGGAGAACATTTCTAGAAAAAATATGATGCCCTTATCTTCCATTTTAGTTATGGAAGTTTTTGATGTTTGGAGAATCAATTTTATGGGCCCCTTTCCTCCATCCTATGGATACGAATACATTTTGGTTGCAATAGATTACGTGTCTAAATGGGTTGAGGCTATGGCAACCAGGATGAATAATCACAAGGTGGTAATCAAATTCATCCAACAGAACATCTTAAGTCGATTTGGTTGCCCAAGGGCCATTATTAATGACGGAGGTGCACACTTCACGAACAGGCACTTTGAAAGTTTAATGAAGAAATATGAAATTACTCATAAAGTTGCCATACCATATCACCCCCAAACTAGTGGCCAAGTGGAAGTCTTCAATAGGGAGATCAAATGAATTCTTGAGAAGATGGTTAGGCCTAATTGAAAAGATTGGTCTGGATGATTAGACGATGCATTATGGGCCTATCGTACTGTATATAGGACTCCGATAGGAATATCTCCTTACCAGTTCATTTTTAGAAAAGCCTGCCATCTGTCGGTAGAGCTAGAACACTGCGCATTTTGGGCTACAAAGCAATTCAATTTTGACATGGAAAATATGAGTAGTAATAGGAGACTACAATTGAACAAATTAAAAGAGCTATGCAATGAAGAATATGAGAGTTTATGAATTTATAAGGCTCGAACTAAGACTTATCATGATAAATACATTTCACAAAAAATATTCGAACCTAATCAAAAAGTATGGCTTTATAATTCGAGGTTATGACTATTTCCTGAAAAACTCCATTAACATTGGGATGGACCATATATCGTAACTCAGGTATTCCCCCATGGAGCAATTGAAATCAAAGATCCTAAACAAGGAAACACCTTCAAAGCAAATGGCCAACGATTGAAATATTATGTAGATAAAATCAGAGATGGCGAGCAAGTTGACTCAATTGAATTGCAGGATCTAGTCTATAATTGAACTTTGGCTTGGTCTGGCTGAAGACCTTAAACTTAGCACTTGTTGGGAGACAACCTAATATTTTCTTTTATAAAAATTTTTGAGAAAGATAATTAGCCAAGTTATAGGGAGCACCATGATCAATAGAGTCAAGAACACACCACGCCAGTAATGAAAGACCTCTCAATCAAGATGACACACATCGAACTCAGGTGGTGTTCTTCCTTGTTACATTCTATTTTAGCTTTATTATGATTCTCTTCTTCTATTGGGGATAATAAAAATTAAGTTAGGAGAGAGAATAACTAATTTAATTAGGTCCACGAGTATGGTCAGAAATAATTAATTTTGTGTATCTGAATTTTATCTCGATTTGAAGTTAACTAGACACTCTAATCAATGAGTGATTAATGATCTTGATAATTTTAGAGATATTGAGGAAAAAATTATTAAGGATGCCTAATTAATGAAAGAATTTAGATCAGATTAAATTTTAGAGTGATTCTAGAATCCTCTTCCCACCATCTCAATGATAAATCTATTTTATAGGGATATGGGTGGAAAGATCGAGGTATACAAAAATCTTTTTTTTATTATTAAAAAAAGATAAAATAAAAAAGAGAGATTTTTAGCATTTCTCATTAAGTAACTGGACCCCTTTACCTAAGTAAGCGTTGTTGTTCACGTCAAAAGGTGAGAATGTGAAGAAACCTCTTGTATAGTCAGTTTTTAACTCATAGTCTTTTTGACTCGAGTTAGTAAGCCTGAGGGGTGTTTTACACCTAATATCCTAAAGCCAACTGGTTTGGGAGTCATTGACCTAAAACTCCCTACAAGAGTTAATTAGAAAGCTTAAGGGGTTAGGACATTGCACTGACTGTACATGTAAATATTTCTACAAAGAAAAAAAAAAAAAAGAGAAAGAATAGGAGGGACTAAATTGTGACAAGACAATAAACCCTGCTCACATCAAGTTAGAGGACTTAAAGAGTAGAGTGAAAAGTTGGTGAAAGAAGATCTTTAAAAATTTTTAGGGCTAATACTCAATTATTAATTGGGTCGAATTGATAATCTAATGAAGTACCTTATTAATGGTCTAGCCGGATATCCATTACAGTTAGGAATGTCTAGGATAACTTTCGATTTAAGGATAATTTGATGCACAATGCTAATGTATCTATTTTACTCGAGGATGAGTAAAAGTTCAAGTTGAGAGATATGATGAATACTTAATTTAAATCATTAGAGGTACTAAATATTATAATAATTAATATTATTTTATTAAAATTTGATGCTCTCTAGTCTATTTTGCAGGTAATTGAGAGTTTGGATTCATATGACTCAAATTGGATTAGACTTGAGTGAACTAGGCAACCAGCTCCTATTCCAGTGTGAACACAACTTAAAGATCAACAAAGGAGAATCAATATGAAGATCCAAAGGTCCTCATTCACGCTTCCACCTCTCTTTTCATGAAACCCTAGCCTCTCCACTCTATAAATAGAATCTCAAGGCCTCTATCTTCTTCAATCAAACTAATCCTAAGTTCTCTTCAAGCTTCTCTCTTTCTCTCTCCCTCTTCTTCTTCTCCATAAGTCTAGAGGAGGTACTAACCCTAGCACGATACTATATTCCTCCATAGATCTCTTTTTCACATTTCATTAAATCTAGGAGAGGTCCTAATCCTAGTGCCGCTATCCTTTCTCTTCTACATACCCGCTTCCATCAACCTTTCTTCCTTGGAGTTTTTAGACCAAGCCTTCCAGCCATCCTACCGCTGTCTGCATGGAGGAAGATGAAGGATTCAAGGAGACACATCCACCATCGGGCACAGCAAGAAGATTAACTTAGTTTAGTTATCTTGTATTATAATTTTATTTCTTTTCTTTATGTATGCTTCTTTATTTGATTAATAAAAAATAATTTTATTATAATATAATTTTTATACTTCTTTCTTAGTTTCTTACAATCTATTATTCTTTTCTTTTGTATTTTCAAAACAATCAACTAAGATCTCTGTAGATATGATCCCGACTCACCCTATCTACATAGTAGTGAGTAGGGTTAATTTTGGTGTGCTACGACACGCATCAGGGTGCTCGCATCTCCAATGCTCTAGAGCGAGGTTCTTCGATGGACCTTGCCCTCACCTCACTACAGATGAAGACTGGCCTGAAACAATAATAAATAAATCATTAGTATAATAGCTATCCAAATAAAAAAATTAAATTTTATTATATAAAAAGTATAATAATATCACTCGGATCCGTCTCACTCGGACCTGCCTCACTGGGACCTACCTCACTAGGTCCTACCGGTGCAGGACCCTCTGACAATGGAGTCGGTGCGGCAACAGAGATCGATCAAAATGTCTCAACCTCTAGGCTAGACTGTGAACGCGAACGTCGTCATCTGTCTCCTAATGCCATATCTGCAATAATTGATATATAAATAAATATAATATTGAATAATAATAAAAAATAAATTATATTCTAATGAATATAATTATATCGCATACCATTATTACAAGAGAAGATTGAATGAAGAATATAGATCTACTCATCAATATTCATATCTTCCTCGATGTGTAGATTTTCTTTCGAATCACAATAATCGATATATGTGTCATCTTCTATCTCATCATTATTTATCAACTGATCGTCGCCCTCTGACTCACCAAGTTAAATACATGATCAGCTTTAATTTTGTTGGACGGTAGATCAGCCCTATTCAAAGGTGCCGTCATAAGTTCTTCATCAACAAAAAGCTCAGCTAATGTTTATTCTTCTTGCTAAAAAGCTTCCTCTTCATGTAAATTCATATTTTCATCCATCTCTAATCGGGTTGGTATGTCATATACGTCTCTAGGTATTATTTTTTATACAACATACCAATTACCTCGATCTTTAGATCCTTCAAATTTATTACTTGTTTTGCTTGAGTTGCTAATATATATGGCTCATTCTGATACCATGTTCGTGCAAAATTTACACTGATAAAGTATGAATCGATATGAATATTGATCTTTTTATTACTAATATCCCACCATTCACACTGAAACAAGAATATAAAATTACTAGACCCATACATCAGTTCTATGATATCTACTAATACACCATAATAATCAATCTCTTCTTCTCCTTCATATCCTGTTGTAGCAATCCCATTATTCTGGGTCTATCGTTTCATCTCAAGCTCCCTTGTGTGAAATCTTATTCCTCCAATGATACAGGATGCATAGTGATTAATCCTTTGATCAGGATCACATGCTAAATCATACAATTCATCAGTTACACCCACTTCTTTATTGAAATACTTATATTTCATCTACACTATAACATAAAAAATTATGTTAGTTCAAAATATATTATTTATAATTAAATAAATAACATATTACTAATACAACTTACAAGATCATCAAACCATTTTATAAATTTCTTTCTATATCGTTCATCGACATTCATATTATTCTCTCTACATAGTATACTCTTGTGCTCACTGCAACAAATTATAATTTTTAATTTTACATCGACATAAAAAATTTACTTAAAACATGAAACAGTATGCTCAGATGGTACTTACTCAATGAAATCTTTAATTTCTTCATAATTATTTAGAATATAAAAGTATGCCTTGAATAGCTCATTCACATCCATAAATTTATATCTTCGTGCACCAATAGGTCAAACCGTTTGTTTAAATATAGATAATATCGATTCATTATCATCCCATTTACAGTCTGCATTATGATTTGTATGATTGAATCTTATTTTAATATCATCAAGATACATCAAGCAGAATGTGACACACTCCATAGCTACATATACTTTCGCTATTGACCCTTCAGGCCTTACTTTATTGCGCATGTACTTTTTTAAGATACACAAAAATTTATAAATAAAAATAAATTTAAATTTTAAAAATATATTTACATCTTATAATTGATATGACAAAATACATATAATTTCTTTACTTTTCAATAGGATACATCCATCGATAATGTATCGATCTGATTAAAAGAGTTTTTTTTGGAAGATGAACAGCCAGATGCACCATAACATCAAAAAATAATAGTGAAATTTTTTTTTCTAATTTATAAAGAATGAGTACGATATTCTTCTCTGATCTCTCAAGTAAGTTAATCTTCAATTTTTGGCAATACAGTTCTCGAAAGAATACTTCCAGCTCAATCAATGCAATTTGAACATCACCATCCAAATAGCCATGCATGACCATAAGAACCAAACATTGCATTATCACATGGGAGTCATGACTTTTCATGCCAGAGATATTGCCGTCATTGTTTCCAACACACCACGATATGTTTGAAGCGTATGCATCAAGAAACTTTACGATTTTGAACCATCCATAAAAATTCTTCTTTTCCTCACCAAACAGTGAATAACATGCAGGTGATATAAAAAATCTCTCATCTTGACAAACTAAATGCAACACCGATCGAATTTTCATTTTTTATAAATCAAGATGAGATTTTGTACTATCTTTTATTTTTTCTGAGATGTTCAATATAGTACCGATGATATTATCATAAATATTCTTTTCAATGTGTATTACATCCAGATTATGATGAAGTAGTAGCTGCTTCCAATACGATAGTTCAAAAAAGATGCTTCGCTTCATTTAATTCAACTCAACTTTAGTACGCTTCTGCTTGCGAGTACCCGATGTTTTTCTAAATTGGATATTTTTAATGATTTCAAGTTGTTCTAAAATTTCTACTCCACTTAACTCCTTAGGTGGTGGATGTCGGTCAGACTTACCATCAAAATATTAGTTATAACGGATCCTCCAAGAATGATTAGCAAGGAAAAACCATCAATGACCCATGAAACATATTTTCCATCCATGCTTTAAATGTAAAGAGGATGCATCCCTATTGCATATTGGACATGCAAGATATCCTTTGGTGCTCCATCCAGATAAGTTTTCATATGTAGAAAAATTATTTATAATCTATAGAATCGAAGCATGCAACTTAAAATTACTTCGACTCATGGAATCATATGTCTGTACCCTATTTTTCTATAGCTCTTTCAGATCATCGATTAAAAGTTGTAGATATACATCAATTTCATTACCTAGTGCTTTCGGATCCGAAATCAATAGTGACATAAAAATAAATGATTCTTTCATGCACTTCCAAGGTGACGTATTATATACAACTAGCATCACAGGCCACATGCTGTATGAGGTACTCAGATTGCCAAAGAGATTAAATCCATCTGTCGCTAGACCAAGCCGAATATTACGTGGGTCACTCACAAAATGCGGATGCTTTGCATCGAAGTCTTTCCACATTAAAGAGTCGGCTGGGTGGCTAAGTATATTCTCCTCCAGAATCTGCTGCTCATAATACCATCTCATTTTTTCAGCTATCTTTGTAGACATATATAACCTTTGAAGTCTTGGAATCAATAGAAAATATCTCAAAATCTTTTGAGGTATCTTCTTTGCTTTCCTATTATCGATTTTGTATCTAAACTAGACATTCAGTTGCTTGTTCGTTATCTTTATAAAATAATATACAGTCATTTTTGCAGGCATGTATAGGAATATAGCCAAGTCCCACTTTCTGCATGTATATTTTTGCTTTAGAATATAATTTCAAAAGTCTCTCTCCATCAGAAAGAGCTACTTTAATCAATATCAAAATTTGATCAAATGACTTATGACTCCATCAGTTCATGATTTTAATATGAAGTAATTTTATCAAAAACTCTAACTTAAAAAATTTTGTACAATTTGGATAGAGTGGCTCTCGTGCATCCCTTACAAGCTTTGCAAACTGTTCAGAAGTCTCTTCTACCTCAAGCCAAATATTATGTTCATGATCAGAATTGCTTTCAGATGCAGTAGTACTCATGCATATATTTGAACAAGCACTCTGATATAAATTATCTAATAATTCTCTTATACCACTATGTTCGACAGATCCAGCAGCATCACTATCATCTTCAGTATCATCATCATCATGCACCACTTTATTCGGATCACCCTCCCCATACCATATCCAACAAGTATACTTCTTATCCATACCATAATGTAGCAAATGCTCCTCAACAAGTGTTATGTGACGATATATCAAATTGACACATCTCTTGCATGGATACTTTATCCGACTAGCACTATCAGCCTTATGCCATGTAAACTCAATAAAATCTTGAACTGCTTTTTGATTTTCAGGCAAAAAAATACCTCTAGCATTCATTCAATTTTTATTGATATCTATCTAACAACAAACACAAAATCATTGACAACCAAAAAAAGATTAAGTGGTATCTCTGGATCTCGATCTGAATTTCGGACTAAATCACAATCTGAATTTCAACCAAAATTTTGATTTGGATCTAGACACGGATCACTTTATACAAAACAATACATATTAAAAAATACAGACTAAACAGTAGCATAAAAAATATCCTTCCATCAATTTAATAAAGTAAAAATACATGATCCTATCCATTTCAAATCATTACTAATAGGTGTGGCCTTATCACTTTCAGAAAAATAATAATCTTATTATTATTATTAGTGAATATTTCATCTCATTTTTGTAAAAATTTCGACAGCATCTTCCCATGGTTCTCCAAGTATACGATGTGAATATAGTGCCTACGCACCCTATCCACCATATATTCAGAGAACAATGGATAGATAACTACTGAATACTACATAATAAAATAAAATATCAACTATTAACAATAATAAGATTATTATTTTTTCAAACAGTCTGAATATGGAACATCCAAGAGTCGATCTCGATGAAGATCGACTCTTGAACAGAAATCTATGGCTCAATACAATTTAACTACCATCTCTGAGCATACATTCGAAGATAGATTTTTAATTTATTAAAAAAGAATAACTCCACATGAAAATTTTTTCATCAAAAATTTCAATAAAGTTTTCTCTAAAATAAAAATATTTTTTATATTTAATTACAGTAAACAAAAGCATACAAAATAGTATATAAAATAATTAAATGGTAATAAGTAACAGCAATGTACATTATGTTAGTGAAAAAAAATAATTAATCAAACAATTAAAAAATTTCAACAGTAACACTAAAAAATTTATGCAACAAATATAATTAATCAAATAATTAATCAAAAAAAAATTTCGATCATGTCTTGATTGGCCGACACCCTTCCTGACCCCATCTCCCCTGTTCACCCCCTCCCTGACCCTGACAGGCCCCCTCCTCAGCCCTGTCTGCCTCGATCGCAGGCCGACCCCACCCTGGCCCCATCTCCACCAGTCGACACCCTCCTCGGCCACATCTCCTCCTGGCCTCATCTCCCCCGACTGCCAATGGCCCTATCCCCGGCCTCGTCTCCTTTGGCCACTGACAGGCCCACTCCCTGGCCCTGTCTCCCCCGACTGCCGGCCACCCCCTCCCCGACCCTGTCTCCTTTTTTTCTTCTTTCTTTTTTTTCCTTTCCTTTCTTTTCTTTTCTTTTCTTTTTTTTCCCCTCCTTTCTCTCTTCCTTTCCTCCCTCTCCGCCGCCGACACCCTGCCCGACCCTAGACCCCATCCCCGTCGGGCCGGTCACAGTCACCGCTGGCCCGGCATGACCCGACCCCATCCCCGTCGGCCCCCCAGTGGCCCGAGAAAACACCAAAAAAAAAAAACCTTACCGCCCGGTCGGTCACAGTCGCTGTCGGCCCGGCCCGGCTCAGCCCCATCCCCGCCAGCCCGGCCCAACCCCATCCCCGATGGCCTGAGAAAACACCACCAAAAAAAAAAAACTTACCACCGGCCAGGTCACAGTCGCTGTCGGCCCGGCCCCATCCTCGCTGGCCCCCCGATGGCTTGAGAAAATACCAAAAAAAATAAAAAAAAACTTACCGTCGAGTCGATCATAGTCACCACCGGCTCGGCCCGGCCCGGCCCCATCCCGGTCGACCCCCTAGTGGCCCGAGAAAATATCAAAAAAAAAAAAATTATTGTCGGGCCGGTCACAATCACCGTCGGCCCGACCCGGCCTGGCCCCATCATCACCGGCCTGACCCGGCCCGACCCCATCCTCGCCAGCCCCCCGATGGCTCGAGAAAACATCGAAAAAAAAAACTTACCGACGGTGGATGGCGAAGGACAGCGATGACGGTGACAAACGGCGTTGGCAGACGGATGTGGTCACGGACGGTAGTGGATGCAGACATGGGACGTGTTTGTGTGGAGACGGGGGAGAGCAGAGAGGGGGAGGGGGTGGGGGGATCGATTTTGCACGAAACGGAGGTAAGGGGAAGAAAATGGGTTTCGGGATGGGACTTGATGGGACACGAACTATCAGTGATGAAAATTTTCATCGTTAATAATTAATTTTTATTATTAATAATTACATAAAAAATATTATTTATAATGAAATAAAAAATTTCTACACTAAGAAGCCTATTAACGACGAAAAAAAATTTTCATCGCTAATAGTTCCCACTAAAAAAGAAATATTTCTCACTAAAAATTTTTTTCACCCAAAAAAAAATTATTTACTGTTGGTGCAAAAATCCGTCTGCGCCGGAGAAGCTGGAGTTGTGGGGGTCGCGGTCGCCGCCGAGACCTGCAAAAGAAGTCTAAATCGGAGGTGGGGTTGCTCCGGCAAGACCCTCCGATGCTCAAGTCAGTTCTCTGCCTCAACAAGAATGGAGTGCTCGAATGAAAATTTAAGCAGAGTTTCTAGGTAAAAATGAGAGCTTAGAGAATAACGTATCTGGGGTCCCCCTTTTATAGGCAGAGGGGGCAACAAACTGATAGCGATGTCTGTAACCATCTGGCAGTGGGCCGACCAGAGTCAGGAGGAGTTTGTTGCAGAGAGTAGTGGAGTGGACCCGTGGCTATCACTGGGGTGTGCCACGTGGAGTCTGCCACGGGGAGCGGAGCGGCGTCCGTTGTTGCGACTTGCCAGAGAATGGAAGAATCGCACGGTATCCATCGCAGGAAGTGGAGCAGGATCGTGGCCATTATTATGGCCTACCAGGGAGTGATGGAGCCGCATGGAATCCGTCGCAGGAGGTGGAGCAGAGTCGTGGCTGTTGCTACGGCCTGTCAGGAGGTCCAGGCCTATCGGTCGGAGTTCGGTTGGGGTGTCTGGCGGAGAGAGGTGGCTAGCCACCCGTCTGAGAGGAGCTTGGAGTCCGGCTTTCGCAGGAGTCCGGATGGAGTCTTCCTTCAGTTGAAGTCGGGGATGAGGTCTGGCTCCCACAGGAGTCCGGACGGAGTCTTCCCGCAGCTGGAGCTGGAGATGAGGTCTGGCTCCCGTAGGAGCTCGGGCGAAGTCTACCGGCAATCAAAGTCAGGGGTGAAGTCCGACTCCCTTAGGAGTCCGAACAAAATTTACCAGCAATCAGGGTCGAGGACGGAGCCCGATTCCCGTAAGAGTCCGGGCGAAGCCTTTCCGCAGTCGAGGTCGGGGATGAGATCCAGCTCCCATAGGAGTCCGGGCTGAGTCTACCTGCAATCAAAGTCAGGGATGAAGTCCGGCTCCCTTAGGAGTCCGGATGAAGTTTACCTGTAAGCGAAGTCGTGGGTGGAGCCCAGCTCCCGTAGGAGTCCGGGAGAAGTCCTTGTGCAGCCAGAATTGGGAACGAGGCCCGGCTCCCGTAGGAGTCCGGGCTGAGTCTTCCCGCAGCTGGAGCTGGAGACGAGATCTGGCTCCCGTAGGAGCCCGAGCGAAGTCTACCTGTAATCAAAGTCAGGGGCGAAGTCCGACTCCCGTAGGAGTCTGGATGAAGTTTACCAGCAATCAGGGTCGAGGACGGAGCCCGGCTCCCGTAGGAGTCCGGGCGAAGCCTTTCCGCAATTGAGGTCGAGGATGAGATCCGGCTCCCGTAGGAGTCCGGGCTGACTCAACCTGCAATCAAAGTCAGGGAGGAAGTCTGGCTCCCTTAGGAGTCCGGACAAAGTTTACCAGCAATCGGGGTCGAGGACGGAGCCTAGCTTCCGTAGGAGTCCGGACGAAGCCTTTCCACAGTCGAGGTCGGGGACGAGATCCGGCTCCCGTAGGAGTCCGGGCTGAGTCTACCTGCAATCAAAGTCAGGGATGAAGTCTGGCTCCCTTAGGAGTCCGGACGAAGTTTACCTGTAAGCGAAGTCGTGGGTGGAGCCCGGCTCCCGTAGGAGTCCAGGCGAAGTCCTTGTGCAGCCGAAATTGGGAACGAGGCCCGACTCCCGTAGGAGTCCGAGCTGAATCTTTTCGCAGCTGGAGCTGGAGACGAGATCTGGCTCCCATAGGAGCCCGGGTGAAGTCTACCTGCAATCAAAGTCAGGGACGAAGTTCGGCTCCCGTAGGAGTCCGGACTAAGTTTACCAGCAATCGGGGTCGAGGACGGAGCCCGGCTCCCGTAGGAGTCCGGGCGAAGCCTTTTCGCAGTCGAGGTCGGGGATGAGATCCGGCTCCCGTAGGAGTCCGGGCTGAAATCTGGTAGTTGTAGGAATCTACCGTTGGAGAAGTTCAGCCGTTGGCGGAGTCTGGGGTAGTTCAGATTGGAGTTGAACCTGGCTGGAAGAAGTCTGGAAGGGATTCGGGGAGCAGCTGATAGTCGTAGAAAGTCGGCTGGCGGCGGAGCTTAGTGAGCGCTTAGGGCAGTTTAATAGATAACTGGGGGAACTCATGTTGAAGGAGCTCGGGTGGTGTAGTGGGAGTTCGTCCGTCGGGGGAATTCAGTCAGCACTGTGGGAATCCAGCTGTTGGAGAAGTCCGGGGAGATACCATCTACGGTCGAAAGTCAGAGGAGTCTTGGGAGGGTCAATCCTGTTAAGAACTTCGGCTGAGGGTATTTTATACCCAACACCAGTCCCCCTACTTTCGAGTCTGAATTTTGAATGAAGAAAGTATAGAAAGATTGTCACAGTCAAAGTTGCTCCCTCGATGTCCGCACACGATCGTCCTCAGATATTTCGGCATTTAATGCGCGTGCGTCGGAGTCTTTTCAAATTGAGGCGATCCGAAGAGGCTCTTTTGGAACCTGCAGCAGAATGGTGCTCAAGACATGGCGCAATAAAGGCACTGTCAGCCGTCTGCCACTTTTTAACCGTCCGCTGTGGTGAGTGGGACACGCGGTGAAAAGAGACCGGCTAGAGGGGATTCGCAATCGTCATTATGCCGGATCTCAGGGCCTATTTAAACCCGCGCTCCTCCTCCAAGAGTCCCGCTCTATCCGACGGTCTCATTCTGGCATCCTTCTTCTTCCTGAGAACTTCGATTTTTCTCAGCGCCCTTCCCAGCCTTAGGCGTTCCTCGAGCCGTCCCCCTTTCCGCATCTTCATACTTCTTCGAATCGCCTAGGTTAGTCTCGAAACTCTTTCCTCTTTTTGTTCTTCCTTTTGCCGTTCGATCTTTCTTCCTCTTGCTCTGCACATCAGTCCCCCGGGACCTTGTCCATGATTTTTCCTGATTTTTAGGGATTTTGCCTCTGTAAGTGGTCTTCGTGTGATTCTAGATGTCTTCCAGGGGTTCTTCTTCTAGCGGGTCTAGGAGTTCGTCTGTCTCTGTCTCCCAGAGTCCTCAGGCGGTAGATGAATCGGTAGGTAGAGCTGAACCTCGTTCGATTTTTGCACCGAACGCCATTCCTTGTTCTCTGACTCCGGACGAACTCCAACTGATAAGAGTTCAGTATAGGGTTCCTCCGGAGTACGAACTGGAACTTCCTGGCCCGTCCGATCGGGCTAGTGCCCCTCCCTCCAGCTGCTTCTGCCTGTACCAGGAGGCCTTCCGTGCCGGACTCTAACTTCCTCTGCTGCCTTTTGTCATTGCTCTTTTTCGATTTCTGGACATTTCTTTGGCTTCGGTTGCACCGAACTCCTTTAGGTTTTTGATAGGGTTCCTCTCTCTTTGTCATGTAGTCGAAATTCAGCCCACCCTTTCCTTATTTAGATACTTCTACACCTTCAAGCGTCATCCCACGGTGAAGGATTGGTGGTATTTCTCCCCTCAGTTCGGTAGGAAGGGGTTACTGAAGGGTGCCCCTTCTTCTATCCATAACCGGAAGGGGAAGTTTCTTTATGTTCGATGCCCGACCTTGAGGCTAGAGTTGCCCCCTTGGGGCTCCCTGAGGGACTCTGTCTGTCGGACGCCCAGCCTGGGGGGAGACGACCATCAAGCCTCCCAGAAACTCCTTAAATATCCAACTCTTTCTCTCCCCAACCTCCTGAAGGAGCAGTTTCTGTTCAACATCGGTCTGAGCCCCCTGGATCCCGCCAGTATTTCATCTCTCCCTTTTTTTTTTCTTTCTTTTCCTTTCCTCTCTTTCTCCTACCTCTCTTCTTTTCTTCTTTTTCATGCCTTCCTTTTCTTTTCATTTTTTTTTTTTAGGCATGGACGCCGAAGAAGCACAGATGCTTGCCAAGGGCCTGAAGGCTCTCAAAAGAAAGGGCGCCGTGGCCTCCGGGCCGGCAAAGAGGGCCAGAGCGAAGGGGACAAGTTTGGTCGTGCCCGCCCGAGTGACCTCAGCCACCGATGTCCTTCCAGACACTGAGCATCCCACCGCCCGGGCTTCCCCGAGGGGTTTGAGTTCTCCTACCGAGGTCCCCGCTTCGGAGACCCGTCCTGAGGAGGTGCCAGGGGGTGAGAGGAGGAAGAGGAGGAAGACCTTGGCCCGCAGGGTCGACAGTCATCGGGCTGCCACTGAAGAGTCCCACGGCTCTGAAGAGGAGCAGGGGGATGATCCCTTTAGTGACAGGGATCTAATAAAAAAGCTGGTAGATGGGTGCTCACTGCCCGAAGTCGTCCAGAGGATCGTCAGTGTCGATCCTACACAACGAGTCTGGGACTCGCTGGGGGCCTTCCTCGAGGTAAGTAGATTCGTCCTCCTTTTTCCTTTCGCTTCTTCATGTAATTAACTTCCCAGCTCCCATTCTGACTCTCCGTTGCCCTTGCAGCTTGGGCATCAACTCCTCACCAACATCGAGATGACAAACAAGGTGGTGGAAGGTCAGCAGGCCGAGGCTACCCACCTTATGGAAATGGCCCTCGAGGTGGCCGATCTCCGAGAGGTGCTTGAGAGAGAGAGACAGACCTCGACGGAACAGAAGGCCGACCTGGAGGAGATGGTGAGGAGGGTGGAGGCCGAGGTTGCCAACATGGCAGAACAAATCCTGACCCTGATCTTGGAGGCCAGGAGTCAAGCAGTGGAGGAGTTCAAGACTTCCATCGAAATGAAGAAGTTGAAGGTTGAGTTCGGCTAAGCCGCATTCAATAAAGGGTTCGAGCTCTACCAGGAGAAGATGGTCATGAAATTCTTCGAGCTCGACTCAGCTTCTTGGATGAGGCGTCCGAGGATGAAGCTGGACCCTCCACCACCGTTGCAGTCGCCGTGGTCCACCCCCCAGAGGTGCCGAGTCCCCCCGTTGATCTAGAGGTCCAAGACCTCTAACTTTGTATTCTTCCTTTATTGCCATTTTTTTTCTTTCTTTTGTCTTCAAGAAATGTTCAGTCAATAAAATTGGTCTCCTCCTTTTGGGGGACTTTTCTTCTCTTCTTTTTCTTTCTTTCATTCTTCTTCTTTGTAATGAGCTGCGTTTTAACGCGTTGACCTCCCGATGGCAGCGCCCCGCCGAAGCGCTTCCCTTGCCTCAGGAGATTCCGCTGAAGTCTACAATCCAGCAGCTGAAGAAGGAAGTCCTTCATTTAACAAAAAGGTCGAAGAAGACGGAAGGCGAGCTTCGCAGGTTGAGGGAGAGTCATTCCGAAGCCACCACGGAGGCCATCTACTTTCAAAATCTCTACGTGAAGGGGATCATGGAGTACAGCCGGAGGAAGGCGAACTTTGAGAAGGAGCTTGAGGAGCACAAGAAGCATGCCAGCGATCAAATTTGGACTCAAGCCGCCAAAATCAGTTCTCTCAGGGTGGAGCTGTCGGCTGCCTGGGAGAGGATTGGCCAGCTGGAGGAAAGTTCATCCCGGCTTTTGACTCGGGCCGACAGCGACTGGGAGTGGTCGAAGAAGGTCTCCGACCTCCAGCAGCAGCTCCAAGATGTCGAGGCGAGCTACGATGCATACCGGGCTGGTTGGCGCAAGCAGGTGGACGAATACAAGGGGAGGCTCTGGATGGCGACCGACGAGGTTGCCCGCCTTCAAGGGCAGCTGGCTAGCAGGGCTCTGCTCGCTTCCTCTCGGGATTCCAGCGAACTCCAATCCCTGAGAAGAACTACAGAAGAGCTTTCTATTGCCCTTGGGGGGAGGACGATCGAGCTGCAGCAATTGAAGATCCAGCTGGCATGCGAGCAGCAGGTCGTCAAGAATGCGGAGGCAGAATCCGAGGTCCTGAGAAAAAAGCATCGAGAGGCAGAGAGCGAAAGCCAACGATATCATCGAAGATACATAGAGATATTAATGAGAGAGAGAGAATTGGAAGCAGAAGTCGGACTTTTAAGGGGTTCCTTGGCGAGGGCCGAAGCCGAAAGTCCGAGGTCGGAGGAAGCCGGGCCCCCTTAGGGCTCTTTTTGTCTTTCCGTCTTCCCATGTATATATTTTTTCTTCTGTTGTCTCGTCTTGTTCTTGTCATTTTGCTTTTCTTTCTTTAGCCTGCTGGGCTTTGTAGTGTATATTTTGTGAATGAAATGAAAAGAGGATTTTGTTATTTCGTCGAACTTCTTTCATCTCTTGACTCGTTCGACATCGGTGTCGTTCGTAGGTGCCCAGTCGTCGCCACATTGATTTGCTTTTCTTGTCATCCATTTCGTATTACCTTGGAGGAGTCATTATTTTCTTGACCCATGTCGAGAGCCTTCTTAGAGACCGGGGATGCTCAGTAAGAGCTCCCGTCTTTGTTGAGACGAAGTTCCCTATGTTTTTGATGTAGTTTGTTTTTCATCTGTTGCCGATATAGTTCGTCGCTTTTTCTTTTTAATTTTCCTTCTCTTTTCTGAGTGAGGGTCCTCCCCTTGATTTTCGTGGGGTCGCGTAGAGGTGTGGAGGTGCCATTGAGGAAACTTTTTCTTTTATCCGATCGTGTTGGGTGATCAGATTTTTGTCATCATCAGGATGAGGTCCTCCTTCTATCCTTGACGTAGTCGATCTCAGCTCAGGTTAGGATGAGGTTCTCCTTCTATTCCCAACAGGGCTGTGGGGGCACATAAAGGTCGTTGCAAGGGCCTCTCCCCCCATCCGATCTAAAAGAACCGGGTCTTCGACTTTGCTCATGTCAGGATGAGGTTTCCTCCTGTTCCTAACATGACTGTGGGGGCACATTAGGACGTTGTAGGGTCTCTCCCTCCATTTGGTCTAAAAGAATCGGGTCTTCAACTTTGCTCATGTTAGGGCGAGGTTCTCCTCCTGTCCCTAACATGGCTGTGGGGGCGCATAAGGGCGTTGTAGGGCCTCTCCCTCCATCCGATCTAAAAGAACCGGGCCTTTGACTTTGCTCATGTTAGGGCGAGGTTCTCCTCCTGTCCTTAACATGGCTGTGGGGGCGCGTAAGGGCATTGTAGGGCCTCTCCCCCCATCCAGTCTAAAAGAATCGGGCCTTTGACTTTGCTCATGTTAGGGCGAGATTCTCCTCTTGTCTCTAACATAGCTGTGGGGGTGCGTAAGGGTGTTGTAGGGCCTCTCCCCCCTTCCGGTCTAAAAGAATCGGGCCTTTGACTTTGCCTATGTTAGGGCGAGGTTCTCCTCCCATCCCCAACATGGCCCAGAGGGCATCCAAAGGCCGTTATATGGTCCTCTCCCCTGATCCGATCTTAAAATAATCAGACTTTCATTTTGCTCATGTTAGGACGAGCTTCTCCTCCTGTTCCTAACATGACCATGGAGGCACTCAAGGGCCGTTATATGGGCCTCTCCCCCGATCCGATCTTAAAATAATCGAACTTTCATTTTGTTCATATTAGGACGAGGTTCTCCTCTTGTTCCTAACATGACCATGGGGGCACTCAAGGGCCGTTATATGGGCCTCTCCTCCGATCCGATCTTAAAATAATCGGACTTTTATTTTGCTCATGTTAGGACGAGGTTCTCCTCCTGTTCCTAACATGATCATGGGGGCACTCAAGGGCCGTTATATGGGCCTCTCCCTTGATCCGATCTTAAAATAATCGAACTTTCATTTTGCTCATGTTAGGATGAGGTTCTCCTCCTGTTCCTAACATGACCATGAGGGCACTCAAGGGCCGTTATATGGGCCTCTCCCCCGATCCGATCTTAAAATAATCGGACTTTCATTTTTCTCATGTTAGGGCGAGGTTCTCCTCCTGTTCCTAACATGACCTTGTTTTAATTGTTTGAAGGGATTATCCCCAATCGTAACAAGTCCCTGCCAAAAGGGGAAGATATGCAAAGTCAAAAAGAATTTTGATTCAAAGCAAAGTCGTGAGTAGTACATTTACAGGTTTCTTGAGTCCCATGGTCGTGGAAGGTCTGCTCCTCCTTGAGGCCCTCCGGTGATGGAGTCGATGGTCCCGATTGGAGGCCGATCTCTGGGCTGCTCCTCCCTCCTTGGCGGTTCAGGTTGCGGCAGGGCCCTTGGCCGATCTTCTCTACCCTCAGGCTGGCGTCGAATGAATCTATCGAGTCGACCTCATCGGATGAGCTCCTCGATCTCGTCTCAGAGCTGGATGCATTCCTCCATGTCATGGCCGTGGTCGCGATGGTAGAGACAGAACTTGTTGGGGTTGCACTTCCTGAGGTGTGTGCGCATCCTCTCTGGCCTAGGAAGCTGCTCTCTGACCTCCATCAATACCTGGGTCTTCGAGGCATTGAGGGGGGCGTAGTTGCGGAACTTCCCGGTGGAGAACCCCGCCGAACTCCGCGATCCAAACTTCTCTGCCTACATACCCGGGGAGGAGTATGGACACGCTTGTGCCCAGGAAGAGTTCGAGAATGTGGCCGAGCTTCTCTCAGTCTTTTTTCGACTGCGGGCTTACTCGAGTCTCCCGCCTGCTGCTCTCTCGCAGTCTCCTCATCCTTCATTTTGAAGGCTTCTTCCGCTCGGGCGTACCCTTCGGCCCGAGCCAACAGATCAGCAAAATCCCTGGGGTACTTCTTCTCTAGAGAGAACAAAAGGTCATTCTTCTGAAGGCCGCCCTTCAGAGCGGCCATTGCTATCGATTGGTCCAAATTCCGGACCTCCAGCACTGCGACATTGAAACAGTTGATGTAGGCCCGAATGGACTCCCCCTCCCTCTGCTTGATATTGATGAGGGACTCCGAACCCTTCCGGGGGCACTGACTGCTGACAAAATGGGCCACAAATTGATGGCTCATCTGATCGAAGGAAAAGACGGTACCCGACTTCAGCGCCGAGTACCAGTTTCTCGCCGCTCCCTTAAGGTGGATGGGAAGGCTCGGCATAGAATGGCGTCGGGTGTGCCATGAAGCAGCATCATCATCCGGAAGGCCTCCAGATGATCAACCGGGTCTGAAGTCCCGTCGTAGCTTTCGAACTGGGGGAGTTTGAAGTTTGGCGGGATCAGTTCCTGCATGATCATTTGAGAAAAGGGAGGGTCAGTGCAAATATCCTCACCATAAGTGGGGGGAGTGTGGCGGAGTTCTTCGATCCGTCGGTTCGTCTCCTGGAGCCTCCGGTCCAGAAAATCCTCTCGACTACGGGTCTCGAGGGTCCTCTGGCAGAATGGGGGTAGAGATCTTCCAGGGATGGAGTCGTGATCCGACTGAGGGCTCTCCACCCTCGGGTTCGTCTCTCCAGGAAAGATGGGGCGGCTGGCCCAAGTGGCCCACCTCATCGTCGGATTCTGGTGTTCCGGTGACACTCTCTCCAGGCGCACTGACGCCTGCGGTTGCTGCTGTTGCTGCATGGCTTGCACAGCTTCAGTGAGGCCTCTTACCTGCTGCGCCAGTAGATCAAATTGCTCCGCACCGACCGCCGTTGCCGGAGGAGGAGGAGGAGGCTGGGAAACTGGAGGTGAGGCTGGAGCCTGAGATCTGGCTGCGGAGGCCGCGGATCATCATGTGGATGCCTTGCGGGGAGGCATCGGGCAAAGATCGAGTGGGGGGAGGAAGAGAGGACATCGGAAAAGATGCCCGAGGGCAGTCCCGTTGAGCGCTCCTTCAAGAACAAGGGTACTGCGAAGGTTCAACCCTCCTAGCGCCAATCCTGTTGGTGCAAAAATCCATCTGCGTCGGAGAAGCTGGAGTTGTGGGGGTCGCGGTCGCCGTCGGGACCTGCAAAAGAAGTCTAAACCGGAGGTGGGGTTGCTCCGGCAAGACCCTCCGACGCTCAAGTCAATTCTCTGCCTCAACAAGAATGGAGTGCTCGAACGAAAATTTTAGCAAAGTTTCTAGGTAAAAATGAGAGCTTAGAGAATAACGTATCTGGGGTCCCCCTTTTATAGGCGGAGGGGGCAACAAACTGATAGCGATGTCTGTAACCGTCTGGCAGTGGGCCGCCCAGAGTCAGGAGGAGTTTGTTGCGGAGAGTAGTGGAGTGGACCCGTGGCTATCACCGGGGCGTGCTGGTGTTGGGTATAAAATACCCTCAGCCGAAGTTCTTAACAGGATTGACCCTCCCAAGACTCCTCCAGCTTTCGACCGCAGATGGTATCACCCCGGACTTCTCCAACAGCCGGATTCCCACAGTGCTGACTGAATTCCCCCGACGGACGAACTCCCACTACACCACCCGAGCTCCTTCAACATGAGTTCCCCCAGTTATCTATTAAACCGCCCTAAGCGCTCACTAAGCTCCGCCGCCAGCCGACTTTCTACAACTATCAGCTGCTCCCCGAATCCCTTCCAGACTTCTTCCAGCCAGGTTCAACTCCAATCCGAACTACCCTGGACTCCGCCAATGGCTGAACTTCTCCAACGATAGATTCCTACAACTACCAGATTTTAGCTCGGACTCCTACGGGAGCCGGATCTCATCCCCGACCTCGACTGCGGAAAGGCTTCGCCCGGACTCCTATGGGAGCCGGGCTCCGTCCTCGACCCCGATTGCTGGTAAACTTTGTTCGGACTCCTATGGGAGCCAGACTTCGCCCCTGACTTTGATTGCAGGTAGACTTCGCCCGAGCTCCTACGGGAGCTAGATCTCATCTCCAGCTCCAGCTGCAGGAAGACTCAGCCCAGACTCCTACGGGAGCCGGGCCTCGTTCCTAATTTTGGCTGCACAAGGACTTCGTCCAGACTCCTACGGGAGCCAGGCTCCACCCACGACTTCGCTTACAGGTAAACTTCGTCCGGACTCCTAAGGGAGTCGGACTTCATCCCTGACTTTGATTGCAGGTAGACTCAGCCCGGACTCCTACAGGAGCTGGATCTCGTCCCCGACCTTGACTGTGGAAAGGCTTCGCTCGGACTCCTACGGGAGTCGGGCTCCATCCTCGACCCCGATTGCTGGTAAACTTCGTCCGGACTCCTAAGGGAGCCGGACTTCATCCCTGACTTTGATTGCAGGTTGACTCAGCCCGAACTCCTACGGGAGCCGGATCTCATCCCCGACCTCGACAGCGGAAAGGCTTCGCCCGGACTCCTACGGAAGCCGGGCTCCGTCCTCGACCCCGATTGCTGGTAAACTTCTTTCGGACTCCTATGGGAGCCGGACTTCGCCCCTGACTTTGATTGCAGGTAGACTTCGCCCGGGCTCCTACAGGAGCTAGATCTCGTCTCCAGCTCCAGCTGCGGGAAGACTCAGCCCGGACTCCTACGGGAGCCGGGCCTCGTTCCCAATTCTGACTGCACAAGGACTTCGCCTAGACTCCTACGGGAGCCGGGCTCCACCCACGACTTCGCTTACAGGTAAACTTCGTCCGGACTCCTAAGGGAGCCGGACTTCATCCCTGACTTTGATTGCAGGTAGACTCAGCCCGGACTCCTATGGGAGTCGGATCTCATCCCCGACCTTGACTGCGGAAAGGCTTCGCCCGGACTCCTACGGGAGTCGGGCTCCGTCCTCGACCCCAATTGCTGGTAAACTTCGTCCGGACTCCTAAGGGAGCCGGACTTCATCCCTGACTTTGATTACAGGTTGACTCAGCCCAGACTCCTACGGGAGCCGGATCTCATCCCCGACCTCGACTGCGGAAAGGCTTCGCCCAGACTCCTACGAGAGTTGGGCTCCGTCCTCGACCCCGATTGCTGGTCAACTTTGTCCGGACTCCTACGGGAGCCAGACTTTGCCCCTGACTTTGATTGCAGGTAGACTTCGCCCGGGCTCCTATGGGAGCCAGATCTCGTCTCCAGCTCTAGCTGCGGGAAGACTCAGCCCGGACTCCTACGGGAGTCGAGCCTCGTTCTCAATTCTGGCTGCACAAGGACTTCGCCCGTACTCCTACGGGAGCCGGGCTCCACCCACGACTTCGCTTATAGGTAAACTTCGTCCGGACTCCTAAGGGAGCCGGACTTCATCCCTGACTTTGATTGCAGGTAGACTCAGCCCGGACTCCTACGGGAGTCAGATCTCGTCCCCGACCTCGACAGTGGAAAGGCTTCGCCCGGACTCCTACGGGAACCGGGCTCCGTCCTTGACCCCGATTGCTGGTAAATTTCGTCCAGACTCCTAAGGGAGCTGGACTTCACCCCTGACTTTGATTGCTGGTAGACTTCGCCCGAGCTCCTACGGGAGCCAGACCTCGTCTCCAGCTCTAGCTACGGGAAGACTCCGTCCGGACTCCTGTGGGAGCCAGACCTCATCCCCGACTTCAACTGAAGGAAGACTCCATCCGGACTCCCGCGAGAGTCAGACTCCAAGCTCCTCTCAAACGGGTGGCTAGCCACCTCTCTCTGCCAGACACCCCAGTCGAACTCCGACCGATAGGCCTGGACCTCTTGGCAGGCCGCAGCAACAGCCACGACTCTGCTCCACCTCCTGCGACGGATTCCATATGGCTCCATCACTCCCTGGCAGGCCATAATAATGGCTACGATCCTGCTCCACTTCCTGCGACGGATACCGCGTGATTCTTCCATTCTCTGGCAAGTCGCGACAACGGATGTCACTCCGCTCCCCGTGGCAGACTCCACGTGGCACGCCCCGATGATAGCCACGGGTCCACTCCACTACTCTCCGCAACAAACTCCTCCTAACTCTGGGCGGCCCACTGCCAGATAGTTACAGACATCGCTATCAGTTTGTTGCCCCCTCCGCCTATAAAAGGGGGATCCCAGATACGTTATTCTCTAAGCTCTCATTTTTACCTAGAAACTCTGCTAAAATTTTCGTTCGAGCACTCTATTCTTGTTGAGGCAGAGAACTAACTTGAGCGTCGGAGGGTCTTGCCGGAGCAACCCCACCTCCAGTTTAGACTTCTTTTGCAGGTCCCGGCGGCGACCGCGACCCCCACAACTCCAGCTTCTCCGGCGCAGATGGATTTTTGCACCAACATTTACGATGAAAAGTAGGTTATTAGTGATAAAAAAATATTTTCATTGCTAATAATTCTTGCAAAAAAAAATCTATTATTCTGCTAAAAAAACTTTTCCACCAAAAAAAATTTATTTACGATAAAAAGCTTTGTGTCATTAATTAGATTATTAGCGATGAAAAAATAATTTTTATCACTAATAATTTGGCCAAAAAATAAAAAATTATTTATGATAAAAAATATTCATCATCAATAATCTTATTAGCAATGAAAACTAAAAATTCATTGTCAATAATTCTATCAAAAAAAAATTTCCACTAAAAAATTTTTTCATCTTAAAAAAATTCATAAAAAAATTATTTATGATGAAAATTAAATTTTAGTCATTAATAATCTTACTAGCAAAGTAAATATAGTTTTCATCAAAAATAATTTTTATAAAAAAAATTCTCCAATAATAATTTCATAAAAATTTAATTTTAGATTTTTCTCACTAAGAAAATTTTCTATCCAAAAAATTTAACAACAAAAAATGATTTTAAAAAAATATTCATGGTAAAAAATAAAATATTAATAAAAAAATTATATAAATTATTAATTTATAATTTTTTTATAAAAATTACATACATAAAAAAATTATGTATATAAAAAAGTTACGTAATCATGTACCATTGGATGATAAGTATTTTTCTACTGATACATTACAAGTGTTAACTAACAATCAAACATAATTTATAATTAAATAAATTTAACTAATTAGATTTACTTTTTTAGTGGCAATACTGCCATGAGTTAATCGAAAGGTTTGAATGGACATCTAAACTCAAATTTAATTTTCGAGCAGCTAAGACCCTTGAGATCCAATGCAAAAGGAGCATAGTACAAAGGATAATACCTGTTCAAGAGTATGTCAATCTTAGGATAAATCTTGAACTGGATAGCAATAATAAGAGTTCAGCTAGCTCGAGAGTATCTGCAATAAACAATCATCGTATACCAATTAAGATCATGAATGTATTCTGAAAAAATAATACTGAAGGATCCAGCAAAGGCCTTCCGCATACAGTTTAGAAGTATATGACACAATTTAGTCTATCGAACAGTTGATAAAGTTTTATTCTTTATATAATTAGAAGTTGATAAAATTTTATTCTTTATAAAGATCAAGTACCATGTGAATAACCTTTTTGTAAATCATGTTTTAATGTATAAAGATCCAATATCATCTCCTTTCTATATTCATGGACAGATACAAGACCTTTGTACTTTGTGACCTTTTGTCAGTCTATAAAATCAATAATCTATACAAAATTGAGTAATGAGACAGATTCAAAGAAACTTAAAGATAAAAAGTATTATCATAAATAATGATCAACTTTTGATTTTTTTTCATCATAAATAATAGACTATTTATGATGAAAAATATGTTTTCATCGCAAACACTAAGTTATTTATGATGTAATATTTTTATCATAAATAATTTATAATTTTTATAATTTTTAAATTTTTTTTTAGAAATATGGATAATAAAAATATTTTTATCATAAATAATTGACTATTTATGATGAAAAAAAATTTTTATCATTAATAATCTACAATTTTTTGATTTTTTAAAATTTTTTAATTTTTTTATCTATTAACGATAAAAAAATTTATCATAAATAATTAGTATTTATGATAAAAAGATACTTTCTGTTACAAATACTGGTTATTTATGATGTAATATTTTCATCATAAATAATCTATAATTTTTAATTTTTTAATTTTTTTTAAATATTAGTGATGAAAATTATTCATCATAAATAGTAAATTATTTATGATGAAAAGTTAATTTTCATCATAAATACTTAAATATTTATGATGTAATATTTTTATCATAAATAATCTATAATTTTTAAAATTTTAAATTTTTTTTATTTTTTTAAATATTAGTGATAAAGATTATTCATCATAAATAATAGATTATTTGTAATGAAAAATTGAGTTTCATCATAAATACTCAAGTATTTATGATGTAATATTTTTATCATTAATAATCTATAGTTTGTGAATTTTTAAAATTTTTTGATATTTTTTTATCTATTAGTGATGAAAAATTTTTAACATAAATAATTATATATTTATGATAAAAAGTCTTTTTCATCATCAAAACTCTAGTATTTGCAATGTAAACTCTTTGTCATAAATAATCTATAATTTTTAAAATTTTTAAATATTAGTGATGAAAATTTTTTATCATAAATAATTCAATATTTATGATGAAATTTAGTTTTTATTGCTAATACTCATTATTTATGATGTAATATTTTCATCATAAATAATATATAATTTTTTAATTTTTTTTCAAATATTAGTGATAAAAAATTTTCATCATAAATAACATCTATTTTTGATGAAAAATATATTTTCATTGTAAATACTAACATTATTTATGATGAAAATATTTTCATCATGAATATTTGAAAATATAAAATTAAAATAAATATTTTATTATTTATGATGATTATTTGTATCATAAATATTTTTTTATTAGTGATGAAAATAATTTTCATCATAAATATTTTTTTATTAGTGATGAAAATAATTTTTCATCATAAATATTCTTATTGGTGATGAAAATATTTCTGTCGTAAATAAATTTATCGTAAAAATTTTCTTTTCTTGTAGTGATACCTGGTAATCCTAAAAGAAGAATGAAAGTGATGCACCTTTAAAAGATATGTCAGATCTGCTTGATAGTTTTCATAAAGACTATGGTATCATTTATTTTGAAAATAAAATGGTTGGATGTGGCTTTATGATTAATAGTCTCCATCATTTATATGTTGATGTGAATGTATCCGAGCAATAAGTGAGTGCCATTAGATCTGAGATATCTAGTGAAATAAAATGGTTGGATGTGACTTTATGATTAACAGTCTCCATCATTTACATATTAATGGAATATATTCGAGCAATAAGTGAGTGCTGTTGGATTTGAGAGATCCAATAATGAGATTAACCTCAAGTATTGGTAGCACCTTAGGCTGGGTCATATAGGAAAAGAAAGGATTAACAGATTGGAGACAGATGGCCCTTTGGACTCGATGACTATCAAGTCATATCAAGTCTGTGAGTCTTGTTTTCAAGAAAAGATGACCAAACTATCTTTTGTAGGATATAGGAAAAGGACCACTGAGATACTTGTGCTAGTGCACATTGATGTGTGTGTAGCCATTTTGATGTGGTAGCTAGAGAAGGTTATCTCTACTTAAATATCCTTGCTATTGATTATCTATGGTACAGGTATATGTATGAGATACACTAATCTGAAGCTCTTAAAGTAGAGAAATAAATCAAAAAAAATTTTAAGGTACTTCAATTAGATCGAGGAGGTTAATATCTAAGGAATTTTTTGATTATCTCAAGAAAAATGATATAGTCTCATAATGGACTCCACCTGAAATACCTCAACTCAATAGATTTTCGGAATGGAGAAGTCAGACCCTATTGCATAAGATTCGATCCATAATGAGCTTCATTGATCTTTTCATTATTCATTTAGGGAACATGCTTAGCTTACCACCAATTACTTAGTAAATTGGGTTTTCTTTAAATCCATTCTTATCACACCATATGAGATGTAATATGGTAAGAAACTAAGTCTTGGTCATCACAAGATTTGGTGGTGATGTCCAGCACATGTCAAGCGATGGTAAGCATACAAGATAGAGGTTAGATCTATGAGAGCTCATAGGGTATCCAAAAGAGTTTTAGGATACTAATTTTGCCTTTCAGAGGATCACAATATGATTGTGATCCGACATACTATCTTCTTGAAAAATAGTTTATCCATGATAGAAATAGTGGGAGGCAATTATAGCTCGAAAAGAAGGTCTCTTAACAGCAACAACGAGTCATAGAGCTTATAAAATCCATTGAGCCAATAGATGCTGTACCTTATCCATCTCATAGATCTAGTTGTATCTCCTATCCTTCTGAAAAGGTATGTGGATATGCATACAGAGGATGTGGAGGAATTGTTTCTCATGAAAGATAGGAAACATGGAGATGATCCCTAAAAACTATTATGAGGCAGCATCATTATTTCCATGATGTGATCAAAATATTTGATTTCATCAAGAATGAAGAGGAACCATGAGTCTTTAAGTAGGTCAATGGGAGTGCTTGACATTCCTCATACTATACGTAGATGTCATCCTCCTAATTGAAAATATTGTTCCCATGATGACTTAGGTTAAGGTCTGATTGTCGAAGGAATTCTTTGTGAAAGATCTAGGAGAAGTATCCTATATTCTGGAATTAAAGGTCTATAAAGATAGATCTAAGAGGATGCTTCATTTATCACAAAAAATATACATAGTAGAGAATGTGCTGAAGGAGTTCAATATGAAGAACTCCAAAAAAGAAAAGTATTTTTTTTAGGCATAGAGTTCATTTCTCCAAGAAGATGTGCCCTAGCACACCTAAGGAGATTGACTGCATGAGCTAGATCCCTTATGCTTTTGCAAAAGAGAACCTTATATACACTATGTACACAACTTGATACATCTCTTACTGTGAGTGTCACGAGCAGGTATCAGTCGAATCTAGGCTGAGAGCACTGGATATCTGTAAAGAATATCCTTATGAAGCATTGAGGATATATTCTTGATCTTTGGAGGTGAAGAATAGGGTTCGGGGATATACATAGATTGATGATAGAAGGTCTACATTGGTATGTGGTGGTGCGATATATTGAAAGAGTTTCAAACAACCGATCATTAGAAATTCCATCATGGAGGTAGAGTTCATCATCATTTCTAAGGATGCTAAGGCAGCTTTCTGATTTATGTAGTTTGTTGCAGAGCTTGGAGTGATGACATGAGATGTCATATAACTCTACTGTGACAACATCTATGCCATAGCTATGACTAAAGAATCAAGTCTCATCAGAAGTCTAAGCACATAGAGCGATGATTTCACCAGATTCATGAATATCTCGAGTGTCAAAGTGCAGAGAGTTAACTTCATGGAGAACATGGTTGACCCATTGACTAAGCTATTATGCCAGTAGGAGATTGAAGCTCATCTTGAGAATATGAGGCTTAGGTTGGTAGCCAATTAACTTTAGTGCAAGTGGGAGATTGTTACATGAATGCCCTAGAAGCCAAGTTGGCCGACACATGTAACCTTTCTAGTGGCATAGTTTTGTAATTGAATAAAATAAATAATATTATTTTCATTCATGTAGAGTCATGTGTCCATGAATCATCCAAGAAATTAATAGGATGATGACACATATTCTCAAAAGTTGAGAATTTGAGATATGTGTCATTAGTGATTAGTTCTTAAATTCTCTCGATCGATGGATCATCATGAGGACGGAGATTGATTCGGTTAGATTGGTACATGAATTATTTTTTTTGGAATAAATGAGTCTCAAGTCTATAGTGTGGAATATTGGAATGAGAGTACAGGTGATTGTTAGAGAACAATGATACCAAGCATGACCAACATGAGTAGTCACATGGATGTCTATCCACTCATCAGTGACATACTCGATGCTGTAATGGTGTGAGTAGCCCTCAGACCATGGTGCCTCAGTAGCTCATAATGAGGTTGCTATAGTTTGATGACACATAAATATGGTCCCTAGCCATATGGGTCTTTATAGTGGATGTTAGTGAAGGAAAGCTAGGGTAGATCATGCATGATTTTTTAAATATTTTCTCACAATGGAAGCAAACTAGATTAAACTATTTAATATACCATGCACTAGATCTAATCTATAACTGCCTAAGCCAGGATCTTATGACATAAAATATGCATGCATAATCTGAAAATACATCTAAAATAATTAGATCTAATCAAAAATATGATAGAAATCAGATCTTCATACCTGAGCGTGGGTCGAAATACACCATAGTTGAAAATTGAAGACAGTAGGTTCTTCTAGCTGTATATGCATACAACCTCTACGAGTATCCACACGAAGTCTGATTAGATCGATCTCCCTAGAGTGCTAGCTCCTTGTAAAGACCCTTGATCATGGATTGATGGAGGAGGAAAGGATAGATGGAAGAAGGCAAGGGAGAACTTCTTCTCTCTTATTTTTCCTTTCACCCAAAATCCTAGGAAGAAACCCAAAGACCCCACGCCCTAAGAGGAGGCACCTATCCTCAATTTTTCTCACACCAATCTCCTAGATGAGGCATCCCACCTTTTTTAATCCCTAATCAAAATCATGAGGCACCCCATAACCATCCATTTAAATAGGAGTGGTTGTTAGGGTTTGAAGAGTCCAAGAAAGATTGGACTCTAGCAAGCATTGCCACCCCACACCAAATATCTAAATATTCTCCATGCCCCACATATTTTCCATGGTAAAAAATCAGATCTCTCATGGTGAAAATAGTCTTTCTTTTGTCACACAAAAGAAAGCTCTTTTAAGGTATGGCATGAAGGTAGTTGGGATGAGATCCAATCTCATCAAGATAAGAAATTCCATTCAAATCAAATTTGAACTTTTCTTTTAAATCAGATTTTATTCATGTTTGTGCATGAGATAGGAAGGGGCGCAACCCTTTTTTGTGTGGAGATGCCTCATGCAAAAACCAAGTTTGCATGTAAGAAATAGGGCATCATCTAAGGTGTGGCACAAGGGAGAAGTCCAGACAAATTTGGACTCTTGGTTGTTTCCTATTTGGTCTCAAACCAAATCACATCTAGTTAGATCCAACTAAATATAAGAACCTAATCTAATTAGGCACTATACTGCCTCAATTAAATTCAAATTAAAATAAAAATTAATTAAACTCAAATCTTGATCAAATCAGGAACTATTCTCTCTTAGCGATTAGGTCATCTAATAATCGGATCAAACCTAATTGAATCCAATTCAGTTAGATTTGATCCAATCCTCATTGCTCAATCAAATTGAATCAATTAGCAATCTAATTACTAATTAATCCTCTTATAATTTACTATCTCTTAGTAAATTATCAATTACAATCTTTGCACAAGATTAATCATCAATCATATTGATGATTATACATTTCAATAATTCAAAATCATCGATCAACCATCAGATCAGACCAAAACTTCTATTGTGTGTGATCTTATAGGTTCGAATACTAAGTTGGTAGTATAGGAATAAATTTTTATATTAATCAAAGTGACCATCTAGCAGTGATACCCTAGGTTTGGATAGTGTCGAATAGTTACAAAGCAATATTTAAGAACCTGGGATATGGTTACTGCATAATTCATCTCTTTGACCTTCAATGCTTAGGATGACTTAGGATTAAACTATCAACCCTGGATCAGTTCATCTATATAGTGTTTTAATCTTTTTCAAATCCTGCGACTCCTTACAAGGTTTACTCTGACTAAGGTTTTATTGGATTAAAACACAGTGATGCATTAACTCCTATAATCCTAAGGAGGTCAATCCTATCATGACTCACATACTGACTTCATAAGTACTTGACTGTACCCAATGGCTTTCCATTATCATATTAAAAATATAGGTAGTCCAGTACTAAAGTACAGTGAGTTGTTTGTAAGTCATCATGGTGATCTCAGATCTAAGGGATACTTATGCCCATATCCTTCATGATCTACTCTTAACAGTAGAGTGCTCCGTAGTTTGATCACTATTTAGTAATGATATACTCCTACATCTCACATGTATGCCATACCAGTATCTCCACACTCCTACATCTAACCTGTATACCATAATGTACTCCGTCTCATAAATTAATTCGGCTACAGTATATTGCTTAGAATTTTTTTAATAGATCGCTCCTCTATTTAGGATAAAAATATATCCTGACATGCTTTTACTATCATTTAGATCTAATTGAAAATTGAAATCAGTATATCCCATAAGTTTTAAGTCAGATTCTTCATAAATGATCCATTGGCCCTTAGTATTTCTCAAATACTTAAGGATGGTTTTTCTAACCTTCCAATGGTCCTCATCTAGATCAAACTGATACCTACTCGCTACCCCTAGTGAGTAGGCCACATCTAGTCTCATACATTTCATAGCATACATGATAGATTCTACTACTGAAGTATGTGGGATTCTACTCATACGCTCTCTTTTTTGAGAAGTTGTCGGATAATCTTTTTTAAAGAGAGTAATTTCTTGGTCTATCGAAAGATAGCCTTTCTTGAAATTTTCTATACTGAACCATTTTAGCACGGTGTCTATATACATAGATTGGGACAATCCAAATAACCTCTTAGATCTATCTCTATAAATCTTCATCTTTAGGATGTAGCATGCTTCTCCCAAATCCTTCATGGGGAACTAAGATGACAGCCATAGCTTTACACTTTGTAAAGCTAGGATGTCATTCTCAATTAAGAGAATGTCATCCATATAAAGTATAAGAAAAATAACTACAAAACCGATAGCCCACTTATAGATACAAAATTCTTCTCCATTCCTAATTAAGCTATATGTTTTGATCGTCTAATCAAAATGTATGTTCCAACTCTGAGAGCATTACCACAGGAGAAAACATCTTGTCATAGTCAATACCATAACATTGATGATAGCTTTTGGCAACCAAACGAGCTTTATAGGTCTCCACCTTCCCATCTGTGCCTCTTTTTCTTTTGAAAATCTATTTATACCCTATGAGTTTTACCCCTTTAAGTAGATCAATAAATGTTCGTACATCGTTGATCTTCATAGACTTCATTTTGGACTTCATAGCTTCAAGCCACTTATTAGAGTTAGATTTTTTTATAGCATCTATATAGATGATCGGATCCTCATTATTTTTATCAAGTTTAATAGGATCACCATCTCAGATCAAGAAATCATAGTATCTGTCTAGCTAATACGATACTCTATCGAATCTTCCCAAAGATGCCTCTACAATGGGCTCTGGGTTTAATCTAATCAAATATGATTCTGTATTTTTACTTGTCTATATCGGTTCTTCTATCTATCAAATTTCATCAAGCTTAATTTTAGTGGCATCAGTTCTTTTCCTAAAGAACTTCTTTTCCAAAAAGAATGCCTCAAGACCCACGAATATTATTTGTTCGTTAGAAAGGTAGAAGTTATATCTCTTTATTTCCTTGGGGTACCCTATGAAATAACACTTATCAGACCAGGTTCAAACTTATCAGTTTGCAAATGCTTGACATAAGCCACACAATCCTAAATCCTAAGGTAAGAAAGTATCGACCTATGCCCAATCCATACCTCATATGAAGTTTTTATGACTGATTTGTTCAGAATCCTGTTCTAAACATAACAAGCAGTCTCAAGAGCATAACCCCAAAAGGAGACTAATAGACTTTCAAATCCCATCATGGATGGAACTATGTCTAACAGTATTCGATTCCTCCTTTCTAACACTCTTTTATGTTGTGGTGTCCCAGGAGGTATCCATTGTGAGAAAATCTCATTCTCTTCTAGATATGTCAAAAAATTCATTGGAAAGATATTCACCTCTTCGATCTGATCAAAGAGTTTTATTATTTTTTTAATTTATTTTTTTACTTTATTATAGAATCGTTTGAATATTTTAAATGATTCAGACTTATTTTTCATAAGATAGACATATCCATACCTAGATAGATCGTCAATGAAAATAATGAAGTAATTGTACCCTCCTCTGGCACTCGAGTTCATGGGTCCACATACTCAATATGTACTAGACTCAGAACAGCACTAGCTCGTTCACTCTTTCCAGTAAAGAGTGACTTGATCATCTTTTCAAAAAGATAGGATTCACAGATCTGCAATGATTTACAATCATTGACTTGGAAGATTTCCTCTTTACTTAACCTGTTGATCCTATCCATATTTATATGACCAAGCCTACAATGCCAAAGGTAGGCATCTGTGATATTATCTACTCTATGATGTTTGTTCGATGTGTACAATATACTAACAGTCTGTGATATAATATAAATATCATTTCTTAATTATTCATGCATGATTGTGACACCATTCACAATGATATCACAAAAATTATTCTTTATTGATAAACTATAATCATATTTAGCTAAAAGACCTACAGAGATTATATTCATCAAAAAGATTGGAAATAGTGACAATCACTTAAAATGACAATATTTGAGTTGAAAATAAGCTTAATAATTCTTAAAGCCAGGACTGGAATATGACTTCCATCTCCTATTTTCAAGAATCCCTTGTCATTTTCAAACCTTCTACTAATCTGAAGTCATTGCAATGAATTGAAAATGTTAATTGGACTTCTGGTATCCAATACCTAGGTAGTAGTATCACAAATAGAAAAATTACAAAGAGTTATCATATAACTACCTTGACCAGCAATTATTCATTGATTTCTCTTCTTAGCTTATTTGGGTCAAGGGAATCAAGATGTAGAGGACAATTTCTCTTCTAATGATCCAGCTTCTTATAAAAGAAGCACTTTACATGATTCTGATATGCTTTGGGCTTCTTGGCCTAATCTGACCTAAGAACAATATTCAACTTCTGATACTAGCTATTGAAGTTGGATCCCATAAGTCTGTCATTATCTAATAGCGAGAGAAGCGACAATTTACTAGCCGTCACTGAAAAGGAAAAAAAATATAAGACCTATTAGTATATAACTTATTTAATCCTAAAGATTTAGATTTTAGTCTAAAAGTTTTTTCACTATTTTATACGAATTGGTAGCCTCTATCTTCAATTTGAAGAATCACATTAATTCCTTAGAAGGTATTAGAATCCACACAAACTGCACACAGATCTGAGTATGGCTCAGCCAACCCATGTGTATCTATGGGTAGCTTCTTAACCATTTATTTTTCTAAATAATTTTTAATAATAATTTTATCCCAGATACATCTTCAGTAGGCGTATCATGCTTCCACTGAAAGTCCGATTAGCTCCAACCATTAACATAAATATACTCACACTATAAGAAAAAAATAAAATTAGAAATAAAAAAATTCATTTCTAAATAAAGAAATCCATTACTAAATGTATTTATCAATGGAATATAAATAAAAAAATTTTGTTTCTATTTATCCCATTGCAAAATCTATCAAAAATAGATTTTTGCATCCGTTTCTAAATTTACAAATGGATTAACAATGGAAATCTTTTCATTTCAAATTAGCAAGGGAAATATATCCATTTCAAATTAGCAATAAAAATATTTTCATTTCAAATTAGTAATGGAATACTTTTCCATTGATAATTTGAAACAAAAATATTTCTGTTAGTAATTTAAAATGAAAAGAGATTTTGTTTCTAAATAGAAAAAGAATATTTTGTTTCTAATTAAAAATGAAAATTTTATTTCTAAATAGAAATAAAAATATTTTCTATTTCAAATTAGCAATGGAAATGGTTTTCGTTGCTAATTTGAAACAGAATTTCTTTCGATTTCTATTTAGAAACGAAAGCAGTTTCTGTTTCTAATTAGAAATAAAAACTACCTTCATTGCTAATTAGCAATGAAAATTTTATTTCTATTCCATTTCAAATTGGATAAAAAATTAAAAAAATTACCTTTTAGAAATAAAACTATAATCCATTTCTAATCAAAAATGAAATTTTATTTCTATTCCATTTCTAAATTTATAGAAATAAAAAAATAAAAAAATTTTATTTATAATTTTTCACTTAATCCTGTATTTTATGTCCAATATTTAATTAAAAAACTAAATATGATAAAAAATATATTTTATTAATATAAATAATAGATACAATGTAGTATTAAAATTCAAATACATCAAATAATCTAATAAAAGAAAAATCTAAAATCTAATTGTCATCATCATCATCTTCAACAACATCATCTGGTGGAGTATCTAGATCTAGGGATATAAACTTTGAGTGACTCATCATCCGATGTATTATCTCCTCCATCTGGTGCATCTGATCTTGCAATCTCTACTCTCTCTCATTTTGCTCCTCATTCTGCACCTTCAATGTAGCAACAGTCTGCTGGAGCTCTTGATTTGCAAGAACGATCTCTTAGAGCTGCTGATTTTGCTTTGTCAATTTCTCTCTTAGCTATTAATGCTCATCTTCCAATGCCTTTGAATGCATGCGAGATGATGTAGTTGAGAATGATCCATAAGATGACTGAGGATAGAAGGCAGATGCCTGAGAACCCACTCCATACACTATTCTTCTTCTCCCCCCAATGGCCTCATACCAAAGCTATCTCTTATCCACAGTAGGAGGCTTACTGTATCCCTTTTGTGGCTTAGACATCTGCTCCTTAAGCATATTTTAGCGATCCTGCATCATATCAATTATTAAATATTATCCTCAAAATTTATCTCACAGTGCAAATATTGAAAAATAGTCAATTTAAATTCTTATTCGCTTACATAAATAGTCTTTGTCTATTCATCAACAAGTTCACCGTTGGCCTACCTAGTATGAGTCACCTCGAATAGCTCATGTAGGAGAGGGTCTCTACCATGCTTCTCTTGTTGAAAAAATTCATCAATTTAATTAACTTACATTAAAATCAATAGACACATGAATAAACATAAAAAATTAACTCACAAATCTCTGAGCATGTTGTGTATGGGAAACAGAGCCCCCTGTATGGTGAGATATCCCAGATCCTGGTCCATCAGTCTTGCTGAGGCAATTTGCTCTAAATTGATCACTACAAGCTTTGAAATCTTCTTTGGCCCATTCCTCCTTCCATCTTTGCCATGCAGTATTAGAGACATGTATAGACTTCTCCTTCAACTTCCTCATGGAATGCATGAGGGCACTCTGTCGCTCTCCAGCCTTATGTCTCCAGCCTATCTGAATCTTTGAGGTTATGGCCTCATCCCACTCGAAATGTTAGTGTAGTAAAATAAATAAATAAAAAATAATAACATCCCATGTAAGAATATTCAACATAAAAATAAAAAATAAAATAAAATAGAGGCTTGGTTGCAAAATTTGATGGCTTTTAATCACTTCCTATATAAGTTCATCATTATGTTCATGTTGATGGGTTATTGTCTAAGTTGACAATGGACCATAGAGAATTGCACACAGTAAGTTTGATTTTTCATCCAAGTTGTTTAAGATCAGACATGAACAATTAAAATCATCAAGTAATATTTATTGTACAGAGATAGGTTGTCTATAAGCCAATGGTGAACAAGTAATAGGAAAATGACCATAAAATCAACTAAGATATAGGTTGACATATTTTATATATGCTATCAGATCAAATCAACTAAGCTATAGACACATTTCATATAAATTATTAATAAAATATATTTATAATTTTTATTTAAAAAAATTCAATGCTTGTTTTAATCCAATTACTGATAAGCATTAATATCTTATATTTGATTAAATTATTTATTATCTGAAGTTTCTCCTAATAGAAATTCTTTGTTTCCTAATAGATGGTCTTCCAGCAATGTCCATCTTCATCCAATCTTTCTTTGAAAATTAATGTTATCTTTCGAGCACACACCTCAGATGATTCTAACCTATTAAAAAATCAAAAATAGAAAAACAATAGATTGTACAAATGATTAGCACCAATAAAAAATAATTAAATATCATATAAAATTTAATTAAAAATATTAGTACTTATTATTGACTGCAGTTATGATTGGTCTTCTATTATGACGATCATGGGAGAATATATTTGAAGATGGTGTCGACATAGCAGATAGGCCTCCAGCATCCACTGTGGGTGCTCCACTAGCAGGAACAATGGATGAGACAACTATATGAGCAAATGATAATAATGATCATGCTGTAGATGGTGAAAGAGCATCAACCTCAGCTGGCATACATGGCTCTCCATGCATATTGCCATCACCCTCTATATGAAGGACTGGCCTAGAAAACCTTATTATTCTTCCTCTATCAAATCTAGACCCTCCTCTCCGATCGATCCCTCTCATCCTATAAAAAAAAAAGTATACAATTTTATAATACCATTATTTTCTAACTTCATTCATAAAAATAAAAATAAAAATAAAAATAAAATATTCATTCACACAAATATCGTTATTCACTATCTTCATAATCTTTATCATCTTCATCATCGATTTCTGAATCAAGCTGAGGCTCCTCTTCATCCTCAACTTCATCATGATCAATTTCATTAAGTGTCCCACTTGGATCATTCAAAGACTGTTGTGCATCGTCAGCATCTATTTGTATTAATGGGACCTCCATTTCATCTTGTTGAAAAGGTGCATCACGTGATAGCACAGTTGTCTCCCTCACTTCAGGAAGCTCCACAATAGACCTAGCTTTTATTTTGAAAGTTGCCCACCAATCAATTTTGTCATGTCTTAAACTAGGCTATGTCATATAATTGACTTGAGCGGCTTGAATGGAAAGAACAAATGGTTTATATCTATTAAAGAATCGCTTATGATTAACTTCAACAAGATTATATTGTTGATGAACTTTTGTTCCCACATTTGGTGTCAGATCAAACCAATCACATTTAAACAAGAAAGTTTTCTTGATTGGTAATCTCGGATACTCCAAGCATATAACTTCAATCAACTATTCATAGTAGTCGCTCTCATCAATATTGTAATTAATACCCTTTATGCATACACCACTATTCATCATGGCCCTATTTGAACCATAACTTTTAGTGTGAAACTTACAGCCATTTACTACATAGCCGCTATAGGTCATCATACTTTTTAACAGACCCTTTGCAACAGCCTTTAAGAATTGGTTAGAGATGTTTTTGAAGGGATCATGTGCATATTTATAGAACCACATCGCAAATTCACACTCTAGTTTCTTATCAATATCTACCTCAGTGATTTGTGGATGCACATGTCATAACTCATCAACAAAAATACTTCAAACAATAAAAAAAATAAATTAATATAGATTTAGAAACATTATAATCTTTTTCTATTATTAATGGTTATAAATAATTCAATGTAAAAAGATATAAATTTATATTATAAATACATACTCAATGTATGGTTTCACTTCTGGATAATTTAATAGGATATACATTTGAGCAGTCCGATGTTCATCTTCTGTAAGATATCTAACTTTTTCTCTATCAAGTGACCTACCATAATGTATAAAAATTGATAGATTTTCTTTACGTAACCTTTCTACGACTTCTCCACCATCATCATTATGTGGCACCTTTCGTTGCCTTATGTTCACATGCGGTTCAAAATAATGAGCATAGAACGATGATGCTTCTTCAACTAAGAAAGTATTGTATATTGAACCTTCAACTTTGGCTTTATTTTTCATATTATTTTTTAGCTTTCTAAGATACCTGCAATGATAAAATTCATATTTAATAAATTTCATAATTATTTACATAATGAGGATATAGAAAAAAATTAAACTATTTACTTCTCAAAAGGATACATCCACTGATATTGCACTAGACCCACAATCCATGCTTCATAAGCCAAATGCATAGGAAGAGGCTCCATAGAGTCAAAGGAACTTGGAGAGATTATACGCTCTAGCTTGCAGATAATAAAAAGAATCTCTTCATTTATTCATAACATATCTCTCTCTCTCTCAGATTATAGTCGACGTTAGCTCTCTAAAAAAAATATTCAATTCTGTCAATGCCTGCCAAACAATTATTGGCAGTAGTTCACGAAATGCTATAGGGAGTAATTTTTGCATAAAAATATGACAATCATGACTTTTTATCTCGAATAGCTTCAACTTTCGCATGTCCACACATCTGCCCATGTTTGACGCATATCCATCTAGGAATCTTACATTTTTAAGCCACTTGCACAACATTGCCTTTGACAGTTTGTATAGTGTAACATGCCTTTGGATATTTCTCCATCATCTCATTCCATTCCAACTCAGGCCGATGACATAATTCTTTCAAATCTTCTCTTGATTTGGCATTATCCTTAGTTTTTCCTTCAACATGTTTGATGTATATCCTAGAAACTAATATGACTGATACATTGTAATATATCTAGGATATAATTTTATACTTAGTATATTAATTTGATCAATAAAATGATAAATTTATTCTTCATTCAAGTGTGATGTGTCTTTGAATCATCCATCAAATTAATTTTCGATACATATTCTCAAAATATTGAGAATTAGAGACATGTATTTAATTTCTAAATGCTCCTGGTCATAGGATCATCATGAGAATGATGATCAATCTAGATAGACCGACACACAGATCACTTTCTTCGAAATAGATGAATCTCCAGTCTATAGTGTAGAGACACTGGACGATGAGTGTGGGTGGTTGTTAGAGAACAACTAGTACTGAGCATGACCATACGAGAGATCATTTAGATTTCTATTCAATCATCAGTGATTGTCTCGATGCTGTAGTTGTATGAATGATCTTTTGATCTGAGATGGTACTATTGCTTGCAGTGAGATTGCTAGAGTTTGACTGACACATAAATATGGATCTCAATGAGCCCTTGTAGTAGATGTTGGTGACAGTTGGTTCACTGTAGGAGCAGGATGCGCATCAAGATGGGATCTCTCAATTTTGATAGAGAGGAGTAGTCCTATAAGATTTGAGAAGCTAAGTTTGAGAATCTGTGGCCACAATAGTATGATTGATGGAAAGAAGTTTTTATAAAAATTAAAATTAGACTTGAGCTGATCGAATCTATCATATGACTGATATTGAGATTTGACGATTTATCCATGATCTGCCATCTAGTCGGGACTCACGATAGAGGAATTGAATCATATTCTAACTACACTTTGAGGTTCATTTTTGATTCTATTGGATTACTACTACATACTATTAGGTGTCACTGGTGGATTATGAGAGCTCACTAGGATTGTTCTGGATTGACAATCCTTAATGAGTTAGAGTGGATTTTTCGGACCCATTGAAAAGAGTTTCAATGATACTTTGATAGAGATCATTGTATATCTTACTATCAGATAGAATTGAACCTATGGGGTCACACAACAAAGAAATTAGGCTTGGAATTAGCAATTGAGCTTATGAAGTGTCAATTAGGTTTAGAGAAATCTGATTGGATTCAAGGTAACGTTGCTAGTATATGGTTGGACCCAATTTTTTCTTTATGTTTAAATTTTTTATTTGATAAAATAGTTCAAACTTAATTACCTGCTAATAACGTACATGAATTAGATTCATTGGACTCCAATTGTTAGGTGTCTAAGATTTTGGATCATATGAATTAAGGGTGCAAGTCCTTAATTAATATTTCTTGATAGTTATTATAGGGTGCCACTTGATTTGATCAAGTTGAGCGTGTCCCATGATTAGAGGGCTTATGGATCCCATATGGGGCATCCCATGGGTATACTTTGGGGAGTGTTTATGTGGGTACAAAAGCTCCAAGAGTTAGCACCTAAAAGGATTCCTAAAAGAAGTTGAATAACTTAAGTTATTAGAAAACCTAATGCAAGTAAGACTTGTATTATGAGATTGAATAGGATTCAATTTTTGTGCCTATTTAAAGGAACCTCCCCTAAGATCTCTAGAGAATCAAAAACCAGTAGCCCAATGCCTCTTAGAAAAACCCCCATGCCCTCTCTTCTCCTCCCCTTTTCTTCTCCTTTGGGCATCCTATATGCCCCACCTTGGGCATCCCATCTCTTCACACCCATAAGGGCCTTGGCATCCTCTCTTGTCTACTAGTTCCTAGTATTTGGTAGTAGCATAAATCAAGGGAGAAAGGCAAAAGAATAAGAGAAGAAGAAGATAAAGAAAAGAGATCAAGAGTTGATCGCATTCCAGGCTTCGTTCAGATTCGCAGGCTGAATTTTTTTAGAGAAAAAAAATTCAATCTAAAGAGGGTTGTTCCAGGCTGATTTCAAGTGGATACCCATAGAGGTCGGACACTTGTGTGGTGAGAAAAAAATCTCTTCTCTTTCAGATTTAGATTTGAAGAAGAGAATTACGAAATAAATATGTGATTCGATCACATATTAAATTTTAGCATATGTACAATTTCAGTATATGAAGTAGATCCTTGTGGTTTATATTTTTATGCATGAATAATATAGATTAAAAATATTTTAATCTACTATTCTACTATGGTGTTTAAAAAATAAAATTTTGAAACACACATCCATGCCCCTACATACGAATTCCAATAGTGGTATCAAAGCCACGGGTTTCATATGCATAAAATTGACATACATATTTTGAAAAGAGTTTTAAAATTTATTTATTTTTTGATACATGAGATGTATAGATAAATTTTTAAATCTAAAATTTAATTTTAGATTTGATTTTAGAATATATAGTTGATATGCTAAAGCATGCATAGATCTGAATTTTGATTTAGGACGGTTTCTAGTTCATGTTCACATAATATGTAGATGCATGCATAAACCTGAAATTTTATATGACCTAATTCATGATTTATATATGAGATATATGGTTGTATATTTAGATCATAAAATTATTTTCAATATGATCCATGATTAGTATATGAGTATATGACATCATGTTGTTGATCTGAATTTTATTTAGATCTGAATTTTACATGCATATATGAGATATATGTTTGTATGTTAAATCTAAAAATTATTTTTATAATTTAAAACTTATTTTTATATAAAAAATTTAGATCTAAAATTTAATTTTAGAATCTGAAATTTGTATTTATGCATGAGGGATTTGGTTATGAGAAAATCAAAAATTAGGTCATATAATAGGATTGCATCTAGGATTTTTGATTTGAATCATATAAGTCTAATTTGATTAAGTAATTGATCAAATTGAGTCAAGTATTGATGTGGGTTAAATTAATTAAGTTATATGATCATGCAATTATTGTTGATCAAATCATTTGAATCCCATATGTAGAATCGATTAATCTAAGGACCTAATTTAGCTCGTTGGTTTGAGCCCGATTCGCTTGAGTTAACCTATTTGGACCAATTGACATATTGGTATCTAAGATAAGTAATTATGATGTAGTTATTTAATTGGTTCCATTAACTTATCTGGCCAATTTATTGGTGTCTAAGGAAAGCAACAGGGGGACCCCCTCTACTTACCTGACCAATTTGGAAGATTGGGTCTTGAATTAGGTTGCTTAATGGTTTGGTTTATCCCATGCCAATTAGATCGATCATATGATGACTGATTAGATGAGACCTAAACCTAAACCTTCTCACAAATATTAAGTCCATAGATCTTCCATCGTTGTAGATGTACGGGTGTGCTACTGGTGTTGATTGTTCTTAGCTGGTTACAGTAGTTTAGTTGCACCAGAAACACGCAACCACTCATTAGCAAAGAGTTGCTCCAGGATAACGATGAGGTTGGGCCCAATAACTGTTAGATGAGGGACCCAATCATGGCCTTGCACCTGCTTGTGAATGATGGGTTGGGCTTAACTAAAGAGTGTGATCAATAACTGTTAGGTGAGCCCACATGACTTAGAGATCAAGTTACTGCAACATGCTTAGAGAAGCATCTAGGCAAAGAGTTGCCTATGTATCGGTGTACATGTTACCAATAACAGTTAGATAAGATGCATGGCATCGGTGGAACCGCAACACCCATTAGGAATCCTTGGTCGTGTTAGAATTTTTGTTTCCCATCCGAGGAGTGGAGGGATCCAAAAAAATTAGTGGAGTCATTGTTTGTATCTTAAAGTATCTAGAAGCAAATATAATATTAAAGTATAAAAGTCTAACTTGAATCTCTACTCTCGCAGTTAAACAATGTTAGCCTCGAACCCTCTAGCCTGTATATTTGAAACTAATCGTTTGACCGAAACTAATTACAAAGACTGACTCAAAAATCTCATGATTGTCCTGACCTCAAAAAAATTAGGTCATGTTCTCAACCAGAAACCCATAGTGTCACCAAATCATCCTACTGTCGAGCAAAGAACAGCTTTTAAAAAGTAGACGGATGAAGACAGTCGGGTCAAGTGCTATATGCTGGTATCTATGTCAAATGAGTTACAAAGCCAGCATGAGCATATACCCATTGTCAGGGCTATAATCACTCACCTACAAGAGTTGTATGGTGAGTAGAACTATACTGCGCACTTTGAAGTATCCAAGAGACTCTTCAATTTGAAGATGCACGAAGGGCAGTCTATCCATGAGCATTGTATGATAGTGATCAAGGACATTGAGGAGCTTGGGAAGCTCGGGCTTGAAATACAAAAGAAATTACAGATGGATTTGATCATTCAATCCCTTACGAGTTTATATAGTTAATTTATTTTAAATTTTTATATGAACAAGCTAAATTGCATTATACCCGAACTGATCAACATGTTGTTCACTACAGAAGGAACCTTGAAGAGTTCAAGGGGCACTGTTCTCACTATGAAGGAGACTTCTTCCAAGAGAAAGTCTACTGAAAAGAAGAAGATAAAATCTACTAAGAAGCAGAAGAGAGAGAGCAAGCCAAAGAAGGATGTTCCTAAAAAAGCCGAAGCAAAGGGAAAGTGTTTCCACTATGATGCTGAAGGCCACTGGAGGAGGAACTGTCCACTATACCTAGAGAGCCTAAAGACCAAAAAGGATGATAAACTTTTGGAAGGTATGCTCGTAATTGAATCTAACCTTATGATTTCTTCTACTTCTAGTTGGGTATTAGACTCTAATTCGAGTGCTCATAAATGTACCTCAATGCAGGGTCTAATAGAAAGTAGGAGGTTGAGGGAAGGTGACATGATTCTTTGGGTCGGTAATGGAGAAAAAATTACTGCAAAGGCCGTTGGCACTAACCTCTTCAATTATCATCTGATTTTAGATTAGATTTAAAGGACTATTATTTTATTCTTATAGCTAGTTAAAATTTGATTTTCATGTTTGTGCTAGCATAGGAAAGTTTTAAAAGTAGTTTCAATAAAGATTTTTGTTTCATTTATTTATGAAATAAATTGGTTGTACGAGGTCTTTTAATTGATAGTCTATATCACTTACATGTTGATGCAAATGTGAATTTAAACGAATAAATAGTGAGTGCCATAAGTCAAAAGAGATCCAGAGATGAAATTAACTAGAAGTACTTATGGCATCATAGACTAGGCTATATTGAAGAAGACAGGATAAACAAACTGAAAAAAGATGAGATCCTTGGCTGTCTTAACCCAGAGTCGTATCCAGCTTGCGAATCATGCCTTCGAAGAAAGATGGCCAAGTTATCCTTTGTAGGACATGGAGAAAGGGCCACTGAGTTACTTGCCCTGGTACACACCAACATGTGTAGGCCATTTGATGTGCAGATCAAAGATGGTTATAGCTACTTCATAACCTTTACCGATAATCTATCTAGATACGAGTATATGTATCTAATGAAACATAAGTCTGAAGCTTTTGAAAAGTTCAAAGAATTCAGAAGTGAAGCAGAGAAACAAACAGGCAAACCCATTACTGTTCTTCAATCTGATCGAGGAGGTGAATACCTTAGTCGAAAATTTTTGAGATATCTTAAGAATGTTGGGATGCGCATGGATTTCATACATGCATTTCAAAAATTTTTCAATAGAAGAATATTAGATTAAACTATTTAATCTATAAATATATACATAAGATCTGATCTTAAAACTCTTACAAACAGATCGATGACATGAATTTATATGCATAAAAAATCTGAATCTAAAATGATAAGCATGTGAACCAAAAATAACATTTAATAATAGATCTAATCTACTACTTTTAGAGTTCCAAATCCAATACCTGAGTGTGGGTAGTAGAACTCCACAATCAAAAATATAGATCTTAAAGTCTTCTCTGATCGCTTATAACCGCGCAAGCATCCGGCCTCTACGGATGGTCCACACGAAGACCTCGGATCGATCAGCCTTTCATGAGAGTGCTAGCTCGCACAGTCAGCTTTTGATGGTAGATCTGATTTGATCTCTTCGTTCGATTGCCTCGGACCTTTTCGATGTTGAAGATGGATCAGAGGAGGATGCTAGATGGTGGAGAAAAATAGATGAAGACTCTTTTCTCTTTTATTTTTCCCTCATCCAAAAATCCTAAAATAGTTCTAGGTAGCTCACCTGAGAGGAGATTGGTCTCCTCTTTTGTTCATGACAAGAAAGAAGGAAACCCACCCAAACCTCATGTCCTAAAGAAGGATTTTTGACCCTCTTTTTCTCTGGTATCTTATGGTGAAAGGCTCTCCTCTATTGGTGCACAAAATTATGGCCTTTTTATGATTGTCGTACAAACCAGATAAGACAGGATTAGGATTGGAGTTTGTTGCAATTCAAATCATTTTGAATTTTAATTTAACTCTAACTTTTTCTTACCTTTATCTAACTTAAAGAGAGACTTACTAGAGAAAATTGGGTATGAAAATCAATTGAAAAGACTTCCTTTTCTCGCACATAATGAGCCCCTTCAAAAATAACCAACGTGTGGAAGGATATGGATAAGGTTTTAAGTTAAAATTCAAATCAATTTGAATTCAAATCAAAACCAATCAATTCCTATCCATAATAGATGATAAAAGAAGGATTATTTTCTAATTTTCTCATGTACAAATTGATTGTGTTCGATGAGAAAAGGTGTGAGACAATTTGGGTGGCACAAGGGAGAGAGTCTCACTCATTTAGGACTCTAGGATTTAACCAATTGGATTTTTTTCAAACTCAATCCATTTAGACCCAAATAAAATATGATGAATTTAATCTAATTAAGCTCTTATAATTTTAATTAAATTTGATCAAATCAATAAATTAATTGAGCCATAAATCTGATCAAATCAGGATCATTTCTCCCTTATCGATTAGATCATCTCATAACCTAATCAGACTTGACCTGATTGAATCCAATTCAATCAAACTTGATCCAAACTTTAATATTCAATCAAATTGAGCTAATTAGTAATCTAATCACTAATTAATTCTCTATTAATAATAGAGTCCAAGTCTAGTGGGACTCTAAAGAGAGTCCCCATCCAGTGGGACTCTTCAGCAGAGTCTCCATCCAGTGGGACTCTTTACCAGAGTCTCTGTCCATTGGAACTCTTCAGATTATCTATATGATCGAAGAGAAACTTCTAATGTGTATGACCTCATAGGTTCGTACCTAAGCCAGTAGCATAGAAATTAATTTCTGCACCAATCAGAGTAACCATCTAGCAATGATCTCTGATGTTCGGATAGGCTGAATCTATGCAAAGCAACACTCAAGAATATATTTGGATATAGTTACCGTATAATTCATCCTTTTGACCCTTGATGCTAGGATGACTTAGAGTTGAAACTGTTAACTCTTAATAGTACATCCATTATGTGTCTCAACCTGATAAATCCTGTGACTCCTCACAAGGATTGCCCTGATCAAGGTCTTACTAAATTGAAATATAAAGTATTCTCTCTAATCTCTTGGAGTGGTCAATTCTATCTTTACTCACGCACCGACTTCACAAGTACTTGACTGTGCCTAGAAACCTTCCGATTCTGAATTAAAAATTCAGATAGTCCGGCACCAAAGCATAGTGAGTTGCTTGCAAATCACCATAGTGATCTTAAATCAGAGGGACACTTATATCTATATCCCTTTGGAGTGACTCTTGACAGTAGAGTACTCCAGAGTTGGTCACATTCAGTGAAATGTACTCTTACATTTCACCTGCATGCCATACCAATGTCTCTACGCTCCTTAGTTAAGAGGACAACCAACCTATATGGCACACAACGACCTACACTTGATATGTCTATCATCTTAGTAATAGCATATCATTTGGTCACGAACTCATTTAAGGATTAAATGATAAATCCTTTTTTATCAATTTTAAAATAGTACTAAGGACTTTCATCATAACACAGAAGTTCGATATAGAAGATGTACAAGCTTATGATAAAAATTATCAAATAAATATTTTATTAATTAATTCATATATAATTACATCAATTAGCACAACCATCAACAAGCTGACGATTGACTTTGGGACACATTTTCCAACAACTCTCACTTGTACTAAAGCCAATCAGTACAATATCGTATACCCATCTTCATTTTGTGATCTTCGAACTCCTTTACTATAAGGGCTTTAGTTAATGGGTCGGCCAGGTTATCTTTTCCGTTGATCTTTTGAAGGTCGACGTCACCTCGATCCATGATTTCTCGAATAAGGTGGTAGCGATGCAGAACATGCTTTATTCGCTAATGTGCCTTCGGCTCCTTTGCCTGAGCTATGGCTCCAGTACTATTGCAGTAAAGTAGAACTGGACCATCGATGGAGGGTGCCACTCCAAGTTTTGTGATAAACTTCCTTAGCCATACAGCTTTCTTTACAGTATCGGATGCCGCAATGTACTCCGCCTTGCAAATAGAATCAGCTACGGTGTACTGCTTGAAATTTTTTCAGTAGACAACTCCACCATTTAAGAATAAAGATGTATCCCGACACGCTTTTACTATCATCATGATCTGATTGAAAACTGAAATCAGTGTATCCCACGAGTTTCAAGTCAGATTTTTCATAAATGAGCCACTGATCCTTAGTATTTCTCAAATACTTAACGATGATTTTTGCAACCTTCCAATGGTTCTCATTCGGATCTGATTGGTATCTGCTCACTATTACTCATGAGTATGCCACATCTGGTCTTGTGCATGTCATGGCATACATTATAGAACCTACAATCAAGATATATAGAATTCTACTCATACTCTCTTTCTCTTGAAGTGTTGTCGGACAATCCTTCTTCGAGAGAAAAATTTTATGGCCTATCGAAAGATAGTTGATTGCTGTCGTAGGCGATCAAGAATAAAAACCAACTTAAACTATATAGATAGGGTGAGCAGAGATCGTTTTCACGGGGATCTAGGGCGATTACCTCTTTTTTTTTAAGAAGAAATAAAAGAGAATTGATTGTAGAAGGATTAAAAGAAATAAAATAGCAAGAATTTAATTAAAAGTATAAATTAAATTATGAAAAAAAATAATCCAAAAATTTGAATCCACCATGCAAATTAGATTTATTTTTTTTTTTATGTTGCAATATTAATTCTTGTGAGTAAGATATTAGTATAGCTTATCTCTAAGGGATACGGACTGTATCAGTGATCACAGCTCATCCTGTTGGAGTATAAATTATCTAAATTCAATTACAAGATCTAAGATTCAATCTAACATACTACGATCTATCTCTCCAAAGCACGTACCGTATCCAGGGATCACGGTACGTCAATAGAGGATATAGGTCGTGTAGGCTGGATCAATATCTCAAAAAAATAAAAAGATATGAAATAAAAGTATAATTTTATTGCATAAAAATTAAATACAGAAAGAAGAAAATAAAAATTTATTTACAGGCTTCATCATGTTCCTGGATTGAAGGGATTTAGCCTTGCATCAAGCTCTCTAGCTCCATAATCTCCCTATAATTGATCCCTAAAGCTTTTTTGAATTTTTTCTCTATTTTTTCCTTGCTTTTTCTTTGATTTTTTTTCCTCCTAAAGCTTATTCCTGGACCCTCTATTTATAGATAATTTTTTTATATTTTTTTGATCACAAAAGGAGTCCTAAAACCCTTAGAAATCGTATAAAAACTTTTAAGAATTTTTCTGGCCATTGGATCAGGCTTGGACCACTCAGATCAGCCCAAAAATCAGCCATTTACTTCTTATCAAGGTCAGATTCAACCACAGCTGTCCGATCTGGGTTCGGATGAGATCTGGGCTGTCGATCAGTGCTTCTGATCTCCTATTCAAAGTCAGAAGCATCCTCAACTGTTGGATCGCATGATGGATTGCTTCCGGATCGTCGGATCGTGCAAAAGAGTCCTCTTATAAACTGACAATGAACAGCAACCGTTGGATCTAAGTCAGATTGAATCTCAATCATTGGATCATGCTCAGAATTTTTCTCCCACTGTGAACCACGCTTGTGGACCGCGTGAAGTTTTCTGTGGACCGCGCCCTGGCTCTATGGACCGACCGACCGGTCCACCATGCACCGGAGGCTATTTTAAAGATTTTTTAGGGTATTTTGGCTCTATTTTTGCTCTGATTTTCACCTAAAAAATTGAAAAAAATATGCATTAAATTTTTTAATTTTTTTTTATTTTGGTGCTTAAATTACCTAATTAAATTAATATTTTATTTTTCATAAATATATCTAATTTTATATATTTTTTTAAAATTATTTATTTTTTAAGAAAATTTAATAAATTCATGAAATTAGATTTTTAAGAAGATGTTAGCATCATAAATTATTAAAAATATCTATAATAAATATAAAAATATATCACTTATCATACCTTCCAACTTGAACTTTGCTCGTCCTCGAGTAAAGAAAGAATTTAGATTTAAGTACCATTTAACTTAAAGTCTCAAATTTTACCAAACAATTTTAAAAAAGGCTATTGATATACAGTAGAGCGTGAGGTATGTCATTGGAGTATTAACACTAATCAATATAAGAGTTAAACTAAGAATACTAAACTTTTTTTGAACTTTTTCTAAATTATTTGTACCTTTATCTCTAAATCATTAACCTTCTTATAGATAAGTATATTGTTACTTCCGTCCTTCATTTATTGAACTTTTTTTTTCTTTTTTTTTCTCTTTTTTTTTTAACATTGTACTGCTATTGAGTGTCTTAACCCCTTAAGCTTTCTGTTTGACCCATGTAGTGAGTTTTCAGCCAATGACTCCTAAACCAGATGGCTTTAGGGTACTAGGTATAGAATATCTCTCGGACCTACTTGCTCGAATCAAACAGGCTACGAGTAAAAACTAACTTTACAACAAAGCTTCTTTGCCCTTCATACCTTTTGATGTGAAACTCAATACTTGCTTAGGCAAAGAGATCCGACTACTCAGCATGAAGTACTTAAAATATTTTTTTTAAAATATATGAAGAAATGTATAGTTATCCTACATAAGTCCATAAGAATTAAACTCTTCTTTGATGCTGGTAGAAAAATTTAGAAATGCCCAAAGAAAATTATTTAAGTTCAAAACTTAGCTTTTTATTGAGTTTTCTTAATACTTGATCCCTCGATATCTCACAAACTATCTAATCTGTACATCAATTTTTTTTAAAAAATACTTGGTTTAACTCGATTCTTAAATGTAATCAGATACTTAAATACTAAATACTAACTTACTTGAGAACTTTTAATTTTTTTTTAATTTAATATTTTTTTATTCTTCACCTCCAACTTAATCGATATTGTTCTCAATGGAGTAAGAAAAATAAAGGGTAAATAAAAAGAGAAAGAAAAAGGAGAGATGACACCAGATCTATAAGCTTTTTTCAAATTTGGTGCTTCCCCCATCTTAGCCAATAATTCTTTCAAATTCATATAAAGCAAACCTTGATTAACCTTAACATAATGCAAAAGAAAGTAAAAGCAAAAATTGAAAACTGGATTACCTCCCAGAAAGTGCTAAGTTTGAGTTGGTTTTTATTCTTGACAGTCTACGACAGTGATCAAATTTTGACATCGTTGCCGAGGATCTAGGGCGATTATCTCTTTTTTTTTAAGAAAAAATAAAAGAGAATTGATTATAGAAGGATTAAAAGAAATAAAATAGCAAGAATTCAATTAAAAGTGTAAATTAGATTATGAAAAAAAATAATTCAAAAAAATAATCTAAAAATTTTGAATCTACCATGCAAATTAGATTTATTTTTTTTTTATGTTGCAATATTAATTTTTGTGATTAAGATATCAGTATAGCTTATCTCTAAGGGATACGGACTGTATCAGTAAATCACAGCTCATCCTGTTGAAGTATAAATTATCTAAATTCAATTACAAGATCTAAGTTCAATCTAACATACTACGATCTATCTCTCCAAAGCATGTACCATATCCAGGGATCATGGTACGTCAATAGAGGGTATAGGCCATATAGGCTGGATCAATACTTCAAAAAAATAAAAAGATATAAAATAAAAGCATATTTTATTGCATAAAAATTAAATACAAAAAGAAAAAAATAAAATTCCATTTACAGGCTTTATCATATTCCTGGATTGAAGGGATTTAGCCTTGCATCAAGCTCTTTAGTTCCATAATCTCCCAATAATTGATCCCTAAAGCTTCTTTGATTTTTTTCTCTATTTTTTCCTTGCTTTTTCTCTAATTTTTTTCCTCCTAAAGATTATTCCCGGACCCCCTATTTATAGATAACTTTTTTATATTTTTTTTATCACAAAAGGAGTCCAAAAATCTTTAGAAATTGTATAAAAACCTTTAAGAATTTTTTTGGCTGTTGGATCAAGCTTGGACCGCTCAGATCAGCCCAAAAATCAATTTTTTACTCCTTATCAGGGTCGGATTCAACCACAACCATTTGATCTAGGTTCAGATGAGATCTGAGCCATTGATCAGTGCTTCTGATCTCCTATTCAAAGTCAGGAGCATCCTTAGTCATTGGATCACGTGATAGATCACTTATGGACCATCGGATCATGCAAAAGAGTCCTCTTATAAATCAACAGTGAACAGCAACCGTTGGATCTAAGTCGGATTGAATCTCAGTCGTTGGATCGTGCTCAGGATTTTTCTCTCACTGTGAACCGTGCCTGTGGACCGCATGAAGTTTTCTGTGGACAACGCCCTAGCTCTGTGGACCGACCGACCGGTCCACCAAGCATCGGAGGCTATTTTTAAGATTTTTTTAGTGTATTTTGGCTCCATTTTTGCTCCAATTTTCATCTAAAATATTGAAAAAAATATGCATTAAATTTTTCAATTTTTTTTTTATTTTGATGCTTAAATTACTTAATTAAATTAACATCTTATTTTTCATAAATATATCTAATTTTATATATTTTTTAAAATTATTTATTTTTTAAGAAAATTTAATAAATTAATGAAATTAGGTTTTTAAGAAGATGTTAGCACCATAAATTACCAAAAATACCTATAATAAATATGAAAATATACCACTTATCACACTCTCCAACTTGAACTTTGCTCATCCTCAAGTAAAGAAAGAATTTAGATCTAAGTACCATTTAACTTAAAGTCTCAAATTTCATCAAATAATTTTAAAAAACACTATTGATATACAGTAGAGCGTGAGCGAGGTATGTCATTGGAGTATTAACACTAATCAATATAAGAGTTAAACTAAGAACACTAAATTTTTTTTAAATTATTTCTACCTTTATCTCTAAATCATTAATCTTCTTATGGACAAGTACATTATTACTTCCATCCTTTATTTATTGAACTCTTTTTTTTTTTTAACGTTGTACTGCTATTGAGTGTCTTAACCCCTTAAGCTTTCTGTTTGACCCATGTAGCGAGTTTCAACCAATGACTCTCAAACCAGATGGCTTTAGAGCACTAGATATAGAATACCCCTCAGACCTACTTACTCGAATCAAATAGGCTATGAGTTAAAACTAGCTTTACAATAAAGCTTCTTTACCCTTCATACTTTTTGATGCAAAATTCAATGCTTGTTTAGGCAAAGAGGTCCAGTTACTCAGCATGAAGTACTTAAAAACTTTTTTTTTTAAATATATGAAGAAACATATAGTTATCCTACACAAGTCCATAACAAGTAAACTCTTCTTTGATACTGGTAAAAAAAATTAGAAATGCTCAAAAAAAATTATTTAAGTTCTAAACTTAACTCTTTATTAAGTTTTCTTAATACTTGATCCCTCGATATCTCACAAACTCTCTAATCTGTACATCAATTTTTTTTTAAAAAAATTTGGTTTAACTCGATTCTTAAATATAATCAGATGCTTAAATACTAAATACTAACTTACTTAAGAACAATTGAATTTTTTTTATTTTTTTTAATATTTTTTTATTCTTCCCCCCAACTTAATTGACATTATCCTCAATGGAGTAAGAAAAATGAAGGGTGCATAAAAAGAGAAAGAAAAAGGAGAGATGTCATCAGATCCAGAAGCTTTTTTAAAATTGGTGCTTCCCCCATCTTAGCTAATATTGCCTTCAAATCTGTATAAAGCAAACCTTGATTAACCTAAACATAATGCAAAAAAAAGTAAAAGCAAAAATTGAAAACTGTTGTGATCCAGGTGGTGTGCCCAAGGCCCAGGAGACCAAGGCTAAGGCCAAGGTCCATCATTCATGAGGGCTTCATGGAGGCTCTAGGGCTAGTTGGGCCCTAGGTTGAAAGGCTGTGGGCCTTTCGGGTTCTTGAGGTCTAGGTTATGTGGGCCTCAAGGGACCAACTCTTTATGGGCCAGGTCTGGGCCCAGGATAGGTGAGATTAGGTCGAGTCATGGGTATACATGGGCTTGGGTTAACCTAATCTCCCATAGAGTTGGTCAAGGGAGTTTTGGGTTTGGGTCACTTGACCCTGTGTTTATATATATACATGCACTATATAGGTTTGATTAAGCCAAGGAATACAGAAATTATTTCTCCCAAGTCTCTCTCTCTCTTCTCTCTCTCTCTCTCCAGCAATTCTCCATGCCCCAGGAGCAAGAAACCCTAGGGTTCTTGCCGCCAGGTCCATAAAAGGCAAGAAAAGAAGAGAGGCGTTAGACCTCCTCCCCCTTTGTGCCGCCTACCAGATCTGCTCTCCCCCCTCTTGCAGCCACCCAAGCATCAGGTCTAGGACCTGAAATCTCTTGAGAATAGGTTGGTACAAGTTTCTCTCAGATCTGGAGTTGATCTGAGGTCGTTTGAGGCACGGGTGAGATCTCCATCAACAGATCTACAGGAAAGGCTGCAGCAGGACAGATCTGCAAGGTCTGTCTCCATCTACCTTCTTCCCTATCTAGAATGCCCCAATTTAAGATCTACAAATTGAAAGACCTCGGTCCAGACCTGATCTGGTTGGGTACCAGATATTGGATTTTTTAAAGGTGATCTCAGAGGCATTCTTCATCTGGAATGAAAGGCTGACGAAGAAGACAGCAACCAGGCTGATTTCGTCAAGGGCCTTAGATCGAGTCCAGAGGTCCTCTAGATTTATTCATTGCTGGTTCTACTGCACCCAAGGTCTGTGGGAGGAGCCGGGATCATGCTCCAACAGTTGGTATTAGAGCCACGGTGGTGAGGAAGCGGTTCCAAGCATGAGAAGTTGAAGATCCCAAGTGCTGAAAATTTTCAGCAAGGTACCATCAAGGTATATTCTACACTTCTTGATTTTATATTGCTTGTTTGGCTTGGATCCAGTCATGGGCAGCAATATGAAGGTCAATTTTAAGAAAGTTTGATGGCAAGAAAAATTTTTCCATGTGAAAAATTTGAGTGGAGGATCTTCTGGTGCAAGCAGATCTGGATCAGGCTTTGGATGAGAAGCCTGAGGGAATGACAGATAGACAGTAGGCATCGTTGGAGAAGAAAGCATGCTCGATGATCAGAGGATGTTTGGCGGATACGGTGTTGTATTCGGTGCTGGAAGAAAAGACCCCAAAGGACCTTTGGTCGAAGTTGCACACCATGTATATGGGGAAGAATATGTGCAACAAGCTAATACTGAAGAAGAGGTTGTACAGTCTTTGGATGCAGGAGGGATCTGATGTGATTGGCCACATTCAGAGGTTCGACCAGTTGTGCACAGAGTTGATGAATATCGGGGTGAAGCTGGATGAGAAGGACAAGTCCCTATTGCTTTTGTGTTCGCTGTCAGGATCATATGACTCTTTGGTGACTACACTGCTCTACGGCAAGGAGACTCTGGAATATAAGGACATGGTCTCGGTGCTGAGGTCTAATGAGCAAAGGGAAAAGTTGACCAGAGATTGGGCTCCCTAGGAGGGTTTGGCAGTAGGGGAGAGGACAGGCAGAGGTAGAGGCAGAAGCAAGTCCAGGGGGCGGTCCAAGTCCAGGAAGGGAAAGAAAGAGGTGAAATGCTTCAAGTGCAACGAGTTCGGGCACTTCAAGCGAGAATGTCCACTATGGAAGAGCAAGAAGGGAGAAAGAAGTGGCTCAGAATCAGTGAGTGCAGTTGCTAGGCAGCAGGTGGAGGATGATCTACTTGTGGTATCAGATGGTCACAGGCATTACACAGAGGAATGGACACTAGACTCTGCGTGCTCACATCACTACACACCACACAGGTCTTAGTTTGCGACATACACCAAGACAGATGAGGGATCAGTGACTCTAGGCGACAATCATCCTTGCAAGGTGGCTGGGATAGGGACAGTCAGGGTGAGGATGTTTGATGGGATTGTGAGGATATTGACAAATGTAAAGCACATCCCGGAGCTGGAAAAGAATCTGGTGTCACTAGGCTACTTAGAGTGCAGTGGATACAGCTTCAGCAGTAGGGCTAGAAGCGGAGTACTAAACATCTCCAATGGAGCTATGGTATTGATGAGAGGCAGGAGGTTGGACAATAACCTCTATCGCATGGAGGGATCTGTGGTGACCGGAGAGTCTGATGCAGCAGTTGCAGCACAGGACCAGCAGGGGGCTTACAGGATGTGGCACTACCGCCTAGGCCACATGGGTGACAAGGGGCTGAGAGAGTTGAGCAGGAGAGGACTCATCTCTGATCTGGAGGATGGTGCTACAGAAGAGATCTGTGAGCCTTGCCAGATGGGAAAGCAGAGGAGAGTTTAGTTCAACATCAGTACAACCCACAGTGCAGCCCCTCTAGAGTTAGTACACACGAATGTATGGGGACCAGCCCCAGTTTCAGCTAGAAATGGGGCCAGATACTTCATGACCCTGATTGATGATTTCTCAAGAAAACTCTGGATTTACTTCATGAGAGAGAAGTCAGAGGTCTTCACCAAGTTCAAGATCTGGAGAGCTGAGGTGGAGAAGGAGCAGGGGAGGAGCGTGAAGTGTCTGAGGTCAGACAATGGTGGGGAGTACACCAGCAGAGAGTTTCAGGACTACTGTGAGGAGTGTGGGATCAGGAGACACTTCTCAGTTAAGGGGACTCCACAGCAAAATGGGGTGGCTGAGAGGATGAACAGAACACTTCTGAAAAAGGCATGATGCATGAGGCTACAGATAGGGCTTCCAAAGGAGTTCTGGGTTGACACAGTTGACGCAGCGGGTTACTTGGTCAATCGGTCACCTCACACCAGGTTGGATGGCAGACTTTCAGAGGAGGTGTGGTCTGGGAGGACAGTTGGGCTGGGCCATCTACGGGTATTTGGGTGCACAGCCTATGTGCACATTGGAGCTGGTGAGCGGAGCAAGCTAGACGCCAGATCACGCAGGATGGTGTTTCTAGGTTATCCGCGAGGAGTTAAGGGATACAGGCTGTGGGATCCTTTGGAAAAGAAGGTCATCATTAGTCAGGATGTGACTTTTGATGAGGAGTCAGTCCTACGGAGGTGAGCAGGCATGGAGGAGCAGCAGGAGAAGGAGGAGGTCCAGCAGGGCGCTGCTGGACAGCTTACCTCTTTGATTTTGCCTCTTGCAGGTACTATGGGAGGACATGACATTCAGGTGGAGAACCTACCTAAGGTATCTCCACAGGTGGAGAAGACTCGAACGGATGATTGAGGTGAAGAGGTCCAGCAGGAGCGAGCTGGACCGAAGACTGATATCAGTGTTGCCCTACACAAGCCCAAGAGGACCATCAGGCAACCGGACTGATATGGCTTCGAGGAGATGCTGTCATATGCCCTGGTGACAATGAATGGAGACCCATATACGTATCAGAAGGCTATTGAGAGCCAGGACAAAGAGCGGTGGGTCCAGGTGATGTCCGAGGAGATGCAGTCTCTCCACCAGAACCAGACGTGGCGATTGGTGCAGTTGCCACAGGAGAAGAGACCCATTGGCTGCAAATGGGTCTATAGTCGCAAGGAAGGGCCTTCAGAGCAGGGAGGTATCAGATTCAAGGTGAGGTTAGTGGCCAAGGGATACTCCCAGAAGGAAGGCATCGACTTCAGCGAGGTTTTCTCTCCCGTCGTCAGACATACTTCCATCAGAGTGTTGCTGAGCATTGTAGCAGCTCAGGATTTAGAGCTGGAGCAGATGGATGTCAAGACGGCATTCCTCCATGGGCATTTGGAGGAGAGGATTTACATGGAGCAGCCACCCAGTTTCAGGGATCCAGGATCAGAGGGAAAAGTTTGTTTGTTGCAAAAGTCATTGTACGAGCTGAAGCAGTCGCCGAGGCAATGGTACAAGCAGTTCGACTATTATGTGCGCAGCATTAGACTTTCCAGGTGCGAGTTTGATCCCTGTGTTTATGTTCAGTCTCTTGAGGATGGTTCTAGGGTGTTCCTACTCTTGTATGTGGATGACATGCTTATAGAATGCAAGAGTAGGAAGATTGTGCAGGATCTGAAGGCATCCTTATCTCGGGAGTTTGAGATGAAGGATTTGGGCCCTGCAAGGAAGATCCTAGGCATGGAGATTTTCAGAGATCGAGCCCGGAGGGTGCTGCATCTATCTCAGGGGGCTACATACAGAAGGTCTTAGAGAGGTTCAGGATGAAGGGAGCAAAGCCAGTGGAGCTGCCACTTGCCGGTCACTTCAGAATCTTGAAGACCATGGCGCCACAGACTAAGGTGGAGGCTCAGGAGATGGAGACGGTTCCTTATGCTTCAGGAGTTGGGAGCTTGATGTATGCGATGGTCTATTGTAGGCCAGACATCGCTTATGCAGTGAGTCAGGTTAGCAGGTTTATGGCGTAGCCTAGCAGGGAGCACTGGAGAGCTCTGAAGTGGATATTCAGATACCTGACGGGTTCAGTTGGAGTTGGCATCTGCTACGGACAGTGAGGAGGTGCAGTGGGATACTCTGACATGTCCAGGGAGGCTCAGGGGCTGATTGGCGGTTATGTAGATGTAGACTTCGATGGAGATGTGGATACCCGGAGGTCTACGACAGGCTTCATCTTTAGCCTGTATGGAGGTCCTATTTCTTGGAGATCGATTCTGCAGCCTATCATGGCCCTATCCACTACAGAGGTAGAGTACATCAGGCTGACAGAAGCAGCTAAGGAGGCAATTTGGCTGAAGAATTTGTTGACAGAGATGGGCCTTACTCAGGAGGCCATTAGAGTGCACTGTGACAGCCAGAGTGCACTTCTATTAGCACAGAACTCAGTCTATCATGCAAGGACAAAGCACATCGACATTCGGTATCATCGGATTAGGGAGCTTATGGAGGATGACAAGGTGGAGCTGATGAAGGTACACACCAAGGAGAACCCAGCTGATGCACTTACGAAGGTACTTTCACGGGACAGCTTTCAGAGATGTGTTGGACTGATTCGGCTGATGGACAGAGTGGAGCTGGTTGAGGCCTTGGAACACCAAGGTGGAGATTGTTGTGATCCAGATGGTGTGCCCAAGGCCCAAGGGACCAAGGCTAAGGCCAAGGTCCATCATTCATGAGGGCTTCATGGAGGCTCTAGGGCTAGTTGGGCCCTAGGTTGAAAGGCTGTGGGCCTTTCGGATTCTTGAGGTCTAGGTTATGTGAGCCTCAAGGGACCAACTCTTTATGGGCCAGGTCTGGACCAGGATAGATGAGATTAGGTCGAGTCATGGGTGTACATGGGCTTGGGTTAACCTAATCTCCCATAGAGTTGGTCAAGGGAGTTTTGGGTTTGGGTCACTTGACCCTGTGTTTATACATATACATGCACTGTATAGGTTTGATTAAGCCAAGGAATACAGAAATCATTTCTCCCAAGTCTCTCTCTCTCTCTCTTCTCCCCCTCTCTCTAGCAATTCTCCATGCCCCAGGAGCAAGAAACCCTAGGGTTCTTGCCGCCAGGTCCATAAAAGGCAAGAAAAGAAGGGAGGCGCTAGACCTCCTCCCCCTTTGTGCCGCCTACCAGATCTGCTCTTGCCCCTCTTGCAGCCATCCAAGCATCAGGTCCAGGACTTGAAATCTCTTGAGAAGAGGTTGGTACAAGTTCCTCTCAGATTTGGAGTTGATCTGAGGTCGTTTGAGGTGCGGGTGAGATCTCCATCAACAGATCTATAGGAAAGGCTGTAGTTGGACAGATCTGCAAGGTCTGTCTCCATCTACCTTCTTCCCTATCTAGAATGTCCCAATTCAAGATCTATGAATTGAAAGACCTTGGTCCAGGCCTGATCTAGTTGGGTACTAGATCTTGGATTTTTTAGAGATGATCTCAGAGGTGTTCTTCATCTGGAACGAAAGGCTGACGAAGAAGACAGCAACCAGGCTGATTTCGTCAAGGGCCTTAGATCGAGTCCAGAGGTCTCCAGATTTGTTCGTTGCTGGTTCCGCTGCACCTAAGGTCCATGGGAGGAGCTGGGATCATGCTCCAACAAAAACTGGGTTGCCTCACTGAAAGCGCTAAGTTTGAGTTGGTTTTTATTCTTGACCGTCTACGACAGCGATCAAATTTTGGCACCGTTGCCGGGGATCTAGGACGATTACCAATTTTTTTAAGAAGAAATAAAAGAGAATTGATTGTAGAAAGATTAAAAGAAATAAAATAGCAAGAATTCATTTAAAAGTATAAATTAAATTATAAAAAAAATAATTCAAAGAAATAATCCAGAAATTTTGAATCCACCATGCAAATTAGATTTATTTTTTTTTTATGTTGCAATATTAATTCTTGTGATTAAGATATTAGTATAGCTTATCTCTAAGGGATACGGACTGTATCAGTAGATCACAGCTCATCTTGTTGGAGTATAAACTATCTAAATTTAATTACAAGATCTAAGATTCATTTTAACATACTACGATCTATCTTTCCAAAGCATGTACCATATCCAGAGATCACGGTACGTCAATAGAGGGTATAGGCCGTGTAGGTTGGATCAATACCTCAAAAAAATAAAAAGATATAAAATAAAAGCATAATTTTTTTACATAAAAATTAAATACAAAAAAAAAATAAAAACCCATTTACAGGCTTCATCATATTCCTGGATTGAAGGGATTTAGCCTCGCATCAAGCTCTCAAGCTCCATAATCTCTCAATAATTGATCTCTAAAGCTTCTTTGAATTTTTTTTCTATTTTTTCCTTGCTTTTTCTCTGATTTTTTTCCTCTTAAAGCTTATTCCCAGACCCCCTATTTATAGATAATTTTTTTATATTTTTTGATCACAAAAAGAGTCCTAAAATCTTTAGAAATCGTATAAAAACCTTTAAAAATTTTTCTAGCCGTTGGATCAGGCTTGGATCGCTTAGATCAGTCCAAAAATCAGCCTTTTACTCCTTATCAGGGTTGGATTCAACCACAGCCGTTCAATCTGGGTTCGGATAAGATTTGGGCCGTCGATCAGTGCTTCTGATCTTCTATTCAAAGTCGGAAGCATCCTCAGTCGTTGGACTGCGTGATGGATCACTTCTGGACCATCGGATCGCGCAAAAGAGTCTCCTTATAAAACGACAATAAACAGTAATTGTTAGATCTAAGTCAGATTGAATCTCAGTCGTTGGATCATGCTCAGGATTTTTCTCTCATTGTGAACCACGCCTGTGGACCACGTGAAGTTTTCTATGGACCGCACCCTGGCTCTGTGGACCGATCGGCTGGTCCATCATACACCGGTGGCTATTTTTAAGATTTTTTAGGATATTTTGGCTCTATTTTTGCTCCAATTTTAATCTGAAAAATTAAAAAAAATATGCATTAAATTTTTTAAAAATTTTTCTTTATTTTGGTGCTTAAATTACTTAATTAAATTAACATCTTATTTTTCATAAGTATATCTAATTTTATATATTTTTTAAAATTATTTATTTTTTAAGAAAATTTAATAAATTCATAAAATTTGATTTTTAAGAAGATGTTAGCACCATCAATTATCAAAAATATCTATAATAAATATAATAATATATCACTTATCACACTCTCCAACTTGAACTTTACTCGTCCTCGAGTAAAAAAAAAATTTAGATTTAAGTATCATTTAACTTAAAGTCTCAAATTTCACCAAATAATTTTAAAAAAGGCCATTGATATACAGTAGAGTTTGAGTGAGGTATGTCGTTGGAGTATTAACACTAATCAATATAAGAGTTAAACTAAGAATACTAAATTTTTTTTGATTTTTTTCTAAATTATTTTTACCTTTATCTCTAAATCATTAACCTTCTTGTGGATAAGTACATTGTTACTTCCATCCTTCATTTATTAAACTCTTTTTTTTTATTTTTTTTTAACATTGTACTACTATTGAGTGTCTTAACCTCTTAAGCTTTCTGTTTGACCCATATAGCGAGTTTTTAGCCAATGACTCCCAAACCAGATGGCTTTAGGGCACTAGGTATAAATATCTCTCAAACCTACTTGCTCGAATCAAACAGGCTACGAGTTAAAATAAGCTTTACAACAAAGCTTCCTTGTCCTTCATACCTTTTGATGCGAAACTCAATGCTTGCTTAGGCAAAGAGGTCCGGTTACTCAGCATGAAGTACTTGAAATTTTTTTTTTAAATATATGAAGAAACATATAGTTATCCTAAATAAGTCCATAAAAAGTAAACTCTTCTTTGATGTTGGTAGAAAAATTTAGAAATACTCAAAGAAAACTATTTAAGTTCTGAACTTAACTCTTTATTGAGTTTTCTTAATACTTGATCTGTCGATATCTCACAAACTCTCTAATCTGTACATCAATTTTTTTTTAAAAATGCTTGGTTTAACTCGATTCTTAAATATAATCAGGTGCTTAAATACTAAATACTAACTTACTTGAGGATTTTTAAATTTTTTTTATTTTATTTAATATTTTTTTATTATTCTCTCCCAACTTAATCGACATTGTCCTCAATGGAGTAAGAAAAATGAAGGGTGCATAAAAAGAGAAAGAAAAAGGAGAGATGTTACCAGATCCAAAAGTTTTTTTTAAAATTGGTGCTTTCCCCATCTTAGCCAATATTGCCTTCAAATCCGTATAAAGCAAACTTTGATTAACCTGAACATAATGCAAAAAAAAGTAAAAGCAAAAACTAAAAATTGGATTGCCTCGCAGAAAGTGCTAAGTTTGAGTTGGTTTTTATTCTTGATCGTCTACAACAGCAATCAAATTTTGGCACCATTGTCGGGGATCTAGGGCGATTATCTCTTTTTTTTTAAGAAAAAATAAAAGAGAATTGATTGTAGAAGGATTAAAAGAAATAAAATAGCAAAAATTCAATTAAAAGTGTAAATTAAATTATGAGAAAAAATAATTCAGAGAAATAACCCAGAAATTTTGAATCCACCATGCACATTAGATTTTTTTTTTTTATATTGCAATATTAATTCTTGTGATTAAGATATTAGTATAGCTTATCTCTAAGAGATACGGACTGTATCAGTAGATCACAGCTCATCCTATTGGAATATAAACTATCTAAATTCAATTACAAGATCTAAGATTCAATCTAACATACTATGATCTATCTCTCCAAAGTACGTACCGTATCTAGGGATCATGATACATCAATAGAGGATATAAGCCATGTAGGCTGGATCAATACTTCAAAAAAATAAAAAAATATAAAATAAAAGCATAATTTTATTGCATAAAAATTAAATACAGAAAGAAAAAAATAAAAACCCATTTATAGGCTTCATCATATTCCTGGATTGAAGGGATTTAGCCTTGCATCAAGCTCTCTAGCTCCATAATCTCTCAATAATTGATCCCTAAAGCTTCTTTGAATTTTTTCTCTATTTTTTTCTTGCTTTTTTTTTGATTTTTTTTCTCCTAAAGCTTATTCCTAGACTCCCTATTTATAGATGATTTTTTTATATTTTTTTGATCACAAAAGGAGTCCTAAAACCCTTAGAAATCATATAAAATCCTTTAGGAGTTTTTTCGACCATTGGATCAGGCTTAGACCAGTCAAATCAGCCCAAAAATCAGCCTTTTACTCCTTATCAGTTTCGGATTCAACCACAGCCATTCGATCTAGGTTCGAATGAGATCTGGACCATCGATCAGTGCTTCTGATCTTCTATTCAAAGTTGAAAGTATCTTCAGCCGTTGGATCGCGTGATAGATCGCTTCTGGACCGTCGGAATGTGCAAAAGAGTCCTCTTATAAACCGACAATGAACAGCAACCGTTGGATCTAAGTCGGATTGAATCTCAGTCATTGGATGGCACCCAAGATCTTTCTCTCACTGTGAACCATGCTTGTGGACCGTGCCTTGGCTCTGTGGACCAATCGGTCGGTCCACCATGCACCAGAGACTATTTTAAAGATTTTTTAGGGTATTTTGGCTCCGTTTTTGCTCCAATTTTCACTTGAAAAATTAAAAAAAATATGCATTAAATTTTTTATTTTTTTTATTTTGGTACTTAAATTACTTAATTAAATTAATATCTTATTTTTCATAAATATATCTAATTTCATATATATTTTTTAAAATTATTTATTTTTCAAAAAAATTTAATAAATTCATGAAATTAGATTTTTAAGAAGATGTTAGCACCATAAATTACCAAAAATACCTATAATAAATATGAAAATATACCACTTATCAATAGTCTTTCTTAAAATTCTTCATGCTGAACCATTTCAGCATGGTATCTATGTACGTTGATTAGGAGAGTTCGAACAGCCTCTTAGATCTATCTCTATAGATCTTCATCCCTAAGACGTAGGCGGCTTCTCCTAAATCTTTCATGGAGAATTGTGACAATAGCCATACTTTTATTCTCTATAATGCAGGAACATCTTTTTCGATTAAGAGAATATCGTCCACATATAAAATAAGAAATAAATTACTAAACCATTAGCCCACTTATATATACAGGATTTTTCTCCATTCTTAACGAAGCCATATATTTTGATCATCTTATCAAAATGTATGCTCCAACTCCGAGATGCTTGCTTCAATCCATAAATGGATCTTTGAAGCTTGCACACCTTGGACTCGTCTGTAGATGTAAACCCTTTAGGTCACATCATATACACCTCTTCATTCAGCTTTTCATTTGGAAAAGCATCTTCACATCCATTTGTCAGACTTCATAGTCCAGGTATGCCACTATCGCAAGCATGATCCGAATGGACTTGAGTATTGCCACAGGAGAGAACGTCTCGTCATAGTCAGTACCATAATATTGACGATACCCTTTGACAACTAGATGGACTTTATAGGTCTCAACCTTCCCGTCTGTACCCCTTTTCCATTTGAAGATCCACTTACATCCTATGGGTTTTACCCCTTCAGGTGAATTAACCAATGTTCACACATTGTTGATCTTTATGAACTTCATTATGGATTTCATGGCTTCAAGCCATCTCTCAAAGTCAGACCTCTGCATTGCATCTATATAGGTGACTGGATCCTCATTATTCTCATCGAGCTCAATAGGATCTCCATCTCGGACCAAGAAACCTAGGTATCTATCTGACTGACATGGTACTCTACCAGATCACATTAAGGATATTTGTATATCGGGCTCCAAATTTGTTCTTATCAAATCCGATTCAGATTCAGTTACTATTGTCGGTTCTTCTACCTGTCGAACTTCATCAAGCTCAACTTTAGAGGCACTTGCTCCTTCATTAAGAAACTCCTTTTCCAAAAAGTATACCTTATTGCTGATAAATACCTTTTGTTCAGTAGGGAGGTAAAAGTAGTATCCCCTCATTTTCTTGGGGTATCCTACAAAATTACACTTATCAGATCTAGGTCCGAGCTTGTCGGTTTGTAATTATTTAACATAAGTCGGACACCCCTAGATCTTAAGGTAAGTGAGATTCGGCCTACGTCCTGACCATATCTCATATGGTATTTTACTAACTGACTTGCTCAGAATATTATTGAGCACAAAATAGGCTACTCAAGTGCATATCCCCAAAAGAAGATCGACAGACTTGCAAACCCCATCATGGATCGAATCATATCCAACAAGGTTCGATTCCTTCTTTCTGAGACACCATTGTGCTGTGGTGTCTCTGAAGGAGTTCATTGTGAGAGAATCTCATTCTCTTCAAGATATATCAAAAATTTATTGAAAAGGTATTCATCCCCTCGGTCAGACTGAAGAGTCTTAATATTTTTTTCAGTTTGTTTCTCTACTTCATTACGAAATTATTTGAACATTTCAAATGATTCAGACTTGTATTTCATCAAGTAGACATACCTATACCTAGATAGATCATCTATGAATATAATGAAATAGCTATACCCTCCTCTGGCACTAATGTTTATAGGTCCACAAACATCACTATATATTAGACCTAGAACTTCACTAGCTCGTTCATCTTTTTCAATAAAAGATGATTTAGTCATCTTTTCAAGAAGACAAAACTCACAGATCGACAATGATTCACAATCATTGATATTGTGGATACCCTCTTATGCTAACCTGTTTATCCTGCTTTTGTTAATATGACCGAGCCTGCAATGTCAAAGGTAGTCATATGTGACATTATCTAACTTTGGACATTTATTTGAAGTGCTACATTACACTCATAGGTTGTGACAATATATAGATGATATTTCTTAATTATCCTTGCATTATTGTAACATCATTCATAATGATATCACAATAATCATTCATTATTGATAAACTATAACGATCTCTAACCAAAAGACCAATAGAGATTATATTCATCAAGAAAGATGGACAATAGTGATAATCACTTAAAATGACACTATTAGACTTGAAAACAAGCTTGACAACTCTTAAAGCCTGGATTGAAACTTGACTTCCATCTCCCATATTTAGGAATCTCTCATCGTTCTTAAATTTTTTACTAACTTGAAGTCCTTGCAATGAATTGTTAGATGTATGTCCTAGAAGCCAATATGGCTGACACATTGTAATCAATCTAGGACATAATTTTATACTTAATATATTGATATGATCAATAAAATGATAATTTTTTTTTCATTCAAGTATAATGTGTCCTTAAATCATCCATAAAATTAGTTTCGATATATATTCTCAAAGTATTGAGAATTAGAAATATGTATTTGATTCCTAAAGACTTTCGATCATAGGATCATTATGAGGACGATGATAGATTCGGATAGACTGATGCACAACTCGCTTCCTTCATGATAGATGGGTCTCTAATCTACTATGTAAAGACACAGGGCGATAAGTATGGGTGGTTGTTAGAGAACAACTAGCACTAAGCGTGACCATACAAGAGATCACTTGGATTTCTATTCAATCGTCAGTTGATTGTCTCGATGCTGTAGCTGTGTGTCTGGTTCTTTGACTTGGGATGGTACTACTATTCATAGTGAGACTATTGAAATTTGATTGACACATAAACATGGGTCTCAATGAGCCCTTGTAGTGGATATTGGTGACAGTTGGTCCATTGTAGGAGTAGGGTGCGCATCAAGATAGGATCTATCAACCTTGTTAGAGAGAAGTAGTCTTATGAGATTTGAAAAGCTAGGTCTATAAATCTGTGGCCACAGTAGAGTGATTGATGAAAAAGAGTTTTCATAGACATCACATCTGAATTTGAGCTAATCAAATCTATCATATGACTGATGTTGAGGTTTGACGATTTATCCATGACCTACCATCTAGTCGGGAGTCATGATAGAGGGCCTAAATCATACGTTAACTATATTTAAAGATTCATTTCAGCTCTACTGAGTTGCTACTATATACTGTTAGGTATCACTGGTGGATTGTGAGAGCTCACTAGAATTGTTCTGGATCGACAATCTTTGTTGAGTTAGAGTGGAATTCTTTTGATCCATTGAAAAGAGTTTCAATGATACAATGATAAAGATCGTTGTATATCTCACTACCAGATAGAATTAAACTTATGAGGTCACACAACAAAGGGATCATGTCTGAAATTAGTAATTGAGCTTATGAAGTGTCAATTGAGTTTAGAGAAATTCATTGGGTTCATGGTAACTTTGCTAGCACATGGTTGGACCCAATTCCTCTTTCAGTTAGGATTACTTATTTGATAAGTTAATTCTAACTTAATTATTTGCTGATTATCTACATGAATAAGGTTCATGAGACTTCAATTATTGAGTGTCTAAGGTTATGGATCACATAAATTAAGGATGCAAGTTCCTTATGAATCTCTTTGATAGTTATTATAGGGCACCACTTTGAATTATTCAATTTGGACGTGTTCATTAATTAGAGAGCTTTTAGTTTTCATATGAGGTGTCTCTTGGGTGCAAAATAGGGTGTCTAATTATGGGTGCAAGGGCTCCAATAGTTGGTGCCTAATGGGTTTCCTAATATAAGTTGGATAACTTAAGTTAATAGAAATCTTAATGCAAGTAGGACTTATATTATATAATTGAATAGGATTCAATCTTTGTGCCTATAAAAGGAGACCTCCCCTAAGGTCCTAAAACCATCCAAACCAGCAGCCCCTCACACCCAAAGGCTCTCCCTACGCCCTCTCTTCCTCCCCTTTTCTCTTCTCTTGGGTGTTCTACACGCCCTTCCCTTGGGACGCACATCCCAAGGTGTTTCATATTCGAAGGAGTTTGGGTGTCTCTTTCTTGCTAGTTTCTAGCATCTGGTAGCAGCACATAGCAAGAAAAAATTCTAGAGAAGAGGAGAAGAAGAAGATCAAGGAGAAAGATCAAGTGTTGATCACGATCCAAGCTTCATTCAGATTCAACAGATTGAATTTTGGAGATTCAGAATTTAGATTATAAAGGACTGTTCCAGGTTGATCTCGAGTGGATACTCATAGAGGTCGGATACTTGTGTAGCTAACAAAGAGCTTCATCTCTTTCAAATCCAGATTTAAAGAAAGAAATTATGAAAAAGGTATGTGATTTGATCACAATTTAAATTTCAGTATATATTAATTTTAGCATATGAAATAGATCCATGTGGTTTTATATTGTTATGCATGTAAAATTTAGATTAAAATTATTTTAATCTTATTCTCTATTACGGTGTTTAGAAAATTAAGTTTTGAAACATATATGCATGCCTCAAACCACAAATTCCAACAGTGGTATCAGAGCCATGGGTTTTCATACGCTGAATTTTGATATACATATTTTTGAAAAGGTTTTAAAATTAATTTTTTCTTTGATACATAAGATGTATGGATGAATCTTTAAATCTAAAATTTAATTTTAGATTTAGTTTTAGAATATGTTGGGTATAAAATACCCCCCAACCGAAGTTCATGCCAGGAGTGACCTCTTGGGGATTCTACCGACTTCAACTGCAGATAGACTCCGTCCGGACTCCTATGGGAGTCGGACTGCATCCCCGACTCCAACAGCGGGGCGACTCCAACTGTAGGTAGACTCCATCCAGACTCCTATGGGAGCCGGACTTCATCCCCGACTCCAACAGCGGGGCGACACTAACTGCAGGTAGACTCCGTCCGGACTCCTACGGGAGCCGGACTTCGTCCCCGACTTCGACAGCGGGGTGACTCCAACTGCAGGTAGACTCCATCCGGACTCCTACGAGAGCCGGACTTCATCCCCGACTTCGACTGCAGGGCGACTTCAACTACAGGTAGACTCCATCCGGACTCCTACGGGAGCCGGACTTCGTCCCCCACTTCAACTGCAGGTAGAATCCATCCCGACTCCTACGGGAGCCGGACTTCGTCCCCCACTTCAACTGTAGGTAGACTCCGTCCGGACTCCAATGGGAGACGAACTTCATCCCCGACTTCGACAGTGGGGCGACTCCAACTACAGGTAGACTCCGTTCGGACTCCTACAGGAGCCGGACTTCATCCCAGACTTCGACAGTGGGGTGACTCCAACTGCAGGTAGACTCCGTCCGGACTCCTACGGGAGCCAGACTTCATCCCCGACTTTGATTGCAGGATGACTTCAACTGCAGGTAGGCTCCGTCCGGACTCCTACGGGAGTCGAACTTCATCCCCCACTTCAACTGCAGGTAAACTCATCCGAACTCCTACAGGAGCCGGACTTCGTCCCCCACTTCAACTGCAGGTAGACTCCGTCCGGACTCCTACGGGAGCCGGACTTCATCCCCCACTTCAACTGCAGGTAGACTCCGTTCGGACTCCTACGGGAGCCGAACTTCATCCCCGACTTCGACAGCGGGGTGACTCCAACTGCAGGTAGACTCCGTCCGGACTCCTACGGGAGCCAGACTTCATCCCCGACTTCGATAGTGGGGCGACTCCAACTGTAGGTAGACTCTGTCCGGACTCCTACGGGAGCCAGACTTTGTCTCCGACTTCGACTGCAGGGTGACTTCAACTGCAGGTAGGCTCCATCCGGACTCCTATGGGAGCCGGACTTCGTCCCCCACTTCAACTGCAGGTAAACTCCGTCCGGGCTCCTACGGGAGCCAGACTTTGTCCCCCACTTCAACTGCAGGTAGACTCTGTCCGGACCCCTACGGGAGCAGGACTTCGTCCCCGACTTCGACTGTAGGGTGACTTCAACTGCAGGTAGACTCCGTCTGGACTCCTACGGGAGCCGGACTTCGTCCCCCACTTCAACTGCAGGTAGACTCCATCCGGACTCCTACGGGAGCCAGACTTCGTCCTCCACTTCAACTGCAGGTAGACTCCGTCCGGACTCCTACGGGAGCCGGACTTCATCCCCGACTTCGACAGCGGGGCAACCCCAACAGCAGGTAGACTCCGTCCGGACTCCTACGGGAGTCAGACTTCGTTCCTGACTTCGATAGTGGGGCAACTCCAACTGTAGGTAGACTCCGTCCGGACTCCTACAGGAGCCGAACTTCATCCCCGACTTCGACTGTAGGGTGACTTCAACTGCATGTAGGCTCCGTCCGGACTCCTACGGGAGTCGGACTTCGTCCCCCATTTCAACTGCAGGTAAACTCCGTCCGGACTCCTACGGGAGCCGGACTTCCTCCCCCACTTCAACTACAGGTAGACTCCGTCTGGACTCCTACGGGAGCCGGACTTCGTCCCCCACTTCAATTGCAGGTAGACTCCGTCGGACTCCTACGGGAGCCGGACTTCGTCCTCGACTTCGACAGCGGGCTGACTCCAATTGCAGGTAGACTCCGTCCGGACTCCTATGGGAGCCAGACTTCATCCCCGACTTCGACAGCGGGGCGAGTCCAACTGCAGGTAGACTCCATCCGGACTCCTACAGGAGCCAGACTTCGTCCCCAACTTCGACTGCAGGGCGACTTCAACTGCAGGTAGGCTCCGTCCGGACTCCTACGGGAGCCAGACTTCGTCCCCCACTTCAACTGCAGGTAGACTCCGTCCAGACTCCTACAGGAGCTAGACTTCATCCCCGACTTCGACTGCAGGGCGACTTCAACTGCAGGTAGGCTCCGTTCGGACTCCTACGAGAGTCGGACTTCATCCCCCACTTCAACTGCAGGTAGACTCTATCCAGACTCCTACGGGAGCCAGACTTCATCCCCGACTTCGACTGCAGGGCGACTTCAACTGCAGGTAGGCTCCGTTCGGACTCCTACGAGAGCCGGACTTCATCCCCCACTTCAACTGCAGGTAGACTCCGTCCGGACTCCTACGGGAGCCAGACTTCGTCCCCCACTTCAACTGCAGGTAGACTCCGTCCGGACTCCTACAGGAGCCAAACTTCGTCCCCCACTTCAACTGCAAGTAGACTCCGTCCGGACTCCTATGGGAGCCGGACTTCATCCCCGACTTCGACAGCGGGGCGACCCCAACTGCAGGTAGACTCCGTCCGAACTCCTACGGGAGTCCGACTTCATCCCTGACTTCGACAGTGGGGCAACTCCAACTGTAGGTAGACTCTGTCTGGACTCCTACAGGAGCCGGACTTCATCCCCGACTTCGACTGCAGGGCGACTTCAACTGCAGGTAGGCTCCGTCCGGACTCCTACGGGAGCCGGACTTCGTCCCCCACTTCAACTGCAGGTAAACTCCGTCCGGACTCCTACGAGAGCCGGACTTCATCCCACACTTCAACTGCAGGTAGACTCCGTCCGAACTCCTACGGGAGCCGGACTTCGTCCCCCACTTCAATTGTAGGTAGACTCCGTCCGGACTCCTACGGGAGCCGGACTTCATCCCCGACTTCGACAGCGGGGCGACTCCAATTGCAGGTAGACTCCGTCCGGACTCCTGCGGGAGCCGGACTTCATCCCCGACTTTGACAGTGGGGCGACTCCAACTGCAGGTAGACTCCGTCCGGACTCCTACGGGAGCCGGACTTCGTCCCTGACTTCGACTGCAGGGCGACTTCAACTGCAGGTAGGCTCCATCTGGACTCCTACGGGAGCCAGACTTCGTCCCCCACTTCAACTGCAGGTAGACTCCGTCCGGACTCCTACAGGAGCCAGACTTCATCCCCGACTTTGACTGCAGGGCGACTTCAACTGCAGGTAGGCTCCGTTCGGACTCCTACGAGAGCCAGACTTCGTCCCCCACTTCAACTGCAGGTAGACTCCATCCGGACTCCTACGGGAGCCAGACTTCGTCCCCCACTTCAACTACAGGTAGACTCCGTCCGGACTCCTACGGGAGCCGGACTTCATCTCCCACTTCAACTGCAGGTTGACTCCGTCCGGACTCCTACGGGAGCCGGACTTCATCCCCGACTTCGACCGCAGGGCAACTTCAACTGCAGGTGGACTCCGTCCAGACTCCTACGGGAGCCGGACTTCATCCCCGACTTCAACTGCAGGTAGACTCCGTCCGGACTCCTATAGGAGCCGGACTTCGTCCCCCACTTCAACTGCAGGTAGACTCCGTCTGGACTCCTACGGGAGCCGAACTTCGTCCTCGACTTCTAATACAGGTGGACTCCGTCCGGACTCCTACAGGAGTCGGACTTCGCCCCGGACTTCTACTACAGGCAGACTTTGTCCGGACCCCTACGGGAGCCGGACTTCGCCCTCGACTTCTACTGCAGGCAAACTTCATCTGGACCCCTATAGGAGCTGGACTTCGTCCTCGACTTCTACTACAGGTGGACTTCATCCGGACCCCTACGGGAGCCAGACTTCGCCCTCAACTTCTACTGCAGGCAGACTTCATTCGGACTCCTACGGGAGTCGGACTTCGCCCCCGAGTTCTATTACAGATGGCCCTCACCTATAGTACTAATGCTCAAGGCACCCAACGGTGGACGGCCCGCCAGCAACATTCGAGCTCCTTCCAGATGGATAGCCACCTCTCTCCACCAGACGCCTCAACCGAACCTCGGCCTACATGCCTGGACCCCCTGGCAGGCTGCAGTAACGGCCACGACTCTGCTCCACTTCCTGCGATAGATTTCACGCAGCTCCATCACTCCCTGGCAGGCCACAGTAATGGCCACGACTCTGCTCTACTTTCTGCGATGGATTCTGCGCGACTCCATCACTCTCTGGCAGGCCGCAGTAACGGCCACGATTCTGCTCCACTTTCTACGATGGATACCGCACAGTCTCTCCACCCTCTGGCAAGTCACAACAACGGACGCCGCTCCACTACCCACAACAGGCTCCACGTGTCAGGCCACAATAATGGCCACGATTCCACTCCACTACTCTTCGTAACAAACTCCTCCTGGCTCCAAACGGTGCACTGACAGACGGTTACAAAACATCACCATCAAGCCTGTTGCACCCTCCGCCTATAAAAAGGGAAGACCCCAGATACGTTATTCTCTAAGCTCTAATTTCTATCCCGAAACTCTGCTAAAATTTTTGTTCGAGCACTCCATTCTTGTTGAGGAAGAGAACTGACTTGAGTGTCGGAAGGTCTTACCGGAGCAACCCCACCTCCGATTTAGACTTCTTTTGCAGGTCCCAGCAGCGACTGTAACTCTCTCGACTCCAGCTTCTCCGATGCAGGCAGATTTTTGCACCAACAGAATATATAGTTGATATGTTGTTGCATGTATAGATCTAAATTTTGATCTAAAAAGAGTTCTAGTTAATGTTCATGTGAAATATAGATGCATGCATGAAATCTAAAATTTTTTTACAATCTTAATTTTGATTCATATATATGATATATGATTGCATATTTAGATCATAAATTTATTTTTTAATCTCATTCATGATTAGTATATGAGATATATGATATCATACTTAGATCTGAAATTTTGTTTAGATCTAATTATACATGTATATATATGATATATATTTGTATATTAAAATCTGAAAATTATTTTCATATTTTAAAACTTACTTTTATATAAAAAATTTAGATCTAAAATATGATTTTAGAATCTAAAATTTATATTTATGCATGAGAGTTTTGATCATAAAAAAATCAAAAATTAGGTCATGTAATGGGATTACATCTAAGATTTTTGATTTGAGTCATATGGGTCTAATTCAATTAAGTAATTGATCAAATCGAGTCAAATATTAAATTGAGTTAGATCAATTAAGTTACTAATCATATAATTATTGTTGATCAAATCGATTGAGTCCCATATGTAGAATCAATTAACCTAAAATTACATGGATACTTGAGTTTGTTCCCGTCCATACATTCTGGATGCCCTTTAGCAAAATCAATAAATTCCCTTAAACCTTGGAAGAAATCTAGATTTAATAGGCCATCCTTAAGCCTAGAATATATCCACCTCTAATCTGAACTCATGTTGTCAATCTGTGTTATTATCAGAGAATATTAGCTTTTCATGAAATTATTAGATATATAATGTGTACCTAAACCCCTTATAGCTCCATTTTTACATTGAAAGATAAGGACCTAGCCCATTCAAAAATGAACCATCACTTCCAACAAAGATGGATAATGTATGTCTATATATTTGTATAAATTTTGGTAGCATCTCGTCCTAGTTCTCCAAGTGCACGATATAAAATATGCACCCAGAGAACAAGGAGAGATGATACCAAAATTATATAAATATATGAATAAATATTTAAATCCATCCTATTGACAAGTACAGTAGGCAATTCCAAACTATCCAACTGGACAATTTAGTGCCCTCTCACATCAGTGATGAGTAGGACACTGAACAGATTTCTAAGTTTAAGAAAAACTCTACCAAAAATCCAATAGAGTTTTCCCATGAAATTTCAAACATCATCAAAAAATTAATATAAAAATCAAACATTATCAACTTTTCTATAAAACAATAGTGTACAAGGGAAATGTAAAGGGTCTCTCTATAGCTCATATTAATAGACATCTGTATAGGACATTTATATATAAACCAGTCATTTGAATTTTATACTTAAAAACAAAAGATGGTTGGACAAATAATATAAAACGAGTAGATTCCTGAATCCAATAAGAGATGTAAACAGAATTCAGCAGCATCAAGAGCCAAAATATCCATATCCAAATGAAAAGGTAGACTCTGAGTGAATATGTAATTAATCTTTTCAGAAATAATACTTGTGTTCGGAAGTGCTGAAGGCAAGCAAGAACTAACTGGCACTTTTCACTAAGATTGGCATTGGCGTTCTAAGAAATAGGCCCAAATATATGGTCATAAACAGACCTAAAAATCCCCACAAACTTGATAAACCAAAAAATATAAGCTATTTAATTACAAATTAACAACAGGATTGGAGGCTAAAGATAAGATTTCTTACCTCATAGCAAGTCAGCACATTTAACAAGTTAAGAAGGATATGATAGAGGGGTATCTTTTCCTCCTTGCTTCAGCTTCATTCAGATCCAACCGCATGTCATGAACATGCCAAATTTGATGTGCACTATTATCGATGCATAACAAGCAAGGAGAAGCAAAATAATATACACAATACTTCTATTTGTCATGCACAAGACAGCTCCTCAAAGTAAACTATCATCCTACATCATCTACAAAAATTTTTTAATTCATTTTATAGATGCTGAAGCATTTGATAAATTAATTTCATAAAGCAAAAATAGTATTAAATTCATTTCTTGCACTCTCACAAAATATCCATGGAGATGCACTACTATATGAAGGAAACAAATTTGATGTCCTCCTCATGGGAGTGAGGAGTCCGGGACCCGCAAGAGTCGGGAAGGTACTTCATCATATTTGTGGGGCAGAGCCAGAGGGAGCTAGGAAGGGCATCCATCATATTCATGGGGCAAAGCTAGAGATCTCAGGATGGCAGGACAAGCAGTGGTGGAGGAGGACTCCTCACTTCCGTGACTTCAGCCTCTTCTATGGCCTAACCCCCCATGTGGTCTCGCATCCTCCGTGCCCTCCCCCTCCCCCCCGATGGTCCTACCTCCTTCACGCCTCCCCCCTCTGACCCCTATCTTTGTCTTAGAGAGAAAAATCAAGAAAAAAAAATCATTGAGGAAGGAGGGACTCACAAGCTTCGAAGCTCGCTGCCATCGGCTCATCGCACGTCGATGTCTCGATGCCGACGTCACTATTTTTCTCCTCCTCCATCGCTTGGATGCCACTTGCCTCGCCAGACGTGGTCACCCAAATCGGCCAATCCCTAACCCTAAATGCCATCACCCAGAAGAAGAGCAGAAGAAGAAGGTGAGAAAATGTAACCTTTCATGATATGCGAGAAGACATGCAGGGTAGGGTGTTTTATTTGCTTAGGCAGTGGAAAGATTTAATTTTGATGGTCCATCCCATGGTGGATAACACGCCACACCACCCCTTGTATTTCACCAATTCCTGATTGTGCGTTCTCCACCATGCATGTACTCCAGGATTTGCCTTGGTCCACTTGAACCAAGTGCATCCAAAAATTTCTCAGTGAAAAAGATTTTTAGATGGAAGATTTTAAGTCCAATGATTAGATCTGGTTATAAGTAACCTATTTCTTGATCAGATCCTAATATTGGATTCAAACCCAACCTAATAGAAGATTGGATCAAATTGGATTAGGTCCATAATCAAAATTTTTGACCCAATAGGTCATTTGTGTTGGGTCGGTCTATATATAACCAGATCCCAACATAAAAATTTTGGATTTGAATCGAGTCCGAGTCAAGTCTAGATCATAAAAAGCCAACTACATCTTAACTTAATAGAACTTCAATCATTGTTCAAACTTTGTTTCCATTCCAATGGGACAACAAAAGAAAATCACAGCCATCCATAGCATGACCATGCAGTGGGACCTACGACTACCAGTCATAGCGCACATATAAGACTCGGGTCAAGGGGATAGATCAGGCTCACTATTCCAACACTGACTTGAGATGGGTACGGATTGAATACATGATTTTTAATTATTAGTTATGCTAAATTTTATCATAAAAAAATTATATATTATTTCAGCTTAAATAGTTGTACTAATTAATTTCTTGATGATAAGGATATTTTAGAACAATAACATAGAATTCTCAAGAAATTAAAATTAAATTATTTTTAATTTTTGATATTTGATAGACATTTCTAGTTTCTTTTCGTTAATGATGATAATAATTTATTTCAGTGCCAATTATTTTTTGTTCATGGTGTATATCAAAATTTCATGAAATTTAGATAAAAACTCTCTATTCACTCAATCATGAACCTTTCCTACCTCATTTTATTTTTAGCTGCATATTTGAAAATTGAGGAAGCAAGGGAGATATTCACAATATTTATGAAGGAAATAGAAATAGAAATAAATTTCATTTCAAAATTTACAAATAGAAAGTTATTCTGTTTCTAAATTTGCAAAGAAAAATATAATTCATTGCAAACTTTAAAAATAAAATAAAAATTTTGTTTCAAATTTTACAAATGAAATCAAAGTTTCATTTCAAATTTTAGAAATAGAATATGTTTCCATTTCTAATTTAGCAATGGAATTATGATTTTGTTTCTAAATTAGAAATGAAAATAATTCTATTACTAACATAAAAATAAAAACACCATTCTATTTCTAATTTAAAAAGCAAAAAATTCAATCCATTTTTATATTTTAGTATAAATAAAAAAATCACTAAATTAATTTTGGTGGATACATTGATGAATTTCTTGATTGAGCGGTTATTTACTTGTATAATCGCATAAAGATAATTCTTGATAGAGCAATTATTTCTTGATGGAGTAATTAGAAATTGCTCGGGTTAGAGCCGGATGTGGTGGCTAATCTTAAGGTTGAAGGAGGTGCTAGGGACAATGGCTGCTCTGTAAGTTGGAGAGACCGAGAGAGGAAGGCATGAGCTAGGTGAAATTGTCAATATGAGAATATTTGAAAAGTGATCATCAAATGTTTTAATAGTTAAAATAACTGAATTGGTTATACATATACTAGTTAATAATATATTAAGTTAATTTATGCAATACTTAAAAATTTTATTTTAATTTATTATAAAATATAAAATAATATTAAAATAATTTTTAATCTTGAAACACATTACAAATGGAAAAATTTTTATTGCTAAGATTAGAAATGGATATTAACTATCTGATGGTAAATTAAAAATGAAATCTCATTTCATTTCTGAAATTAGAAATAGAAATTTTTTCGTTGCTAACATTAACAATGAAATTTTGTTCTATTTCTCAATTTAGAAACAAATGGCTTTTTCGTTACTAAAATAGAAATGAAAGTACTATCTGTTGTTAAAATTAGCAATGAAAAAAGTTTTCATTCCTAATTTAGCAATAGATGACGGTTTCATTTCTAAATTTAGCAACAATTGGTACTTCAATTTCTAAATATAAAATAAAAACTTTATCCATTTTAGAATTAGAAACAGAATAATTATCTATTTCTAAATTTAGCAATAGAAAGCTTTTTATTTCTAATTTCTGTTGCAATTCCATTTCTAATCTATTTCAAAATTTTTTGCCAAATATTGGTGCTTAATTTAGAAATGAAAAGTTTTTCATTTCTAAATTCTATTGCAAATCCATTTCTAAACCATTTCTAATATTTTTTATCAGATTTTATTTCTTTTTCATTTCAAATCCATTGCAGATTAGAAATGAAAAAAAATCAATGAAAATGCCTGATCAATAAATCAAACCAGCTCGAAAGGGTCTCGAGTCGATTCCAGTCAAAATTGAGTCAACTCAGTAGACATTCCAGCAACTCATTGCTAAATTTCAGATCAGGATATTTTGCATAAATAGTTTCAATGTTTCAGATCAAATCTTAAGATTTTGAATATAAGATTTTATAGAAATTAAATTTTAGATCTAAATTTTATAAATCATATAAATCACATATATAAATTCTAGATCCAAAATAAATCAGAAGCACATATCTAACATATGTAACATAGGATCTAATTCTAAAATATGAAATACATATAATTTATGTTCGTGGTTCTTCTTCATGGGACATCACAGTGGCTCCCCTATATGCCATAAGAGAACCCATGGAATGAGAAGAGAGGATCTTTAAATCCTATTTACTCATATAACCGGATGGCCTAGTAATGCACAATCCGAGTACTAGACTACTAGGACATCTAATCTTACATATCATATATGTAACATGAAGAAATTTAGATCTAATCTAAATCACTTCAGATCTGATCATTTCTTTAGATCACATCTAAATCAGATCAAAAATATCTCATGCTTCACTAAAATTAGATTATAAGTCATAAATTTCTTTAGATCTCATTTAAACATATTCATGATTTAAGTTTTTAGATCAGCACATACGATGACAATCTCATAATCAGTACGTGCGATCAATAATCAACTAATTTTAGATTAAAAATTAGATAATAAATCATAAATCTTTTTAGATCTCATCTAAATATATTTATGGTTTAAGTATCTAGATCAGCACGTACTAGGACAACCTTTTCACCGTAACCCTTTACAGCAGGACAACCTTATAACCAATATGTGCAATCATTGATTAATTATTTTTAGATTTTTATACATATATGATCATGTTAAAAAGAATCTATGGTCTGATATCAATTAAAGGAAAGCTAGGGCAATTTATGCATGATTTTTTAAAAATTTTCTCGTGGTAGAAAAGAACTGGATTAAACTATTTAATCTACCATGTGTTAGAATGCGTAGGCGATTTCATGCATATATTTTAAATTTTTTTTGAATAAATTATAATAAAAAATAATTTAATTAATTTAATTAATCTAATATGCATATGATCTAATCATCAAATCAATCTACTATAAGATCTATGATATGATATATTGCATATAAAATCTAAAAAATACTAAAGATAAAATCAGCATGCATGCATGTGAGCAGTAAATCAAATCTACTTCTAATTTGAGTTCATAACTTGATATCTTTGCATGGGTTGATGATTGTCGCTGTTGAGAGATATAGTAAAGAGGATCATCACTGGTTGCTCGTAGTCGTACATGCATCCAGCCTCTACGGAAAGTCCACTTGAAGCTCCGATCTGATCGATCTTCTCAAAAGTGCTAGCTCGCGCGAAGACCTTCTTCTTGATTGATTTGGATCTTTTCTTCAAATCTCTAGGACTTTTTTAGAGATTGAAAATGGACTTCTAGAGAAGATGAAAAGGTGAAAGAAAGATAGAGGAAAAAATAATTTTTTCTCATATTTTTTTCTCTTCCCAAATCCTGAGGACCAAAACCCTAGAAATCAGCTTTTGCATTAACCCAAAGAGAGAGGACTCTCCTCCTCTTTTTCATGCCATGGAACCATGCCCAAGCCCTTTCATGTGAAGAACTCTTCTTCTAATATCTTATACATACAAAAGAAATCACAAAAACCCCTTTTATAGGCATGTAAGGAGGTGGGGTGAAGAGTCCAAGAGAACATGGACTCTTGATATGTTGTCACCCCTACACAAAAATTCATGCTAAAAAAATATGGGATGCCCCTTCCCATATTTTTTTATGATAAATAAATTCTCCAATTGATTTTTCACAAAATATCTCCTCAAAATGTCACATATATAAGGAGAAAAAAATAAGTTGGCAGCAAGATCTTAGAGATAATGTCAAACATTATCTATATGGTATCCTATTTCAAATCAGATTTGAACATACCATTTAAAACCAGATCCTAACCAAATTTGGACGTGAGATAGAGAAGGAAAAAAACTCTTTGGAATGAAAAAATCTCATACAAAAACTATTGTGTGGGAGGATATATGGCATCAAAGTGGGAAGTTCATGGAAGAAGAGTCCTATTCCAATATAGACTATTAATTTTTTTTATTTGAATCCAAACCAAATTACATCTGGTTTAATCCAAATAAAATATATGAAATCCAATCTAATTAAATTCATAAATCTTTAATCAAATCTCAATCAATTAAAAATTAATTAAACCAAAGTCCTGATCAAATCAGGAATAATTCTCCCTTAGCGATTAGATCATCTCATAACCTAATCGGGTCAAACCTAATTGAATCTAATTCAATTAGATTTTATTTAATCCTATTTGCTTAATCAAATTGAGCTAATCAATAATTTAATTACTAATTAATTCTCTATCAATTTATTAATACTTAATAAATTAATTTATTGTAACTTTTGCATAAGGTTAACCATCAACCGAATTGATGATTAAAACTTTGAACGATTCTTAATCATTGATCAGTCACATGATCAGTCAGAAATTTCTTTTGAGTGTGACCTTATAGGTTCGAACCTAAATTGATAGTACAAGAATAACTTTCTGAACCAATCGATATAACCATCTAGCAATGGTGACCCGACGTCCGGATAGGTCGAATGAAGGTGAAGCAACATTCAAGAATCTATTGGTGTATCATTACCGTATAATTCATCCCTTTGACCCTAATGCTCAAGGAGACTTAAGATTTAACTGTCAATTCTAGATAAGTCATTTACATTATATTTTAATCTTTTTCAAATCCATATGGATTATCTGAGCTCAAGTTTTGCTAAATTAAAATATATTGATATATTAACTCCTACTAATTCGGAGGGGTCAATCCTATCTTGACTCATGCACCGACTTGATAAGTAGTTGACCACACCCAAAAATTTTTTGTCACCGAATTAGAAACTCAGTTAGTCCAACATCAAATTACAGTGACTTGTTTCCAAGTACTATGATGATCTCAGATCGGAGAAACACATATCCATATCCTTCACGAGCTACTTTTGATAGTAGAGTGCTCCGTAGTTGGTCACATTTAGTGATGGTGTACTCCTACATCTCACCTACATGCCATACAAGTGTCTCCACACCATTTGGTTACGAGGACAACCAATGCATATGGCACACAATGACCTACACTTGATATCGCTATCATCCTAGTAATAGTGTATCGTTTGATCGCGAACCAATTTAAGGATTATGCGATAAATTCTCTTTTATCGATCAAAATATCCTAAGGACTTCATCACAGCATAGGAGCTTATTAGAAGATGTAATCTTGTGATGAATAAGGTCAAATAATTTTTATTATTTATCAATTAATATATAATTATATTTAGCACAATCGTCAAATGATTGATTTTAGGACACATTTTCCAACAACTCTCATTTAGACTAAAGCCAATCAGTATAGTATCATATACCCATCTTCGATTCATCATCTCAGAACTCCTAGATACTGAGGCTTTAGTAAATGAGTTGGTCAAGTTCTATTTTTCGTCGATCTTTTAAAGATTGACGTCACCTTAACAGATTTTTCGAATAAGGTGGTAGGATGCAAAATGCCTAGTAAGCTAATGAGACTTCAGCTCCTTGGCATAAGCTATGGCCCTGGTGCTGTACAATACAATAGGACCATCATCGGAGGGTGCCACTCCTAGCTTGCTAGTGAACCTATACAATCACATAGCTTTCTTGCAAGTACCGAATGCTGTAATGTATTCTACCTCGCAATTTGAATTTGGCTATATTATTCTGCTTGGAACTTTTCCAGCAGATTGCCCCATTATTTAGGATAAGGATGTATTCCAACACATTCTTGCTATTATTATATTTAACTAAAAATTAAAATCAAATTCAATAAGTTTTAAGTCAAATTCTTCATAATCGAGTCACCGATCTTTAGTATTTCTTAAATACTTAAGGATGACCTTCCAGTGATTCTTATCCAGATCTTGTAAGTATTCACTCACTATCCTAGTGAGTATAACATATCCGATCTCATACATGGTGTACATGATAGAATAAATTCTACTCATAAATACTTTATGTATGTCAGACTGGAAAAATCCAAGTAGCCTCTTAGATTATCTCTATAGATCTTCATCCCTAAGATGAGAGATATTTTTCCAAAGTCCTTTATGGAGAACAATTATAATAGCGAAACCTTTATTCCCTGCAATGGAAGGAATGTCATTCTCAATTAAGAGAATTTTATTCACATACAAAATAAGAAATACACTCACAGAACTATTAACCAATTTGTATTTGCAGCATTTTTCTTCGTTCTCAATGAAGCTGTGTTTTGATCACTTATCAAAATACATATTTTAATTCTGAAATATTTAGCATTGCCATAAGAGAAAATATCTTGTTATGGTTAATACCATAATATTGACAATATCTTTAGGCAACCAGATGAACTTTATAGGTCTCTCTACCTTCTCATCTGTGCTCTCTGATCCTATTGGAGATCTATTTATACTCTATGGGTTTTACCCCTTCGAGTAGATCAACAAGTGTCCATATGCCGTTGACCTTCATGGACTCAATTTCAAACTTTATGGCTCCAAGCCACTAATTGGAGTCAGACCTCTGCATGGCATCCATGTAGGCGATCAAATTCTAGTTGTTCTCATCGAGTTCAACAGAATCATGCCCCAGACCTAGATACCGAAGTATCTATTCGATAGACACAGTACTCTACTGGATCTCCTTAATGGTTCCTCTACAATGGATTTCAAATTTGATCTAATCAAATCTAGCTCTATGGATTAACCAGATTGTGTCGATTCTTCTACCAGTCGAACTTCATAAGTTCTATATTAGAGGCATCAGTACCTTCACCAAGGTACACTTTTTTAAAAAAAAATACCGGACAACTCTTGTTCTTTATCAAGGTAGAAGTTATATCTCCTAAATTATTTGGAGTGCCCTACAGAATAATATATATAGGATCAGGATCCAAGTTAATCGACCTACAAATGTTCGACATAAACCGAATACTCCCAAACTCTAAGATAAGAAAGTATTGGCTTACACCTAGTCCATATCTCATATGGAGTCATTGTGACTGATTAATTCAGAATTCAGCTCAGAACATAATAAGAGTCTTAAGAGTATAACTCTAAAATAAAATTGAAAGATTTGTTAACCCCATCATGGATCGAACTATGTCTAACAAAGTCGATTCCAATAAGAAAGAATTCTATTCTCTTCTAGATATGACAAAAATTCATCGAAAGATATTCTCCTCCTTGGTCTGACCGAAGAATTTCAATGCTTTTCCTAATTTGTTTCTCTACCTTATTATGAAATTGTTTGAACATTTTAAATAATCTAAATTTATGGCAAATATGTTCATAGATCCAATACATCAGTATGTATTAGATTCAGAACATCATTGGCTCATTCATCTTTTCTAGCAAAAGGTGATTCAATCATCTTACTAAAGAGATAGGATTGATAAGTTGATAATGATACACAATCATCAACTTCGAGAATTATCTCCTGTTGATTCTATTTTTGTTAAATGATCGAGCCTAAATTATCAAAGATAGACATTTATGACATTATCTACTTTAAGAAGTTTGTTTATTATGTACAATACACTAACAGACTGTGACTATTTATAAGTATCATTTCTTAGTTGTTCACATGATTTTGACATCATTCATAATGATATAATAACAATTATTAGACAATAGTGACAATCACTAAAATAACATTGTTAGAATTGAAAACTTGCTTGAGAATTCCTAAAATCAGGATTGAAACATAACTTCCATCTCCAACATTCAGGAATCTCTTGCTGTTTTCAAACTTTCTACTAATCTGAAGTCATTCCAACAATTTGCACAGACTTTCGGTATCTAATATCTAGGTAATAGTATCACAGATAGAGAAATCACAAGGTGTTATCATATAAGTATCTTGTCCAGCAACTCTTTACTGATTTTTCTTCCTTAGTCTATTCAGATCAAGGGACTCTGTCAGACTAGATTAATCTTAGACTCTTTTGTCAGCTTAGACTCATTAGTCCAAGCACGACTCTTTTGCACCTTTTTTTTTTCTTAAAAAATTGTTGGCCCACTGAAGACACATCTTCAGAGGTGCAAAAAGAACTCCTTCAACATTTGAAGGATTTTCTCCCACTGAGCATCAACAAATTTGCAACTAAAATCATGTTCTTTGCTCTCAAAACACAACACATGGTGATATGATCATTTGGCCACTTCTGATAAGTACTTTTGATCGCATCATATATGTTGGATATGAAAATTTCAGGTGCTGGATCCATAATCATATGTAGAATTCATTCGTGCTCTAGAACTATTTGCAACTTTTGATACCATCTATCGAAGTTGGGTCCTATAAATAAATCACTATCAAATAGTAAATGGAGCAATGTACATCTAGCCATAATTGAAAAAAAAATATAAGACCTCTATTTTTATGAATTGATTAAGCCTAAAGACTTAGACTTTAGTCTAAAGGTTATTCCACTATTTTAATCGAATTGGTAGCCTCTATCTCAAATCCAAAAAATTACTCTAATTTCTTATCGGGTACTAGAATCCACACAGACTGCACATGAGCCCGACTTTGGCCGGCTCATCCATGTACATCTATGGTAATATTTTTAACCAATTATTTTAATAAATAATTTTTAGTAATTGATTTAGCCCCAAGTAATTTTTTAGTTGACTTTGGTCTTCTCTGTAAGCTTTGGTTAGGTCCAACCATTAACATGATCATACTTATGAATCCAACTATCAAATAATCAAGTCCGACTTTATCTAGCTAACTTAACCACTTGACAGAGAGACTCGACTAGTCATCATATTATTGAACGATAATTTCAATAGCAGATGAACACCAGACCTTTGGGCCTCCAATAATCATCATACTAATGGATCCATTATCACCCAATTTAATGAAAGGCTATGATCTAGTTATCCCCATAACTAGCTCATTTTAGGAATCTAATAATTTAGAAGATTTAATTTATGAGTCAAGAGAAGAGAAGAGATCAACTAGCAAACCACAATCCTCTCACCGACTTCATCAAGTCATTGAATTGGATTAGGATCATGCTGGTTGAAATGGTATCTTGATCAGTCACACTGATCAACCTTAATGGCATGGGTCAACTTGAATCACTTAACAATCTAATCAAGACATAATTCATCAAATTGGTCAGGTAAGTGAGATCGGTAGGAGGGTCTGCTAAGCTTGCCTTAGACACCATCGAAATGGTCAGGTAAGCCACTCTCAATTAAAAACTATCGATCAAAATGCCAAACTTATCTTAGACATCAATTAGTTAATTAGTTTCGATTTGATCAATCTAATAATTCAGGTTCAACCACTCAGAAACAATCAAGGTCTATTTGGTCTAATCAAAGACATAGACTGGACCATCTACAACTATTGTATTAGAAAATTCTTAATTAATCTAATTCAATATTTGATTAGACTTAATCAATTTCTCTACATGATCAATTAATTCTTTGGTTCTAATCTTAGGTCTAACCTAATTAAAAAAACTTGATTTGAGCTAACCCATGCCTCCATATTTTATGCAATATCATTAAATCTTAAATCACAATTTTAGATCTATCGATTTTACATTTAATTCTTAATTAAGTTTCAGCATTAACATAGATTTAGGTTTTAGGTTTGAAATAATTTCAACCTTTTCATTTTGTAAATAATTTATAATAAATATTATGCAAAGATTTTTTATTCTAAAATTGGGTCGACTCAATCACCATTGAGTCGGCTACACAAGGGGACTGGGTTAACTCAGTTCAAAATTGGGTCGGCTCAATAATTATGCGAGTATGATTTAGATCTGAAAAATCTTGCATAATCCTAAAATAAAATCAATCATAAACACCTTTTAGATCATATCTAAACCTGTTACGATTCAAAATTTTATTTTCTCATGATTAAATAATTTTAATCATATAGATTAGATGTCTTACATTTCATACAACTTTGTATCACATATAACAAACTTAGGATTTCAAGATCTAAGATTTTGTAAAAATGTCAGTTCTTTCTTTTGCGTTCTTCTTTATGGGATCTAATCACATAGCACCCCTACATACTATAAGAACACCTAATCGAATGGAAAGAGAGGATCTTTAAACCCTTCTTGCTCCTATGATCGGACGGCCTGGCGATCAATCCAATCCAAGTACTTGCTAATTGGATCATCTAATCTAATCACATATCATTTATGCATGAATTTAGATCTAATTTAAATTACATCAGATCTGAATATAATTTTAGATCACATCTAAATCAGATCATAAACATCACATGCATGACATAAAATTAGATTTTATCAACGATCAGCACAAACTAGGATAACCTTTTCACTGTAAAGGGTAAACCCTACAGCAGGATAATCTTATGTCAGTTTATACGATCAACTATTAATTAAATTTAGATCAAAATATCACATATCAAATTTAAATAAAATTAAATTTTAGACTTAATATGCACATAAATCATGTCATAATGAACCTAAACTCTGATACCACTATTGGAATGCGTAGGCGATTTCATGCACGTATTTTGAAATTTTTTTGAATAAATTATAGTGAAAGATAATTAGATTAATCAAATTAATCTAATATGCATATGAACTAATCACCAAATCAACCTACTATAGGATCTATAACATGATATGTTGCATATAAAATTAGAAAAATATTAAAGATAAAATCAGCATGCATGCATATAAGCAGTAGATCACATCTACTTCTAATCTGAGTTCAAAACTCGATACCTTTGCATGAATTGATGATCGTCATAGTTGTGAGATATGGTAGAGAGGGTCCTCACTGGTTGCTCATAGCTGCACACACATCCAGCCTCTATGAAAAGTCCACTTGAAGCCCCGATCTAATCAGTCTTCTCGGGAGTACTAGCTCGCGTGAAGACCTTCTTCTTGACTGATCTGGATCCTTTCTTCAAATCTTTGAAATTTTTTCAGAGATTGAAGATAGACTTTTGGATAAGATGAAGAAGTAAAAAAAAGATAGAGCGAAAAATATTTTTTTCTTATATTTTTCTCTCTTTCCAAACCCTGAGGATCAAAATCCTAGAAATCAACTTTTGCACTAACCCAAAGAGAGAGGACTCTCCTCCTCTTTGTCACGCCATGAAACCATGCCCCTGTTGGGTTCTGGCCATATAGCAGAAAGTCATTTTAAAAATTTTAAAACCAAACAAGTCAATATCTTTAACATATAAAACTATCGAACTGAAATCCAAACCCTAGAATCACCTTGCCGATATTGATCAAAACAAAACAAGCATGCAAAAAGGGATAGAATTTTTACTTTCTCCAAAATGACAATGTGGCATGTTGGTGATCTCCACGAGACTTTAAAGTAGAAGTTCTCTAATGATGATCCACACAGAAGTTGGCTAAGATCCTTCCTAATCGGTGCGCTGCTATAGCCTTATCTTCTCAAGAATACTGCCGGCTTCAAACTCAAAAAACGATCACGCCAAAGCCCAATCACCTCCAAATTTACCACCAAGATCATGCTAAGAAAAAACTCTTCAGATATCTTACAATCTAGGATTTGATTTTTAGCTCCAACATATGAAAAAATCAAACTCTAGGGCACACTAACAATACTTGCTAATTCTCTCACCACCCTTCTTACAAACTTTACCACTCAATTTCTCCTTGTCTTTTTTTCAAATTTTTTTCAAAATTTTCCCTCTAATTTATATGCCACTTATCTCTAGTTTCAATCTAAAATCCTAGCACATGGGCCATATGGGATGTCCCATATATATACGGGACCAAGAGACGTGAGATGGGACCATGGGGAGCCAATCTTTGACGCTCCACTTTCTCATGCAGTGAATAACTTCACTGTGTGGAATTATGGTGCAAGAGAGCCTTCACATAGAATCTCTTCTGCATGCCATAAAAATTCTATTTTAAATTGGTGACAAATCATAGGAATTCTGGTTGATCATTTAAGGCAATGCGTTAAGATAAGAGTCTTCATGAAGGACTCTTCATCTTCACATGCTAAAATGAGTGGGGCAGCATTTATTTTTTAGCATGGCATCTGGTGGGCATAGAGAAATCCTTCTCCACTTGAAATTATTTCAAGTTGAATAAGAATCCAATTAAGATAGACCCAATCCTATTAAGTCAAAGACAACTGGTCTAGGTTAGCTCAAACACTTTGATCTAAATCAATTTAGAAACTCACTAAAAGAAAAGAGAATTTTTATGATGAATTTATTGATGATGAAAATATTTCCATCGCCAATAAGACTATTTCAATAAAAAATTAAATTCATTGCTAATAATAAAATATTTATGATAAAAATTAGTTTTCATCACAAATAGCTTCATATTTGTGATGAAAAAAAAATTCATCGTAAATACCTATTATTTATGATGAAATTAATCAACATAAATAATAAAATATTTATTATAATTTTAAATTTTAAAATATTTATGATAAAAATAGTTTCATCATAAATAATATAAATATTTATGATGAAATCTTATTTTTCATCATAAATATTAATTATTTATGATGAAAAATTTTCATCACTAATATTTAAAAAAATTAAAAATTTAAAAAATGAAAGATTATTTATGACAAAAATATTACATTATAAATAATAAAGTATTGATGATGAAAATTAAATTTTTATCATAAATAACTCATTATTTATGATGAAAGTTTGTTGTTGCTAATATGTGAAAAAAATAAAAAATTTTAAAAATTCAAAACTTATAGATTATTTGTGATGAAAATATTATGTCGTAAATACTAAATGTTGGTGACAGAAAGTTATTTTTCATCACCAATACTCCACTATTTATGATAAAATTTTTCATCATAAATAATGAAAAAAACTAAAAATTTAAAAATTATAGAATATTTGTGATGAACAAATTTACGTCGTAAATAATCTATTATTTGTGATGATCAAAAAATTATTGATTATTTATGATGAATATTTTTTATCACTAATATATGAAAAATAAAAAATTTTTAATTTTCAAAAATGATACTATTAGCGATGTAAAATTTTTTGTCATAAATAATCAAGTGCATTTACGATGGAAGCATGAATTTTCATCGCTAATAAGTCTGTTATAAAAATTTAAAAATAAAAGATAATTTGTGATAGAAATTTTTTATCTTAAATAATCCATTATTTGTGATGCTAAATCAAATATCTATCATAAAATCATTGCTTATTTATGATGAATACTTTTCATCATCAATATTTAAAAAATAAAAAAAATAAAATTTCAAAAACTAGACTATTAGCGATAGAAAATAAGATTTCCATCGCTAATACCTTTTTCTATGATAAAAAATTTCATTGTTAATATTTAAAAAATTTTAAAAATTTTAAAAAATTTTCTTATTGAAGAATGTTGAGATATATTATAGTAAATTTTTTTATATTTATAAAAATAAATATTAGATAGTTTTTAAAAAATAATATGTGTCCAAAAAATGTTTGTACAATATTAAGATGAATACATAGTAATATAAAAAATTAAAATTAAAATAAAGTTATTTATAAAAAAATAAAGATAATATCAATTAAGATAAAGTTTAGAGAATGATAATTTTAGATACTTCAGATATATAGAATACAGGTCAAAGTATATATGCATCTGTACAAATGAGTGATTTATATATAAAAACAGGGAGATACACCAAATAACATATAGATGGAGTGGTAAAAAAAGAATTGATATTTAATATCTCTAAACCAAGTGAAATAAAGAAAAAAGATTTATATACTCGATCCTAATGAGTTTAGGATCATAGCTTAGTTGAGTTGAGGTGAGGTGAGTTATATATTTATAAAAATAAATATGATGTTACTTCTCTATAAAAAAAAATGAATACTAATGTAGTACAAGGAGAAGAGTCCTTTACATTGTTAAATTTTTTGGTATAATAATGTGAATTGAACCCTTCATGATTCTTATCACTTAAATTATGATTCATTTTAAATTGAGTATTTTATCTCTAACAAGTAGAGTTATTTGTACTAAAAATATTTTAATAATTACATGCAACTTTTAACAGATTAGTAATTTATAATAAATTTATAAACAAAGCTATGCATTTTGTAGGAGCAGTAATGATTATGAATCTATTTTAATAAATAAGTTAATTATTTCCTGTAATGTCATAATAGCCATGCACTTATATTTATATATAATATATATAAATATATCTACACATCAATTTAGTGGGATCTAATAAGTCTTTTGAACAAGATTCTAGATTATTATATATATTATATAAATTTATAAATATATATATTTATATATATATATATATTATATATATGTATGTATATATATGTATTATTTTTCTATGAAAGCATCACATTGCTTATGCTTTTTTCGTCACAAATTTTTTTAAAAAATAGAAATTTCTTTTTTTAGTAATTATTAGTGATGAAATAGCTTTTCCATCGCTAATAAAGTAATTAATGATGAAATTTTTTCTTTCATTGCAAATAATATTTTTGTGGGGGGAAATTTTTTCAGTGGAAATTTTTTTTTTGGCGAGAAGTATTAGCGACGAAAATTATTTTCATCATTAATAAGATTATTAGCGATAAAATTTTTTATTTCATCATAAATTATTTTTTTTAAAAATTATTAACGATGAAAATTTATTATTAGTGATGAAAATTTTTATCGCTAATATGTCGCGTCCCGTCAAATCCCATCTGAAACCCATTTTCTTCCCCAATACCCCCCATTTCGATTTCACGCATTCCCCCCCGCATCCCCCTCTCTGCTCTGCCCCCTCTCCCGGCCACCGTGTTCACCGTCGTCGCCGTCCTTCATCACCATCGCCGTCACCGTCCTTCGTCACCGTCGCAGTCGCCGTCCGTTGATAAGGTAAGCTGTCTTTTTTTTTGGTGTGTTCTCGAGCCACTAGTGGGCCATTGGGGATGGGGAGATGCTGGCTGGGATGGTGCCAGGCTAGGCCGGCAGTGCCTACGTCTGTCGTCGGTAATCATTTTTATTTTTTTTTTTTGATCTTTTGTCAGGCCATCGGGCCGGTGTGGACGGTGCCGTGGCCGAGTCAGGCCAGTGTGGATGGGTGGGCCGGGTCAGGCCGATGTGGATGGGGTCGGGGTCGGTGGGGATGGGGATGGGAAGGCAGTGGGTTGGGTCAGGCCGGGGTGGATGGTCGGGCCAGGTCGGGCCGGCGTGGATGGGGTCAGGCCGGCAAAGGCAAGGTCAAGGCGGGCTGGACTGGTCGGGCTGGCTCAGGTCCGAGTCGGGTTGGGTCTGGGTCGAGCCGAGGCCTGCGGGGATGGGTTCGGGTCGGGCCGTGGCTAGAGGGGATGGGGCCGAGGATGGGACGAGCTGGACCAGGCCGGGCCCGCGTGGAGGGGGCCGATGGGGACGGGGATAGGGATGGGGTCGGGTTGGTCCGACGAGTCGGGTCAGGCTAGGCTGGGCCAGGTCGGGCCGGGTTGGGCTGGGGCAGGTCAGGCCGATTCGGGTCCGGGTCGGTTCGGTTCTGGGTCGGGTCAGGGCCTACAGGGATGGGTCTGGGTCAGGCCATGGCTGGCAGGGATGGGGCTGGGCCGGCGAGGATGGGGCCGAGGCTAATGGGTCTAGGTCAGGCCGGGGCCGGTGGCGTAGGGGGCCGTCAAGGATGGGGCCGGGGCCAGTGGGGATAGGGAGATGCATATTATTTGATTAATTATATTTATTGTATATTATTTTTTAGTATTACTGTTGAAATTATTTAATTTTTTGATTAATTATTTATTTTCACTAACACAATGCACATTGCTATTACTTGTTATAATTTAATTATTTTATGTACTATTTTGTATGATGTTGAAATTATAAATATAAAAAATATTTTTATTTTAGAGAAAACCCTATTGAAATTTTTGATGATAAAATTTTCATATGAAGTTATTCCTTTTTGATAAATTAGAAATTCATCTTCGAATGTATGTTCAAAGATGGTAGTTAAATTGCATTGAGCCGTAGATTTCCTTTCAAGAGTCGATCTTCATCGAGATCGAATCTTGGATGTCCCGTATTCGGGCTTTTTAAAAAGATAATAATATTATTGTTGTTAATAGTTGATATTTTATTTCATTATGTGGTATTCAGTAGTTATCTATCTATTGTTCTCCGGGTATATGGTGGATAGGATGCGTAGACACCATATTCACATTGTATACTTGGAGAATCATGGAGAGATGCTATCAAAATTTTCACAAAAATGAGATGAAATATCCACTAATAACAATAATAAGATTATTACTTTTCTGAAAGAGATAGGGCTACACTTGTTAGTAATGATTTGAAATGGATAGGATCATACATTTTTACTTCATTAAATTGATGGAAGGATATTTTCTATGTTACTGTTCAGTCTGTATTTTGGTTGTTAATGAATACCACTGATATCACTGAATTTTTTTTTGGTTGTTAATGATTTTGTGTTTGTTGTTAGATGGATATCAACAAAAATTGGATGGATGCTAAAGATATTTTTTTGTCTGAATATCGAAAAGGAGTTTGAGATTTTATTGAGTTTGCACGGCATAAAGCTGACAATGCTAGTCAGATAAAGTGTCCATGTAAGAGATGTGTCAATTTGGTATATCATCACATAACACTTGTTGAAGAGTATCTGCTACAATATGGTATAGATAAGAAATATACTTATTGGATATGGCATGGGGAGGGTGATCCGAATGAAGTTGTGCATGACGATGACGATACTAAAGATGATGGTAATGCTGCTGGACCTATCAAACATAGTGGTATAGGAGAATTATTAGATGATTTACATCAAGATGCTTGTTCAGATGTACACATGAGTACTACTGCATTTGAAAGCAATTATGATCATGAACATAATATCCGGCTTGAGGTAGAAGAGACTTCTGAATAATTTGCAAAGCTTGTAAGGGATGCACGAGACCCACTCTATCCAAATTGTACAAAATTTTTTAAGTTAGAATTTTTGATAAAATTGCTTTATATTAAAATCATGAACCGATGGAGTTAGAAGTCATTTGATCAAATTTTAACACTGATTAAAGCAGCTCTTTCCTGATGGAGAGAAACTTCCGAAATCATATTCTGAAGCAAAAATATACATACGAAAAATGAGACTTGGCTATATTCCTATACATGCCTACAAAAATGACTGTATATTATTTTATAAGGATAATGAACAAGCAACTGAATATCTGAAATACAGTGAGCCTAGATATAAAATCGATAATAGAAAAGCAAAGAAGATACCTTAAAAGATTTTAAGATATTTTTTTATTAATTTCAAGACTTTAAAGGTTATATATGTCCACAAAGACAGCTGAAGAAATGAGATGGCATTATGAGCAGTAGGTTCCAGAGAAGAACATACTTAGCCATCCGATCGACTCTTTAGTATGAAAAGACTTTGATGCAAAGCATCTGCACTTTGTGAGTGACCCGTGCAATATCCAACTTGGTCTAGCAACAGATGGATTTAATCTCTTTGGCAATCTGAGTTACTCTTACAGCATGTGGCCTGTGATGGTAGTTGTATATAATGTGTCATCTTGAAAGTGCATGAAAGAACCATTTATTTTTATGTCACTATTAATTCTGGATCCGAAAGCACTAGATAATGAAATTGATGTATATCTATGATCTTTAATCGATGATCTGAAAGAGCTATGGAAAAATAGGGTACAGACATATGATTTTATGAGTCGAATTAATTTTAAGTTGCATGCTTAGATTCTATGGACCATAAATAATTTTTCTGCATATGAAAATTTATCTGGATGGAGTACCAAAGGATATCTTGTATGTCCAATATGCAATAGGGATGCATCCTCTTTATATTTAAAGCACAGATGAAAAATATGTTACATGGATCATCGACAGTTTCTTCCTGCTAATCACTCTTGGAAGACCGTTATAACCAATATTTTGATGGTAAGTCCGACCGACGTCCGCCACCTAAGGAGTTAAGTAGAGAAAAAATTTTAGAACATCTTGAAGTCATTGAAAATATCGAATTTGAAAAAATATTAGGTACTTGCAAGCGAAAGCGTACTGAAGCTGAGCTGAATTGGATAAAGTGAAGCATCTTTTTTGAACTACCGTATTAGAAGCAGCTACTACTTCATCATGATCTGAATGTAATACACATTGAAAAGAATATTTGTGATAATATCATCGGTACTATATTGAACATCCCAGAAAAAATAAAAGATGGTACAAAAGCTCATTTTGATTTACAAGAAATGAAAATCCAGTTGGAGTTGCATTTAGTTCATCGAGGTGAGAGATTTTTTATGCCACCTACATGTTATTCACTGTTTAGTGAGAAAAAGAAGAATTTCTGTGGATGGTTCAAAATCGTAAAGTTTTCTGATGCATATGTTTCAAATGTATCACGGTGTGTTGGGAATCATGATGGCAATATCTCTGGCATAAAAAGTTATGACTCTCATGTGATGATGCAATGTTTGCTTTCTATGGTCATGCATGGCTATTTGGATGGTGATGTTCCAACTACATTGATTGAGCTGGGAGTGTTCTTCCGAGAACTGTGTTGTCAAAAATTGAAGATTAACTTACTTAAGAGATCAGAGAAGGATATCGCACTTATTCTTTATAAGTTAGAAAAAATATTTCCACCATCATTTTTTGATGTTATGGTGCATCTGGCTGTTCGTCTTCCAAAGGAAGCTCTTTTTGTTGGATCGATACATTATCGATGGATGTATCCTATTGAAAGGTAAAAAAAATTATATATACTTTGTTATATCAATTATAAGATATAAATATATTTTTAAAATTTAAATTTATTTTTATTTATAGATTCTTGTGTACCTTAAAAAAATATGTGCGCAATAAAATAAGGCCTAAAGGGTTTATAGCAAAAGTATATGTAGCTCCCGAGTGTGTCACATTCTGTTCAATGTATCTTGACGATATCAAAACAAGATTCAATCGTACAGATCGTAATGCAGATCATGAATAGGATGACAATGAACCAACATTGTCTATATTTAAACAAACGGTTCGACCTATTGGTGCAAGGAGATATGAATTTATGGACGTGAACAAGCTATCCAAGGCACACTTTTATGTTCTAAATAATTGTAAAAAAATTGAAAATTTTATTAAGTACCATCTTATCATACTGTTTAATATTTTAAGTAAATTTTTATTATTGATGTAAAATTAAAAATCATAACTTCTTGCAGTAAGCATAAGAGTATACTATGTAGAGAGAATAATATAGATGTCGATGATCGACATAGAAAGAAATTTGCAAAATAGTTTGGTGATCTTGTAAATTGCATTAGTAATATATTATTTATTTACTTATAAATAATATTATTTGAACCAATATAATTTTTTATGTTATGATGTAGATGAAACATAAGTATTTCAATAAAAAAGTGGGTGCGATCGATGAGTTGCACAATTTAGCAAGTGGTTCCGATCGAAGGGTTAATCACTATGCATCCTATGTCATTGGAGGAATGAGATTTCATACAAAGGAGCTTGAGATGCAACGATGGACCCAGAATAGTGAGATTGCTACAACAGAATATGAAAGAGAAGAAGAGATTGATTATTATGATGCACTGGTAAATATCATAGAACTGAAATATGGGTCCAGTAATTCTATATTTTTATTTCAGTGTGAATGGTGGAATATTAATAATAAAAAGATCGATATTTATATTGATTCATAATTTATCAGTGTAAATTTTGCATGAACATGGTACCAAAATGAGCCGTATATATTAGTAACTCAAGCGAAACAAGTAATATATTTGAAGGATCTAAAGTATCGAGGTAATTGGCATGTTGTATAAAAAATAACACCTAAAGGCATATATGACATACCAACTCGATTAGAGATGGATGAAAATTTGAATTTACATGAAGAGGAAGCTTATCAGCAAGAAGAACAAATATTAGTCGAGCTTTTAGTTGATGAAGAATTTGTAATGACACCTTTGAATAGGGCTGATCTACCGTCCAACGAAGTTGAAGTTGATTTTGTATTTAATCTTGATAAGTCGAAGGATGATGATTAGTTCATAAATGACGATGAGATAGAAGACGACATATATATCGATTACTGTGATTTGGAGGAGGATTTACACATCAACAAAGATACAAATATTGATGAGTAAATCTATATTTTTCATTCAATCTTCTCTTGCAATAATGGTATGCGATATAATTGTATTCATTAGAATATTATTTGATTTCTATTATTATTTTTAATATTATATTTGTTTATATCTTAATTATTACAGATATGACATCAGGAGATAGATGATGACATTCGCATTCACAGTCTATCTTGGAGGTTGAGGTACCTTCATCGATCTTCATTGCCGCACCGGCTCCACTGTCAGAGGGTCTTGCACTGGCAAGTCCAAGTGAGGTGGGTCCCAGTGAGGCAGGTCCCAATGAGTGTATTATTATATTTTTAAAATAATAAAATTTGATTCTTTTATTTGGATCATACTAATAATTTATTTATTATTGTTTCAGGCCTATCTTCATCGACAGTGAGGCGAGGGCGAGATCCATCAAAGAACCTCGCTCTAGAACATTGGAGACGTGAGCACCCAAGATAGTATCTCCGGATCGAGATACCAACTAGCTACACTAGACCCATTAGGAGATGGTGCGAGCCATGGTAGACTGAGCTAGGCATCATATGCCGCAGTTATGCCTCCGTGACGATCTTTGATTGGCGTCACATTCTACTGGCTCAGAGAGAAGTTTTCAACACCCACTTACAGGTAAAATAAATTATATTATGAATATTTAATTTATATAGTATTCTTCTAATATTTGTTATTGACAGGGTGTATTCTATATCATTGATTTTGAGGAGGATCGTGTGAGGCGAGCCATGGACACTCATTTATTATAGTATTTTAGAGATTATCACCATCACATGCATCAGCATTGGTACCATATAGTGCAGGATCATGGGGAGGAGGCAACACGGCAGTAGCCCTATGATTGCATCACTATGGATGACTGGACTATCATATGCCGGCATTACGAGGATCCGGCATATCAGGTTATACATCCAAAATTTTTTTTAGAGTTTAATGATTGAATTATTTATTCTTAAATTAAATTTATTATCTACTAATTTGACTGGTAACTGTATAGAGAAGATATACCCAGAACATCGTGAATCGGGCGAGACTGATCGTACCACATTATGGAGATTTGAGATCGTTCGCTCGTCACATGGAACACATTGTAGGTAATTTTAAATTTTTAATTAGCATATAATTCTGTAGTTATTTAAATATTTTTTAATTAATTCTCAAATTATAGAGAGATGCTTAGAGTAGCGAGCTTTCTGGTAGGATCGATATCTACTAGCAGACCCACCGATGACGATCAGGGGAGTGGATAACGGAGAGCCAGGAGCTCTTTATAAGTTTTTTTAATTATTTTTTTATTCACAGTCTAATTTTTATTACAAAATTAAAATAGTTATAACTTTAATTTTCAAGATCGTATGACAAATATGAGATCCCAGCCTACCCCTGAGAGCTCGATCGCACCCAAGATGATGAGATCTATGATCAAGTGCTTGGTATGAGATCCTGTTATGTTAGGGGTCTAGGGTATGAGATCACTGCTCCCTTATCGTCATGCTCATCTAGGACTGACATTCATCTGCATGCGAGTCTCGACTGATGGAGGTGCAGAGATAGGTTAAGCAGCAAGCTTAGGAGTTGGCTGCACGTATCGATGAGTATCAGCAGCTCCAGATCCAGATGATAGAGCGGATGGCACAGATGGAGTAGATGATATCGCTGATGAGGTAGTAGCAGGTCGGTCTGAGCTCTTTCGAGCGCTCTCCTTCCCCAGCTCGTTCTCCAGATGCCGGCACTTGACGGCTTCTTCATGTACTTTTTTATTTTTATTTAAAATCTCTTATAATTTTAATTTAATATAATAAAATAATAAAATTTATTTATTTATTTATTGTATAAATTTTTTATTTATAAAAAATATTATAGATATAAATTAAAAAAATATATTCATATATTATTTTTAAAAAATGATTAAATTATTAGCAATGAAATTATATTTGATGAAATATTGATCACCAAAAATATTTTAGTATGATCATTTAATTTTTTAATAAATATAAAATTATTAAAATTTTACATATAATTAATAGCAATGAAAGATTATTCATCACAAATAATTATTAATGACAAAATTTTTATCAAAAATTGCCTTATTTATGATGTAAGATTTTCATCACTAATATTATTTAATTTTATTTTTTAAAATTTTTTTATTAAATTAATAGTGATAAAAAAAATTATTGTAAAAAATATTTTTTACGACAAAAATTTTTCATCACTAAAAGTTTTTAAAAATTTTATTTCAAAAAATATTTTAATTAAATTAATAGCGATGAAAAGTTTTCATCACTATTAATGTTTTATTTTTTAGCGACATTATAATTCATCATAAATATTTTTTTTATGATTAAAATTTTTTGATGAAAATATTTTAATGATGAAAATTATTCATCATAAATACCATTTATTAGTGATGAAATATTTTTTCATCGTAAAATATTATCAACGATGTGTTTATTTATGATGAATAATTAGTGATGAATATTTCATCGCTAATAATTATTAGCGATGAAAATAGATTATTAGCGATGAAAACTTTTTATCGCTAATAACTTATTTTGTTGTAGTGACTTAGGTTAATACAATATGCTAGCATATCAAATTAACCCTTAGAATTTATATTAAACTCTAATTAAATCAGATCAAGGTTAAATTTCAAAGTGTGTGACCCATTAGATTTCAAATCTAACCAGCAGTGGAACAAAACTTTCGACGTAATCCTAATCCGATCAGATTTGGTCATCCGAAGAGACCCAATCAACTAGGACTCTTTCTAATTGATTTCAGAATTAAACTCTTTTAATTCTGATGAGTCCACAAGTCAAGATTGACATCTAACAATATATCATGACTATTCGAAAGATTTAAAATTTTAATAAAAAATTATCAAAATATCCTTCAGTGGCAAGTTATTGTGTAATTCAATCCTTCAATCAAACAATATCCCATATGAGCTGTGGGCATGAAAATATGTCAAATCCAATCACTTATCTTTATGTATCTCAATCAGAAGGTGATGATTTAGTTGATGATATATTAGAAATTTTTTTCTAATTATCATCCTGCTTTGGCCAAAGACTTTCAAAATCACCGACCTATGAGATCATATAGGATGTTCGCTCCTTTTATTAGGAGTGACTGATCTCTTATTGATCACTCACAACATCCATGCATATTTTACCACATCCAAAACACTCCATACAAGGATCAAAGAACCAAGTTAGAAAGTGAACCAAAATATGGATCCATGTACATAAGGTACCATGGTGATCCAGGTCAAAAGATCACTTACACAACTCCCACTAGAGAATCATCAGTTGACATATAAATAAGACTCAATCTGATGTTCTCTTGCAGGTCTATTTAGTGAATTTATTCTCTAATGAGCACCCATATCCTTGTATTAGTGTCACCACACAAGTGATTGTGAGATCAACCATCCTCATTTTTTAGCATACATAAAACATGCCAGTCTTATCGGTATCATTGATCTTCGACTCAATAAACCAACAACTAGAAATATTTTAAGTCATGGCTATCAAGGATTTAGGTCTCACTGGCGTGATCTCATCATGACCATAAAACCATTGCCTGAACCTATGGGGTTCATTATAATCTTAAAATAATAAGATGCTGCATATAATGATTCAAAAATACTTATTTTATTAGTAAATTAATGTCAATTACATGAGTTTGAAAGATAAATTACAGAAAATATCCTATCGCATCCTGTATGTGATTGGTTTGTAGGGCATCATTCTTTCAATCTTTTACTTGCACTAAAGCCAATCGTCCCTATACTTGATACCCATACTATCAAGGTGGTGGTCAAACCACTGCATTGATAAGGTCTTAGTGAACGGATCTACTATATTGTTCTTGATGTCAACTCGCTCCACGATCACATCGCATCTTTTGACTGTCTCCTGAATGAGGTGAAACCGTCTTAGGATGTGCTTGGATTTATGATGAGACTTTGGTTCTTTGGCTTGAGCAACTGCTCTAGTATTATCATAATAAAAGGGCACTGGTTATTCAATCTCTGAAACTATACTCAATTCTGTGATGAATTTCTTCATCCAGATGGCCTTTTTAGCAGCCTTACTAGCAGCAATATACTTAGCCTCAGTGACTGAGTCAGCAACAGTTTGCTGTTTGAAATTTTTTCAACTTACTGCACCACCATAAAGAGTGAACACATATCTAGATATAGATTTACTATCATTCAGATCAGATTGAAAACTAGAATCAGTATAACCTTCTAGTTTTAAATCAGATCCTCCATATATTAGAAAAATATCTCTAGTCCTTCTCAGGTACTTGAGTATGTTTTTCATAGCTTTTCAAAGATCCTCTTCGAGATCAGCCTGAAATCTGCTTACAATGCCTAAAGCATAAGCCACATCAGGCCTAGTATATAACATAGCATACATAATTGATCATATAGCCGAAGTATAAGGAATAAAATTCATTCTATTTCTCTCTTTAGGCATCTTAGGAGACATCTTAAAGAGTTGTATGCCATGATCCATGGGCAAGTAACCTCTTTTATTTCCCTCCATGTTGAACCTCTTCAACATAAGGTCAATGTACCTAGACTGAGACAAGCCTAGCATTCTTTTTGATCTATCCTTATAGATATTTATACCTAGTATATAGGATGCCTCACCCCAGTCTTTCATGAAAAATTTTTGTAATAGCCATATCTTGATCGATTGCAACATCAGGATATCAAGCATAAAGAATAAAACATTCTATTTCTCTCTTCAGGCGTCTTAAGAGACATCTTAGAGAGTTGTATGCCATGATCCATGGGCAAGTAACCTCTTTTACTTCCCTCCATGTTGAACCTCTTCAACACAAGGTCAATGTACCTAGACTAAGACAAGCCTAGCATTCTTTTTTATCTATCCTTATAGATATTTATACCTAGTATATAGGATGCCTCACCCAAGTCTTTCATGAAAAATTTTTGTAATAGCCATATTTTGACCGATTGCAACATCGGGATATCATATAGCCGAAGCATAAGGAATAAAACTCATTCTATTTCTCTCTTCAGGCATCTTAGGAGACATCTTAGAGAGTTGTATGCCATGATCCATGGGCAAGTAACCTATTTTACTTTCCTCCATATTAAACCTCTTCAACACAAGGTCAATGTACCTAGACTGAGACAAGCCTAGCATTCTTTTTGATCTATCCTTATAGATATTTATACTTAGTATATAGGACACCTCACCCAAGTCTTTCATGAAAAATTTTTGTAATAGCCATATCTTGATCGATTGCAACATCGGGATATCATTCTTAATAAGCAGTATATCATCCACATACAAGATCAAAAGATAATAGCACTCCCACTAGTCTTCTTGTACACACAAGGTTCATCCATATTTTTGATAAAGCCAAACGATTTGACTATCTCATCAAAATGGATGTTTCAGCTTCTCGATGCTTATTTTAATTCATAAATAGATCTATTCATCTTGCATACCTGATTTGCTCTCCCACTAGAGATAAATCCCTCTGGTTGAGTCATATAGACTTCTTCCTCAAGGTTTTCATTGAGGAAGATAGTCTTAACATCTATCTGTCAGATCTCATGGTCATGGTATGCCGCAATAGCAAGTATTATTTGAATAGATTTGAGCATGGCTACCGACAAAAAAGTCTCTTCATAATCAACACCTTGTTTTTGTCTGAAACTTTTTGCTACCAGCTTGACCTTATAGGTCTCTACCTGGCCATCTGCTCCAATCTTCTTTTTGAAGATCCATTTGTAGCCAATTGGGATCACACCCTCAGGTGCATTAATCAAAGTCCAAACTTGGTTGGTATACATAGAGTCCATTTTGGATTCCATGACATTGAGCTATTTGTCAGAGTCACTACTCATGATAGCTTCCGAATAGATCGTGGGTTTATCATTCTCAATGATGTGAGATGTATTGTCATTCTCAATGACAAATCCATACCTGAGTGGTATATTACGCACTCTACTTGACCTTCAGAGAGGAGGGGTGTAAAGTGGCTGTGCCTTAACAATGGGCACATCTGATTGAGAACTATTTTGTGAATCCTGGATGAATTGTAGGTTTTGAATTTTCACAAGTTCAACAAACCTCCCACTGCCTCCTTCTTGGATAAACTCTTTCTCCAAGAAAATAGCATGTCTACCAACAAACATCTTTTATTGAGTAAGATTATAGAAGTAGTATCCTATACTCTCTTTAGGATAATCTACAAACATATAATCTTCTAATTTAGCATCTAGCTTATGTCTATCAACATTTTTCACATAAGCCAGACAATCCCAAATCTTAAGATGCTTAAGATTGAATCTTTTTCCATTCTATATTTTATATGGAGTACTAAAAATAGATTTAAATGGTACTTTATTTAGGACATACGCTGCGGTCTCAAGAGCATATCTCCAAAAAGATATTGGAAGATCTGTGAAACACATCATAGACTGCACTATATCTAATAAGGTGCGATTCTTCTTTTCTGTAATTTTATTTAATTATGGAGTATAAGGAGGTATCTACTGAGAGAGTATTCTATTTTATTTTAAATAATCAAAAAACTCACTAGACAAGTATTCTCCTTCTCAATCAGATCGAAGAGCTTTAATACTTTTACCAGTTTGTTTCTCAACCATTCTTTGATACTCTTTAAATTTGTCAAAGGCTTCAGATTTGTATTTCATGAAATACACATATCCAAACCTAGATCTATCATCAGTAAATGTGATGAAATAAGAGTATCTACCTCTGGCTTGAGTCGACATTGGACCACAAACATCAGTATGTACAAGATCAATATGTCACTTGCTCTTTCTCCATGTCCAATAAATAGAGTCTTGATCATTTTTTTCATGAGACAAGATTCACAAGTTTCATATTATTCATAATCATAAGGATCAAAGAAATTATCTTTGTATAACTTGTTAATTCTTGACTCATTTATATGATCAAGTCGGCAGTGCTAGAGGTATGTGACATTCACATCCTCTCTCTTTCTTTTCTTCATATTGTCAATATGAAGTACTTTATCATTAAGTGAAAGAAACAAAAGATCATTATCAACAAAAGCACTTCCATAACATTCGTTAGAAAAATATATAGAACAACCATTATTCTTTGCTTTTATTTCAAAATCTTGTTCCAATAACAATGGTACAGAAATAATATTTCTAACAACATTAGGGATATAATAATAGATCTTGAGTTTCAAAACTTTGCCCGAAGATAACTTCAAAACTCTGATTCCTACGGCTTCGACCTGAATGGACTCTCCACTAACACCGAACAGCTCGAAGTCACCTTTATTTAGACTTTTTGTTTCCTGTAGACCCTGCAACGATTTGTAAAGGTGTGAACCACAGGTGGTATCTAATACCTAAGAATCTGAAAATAAAGTACTTAATGATAAGTTAGTTTGTATCATATACAAAGTTTTGGCAACATTTGTCGATTTCACGGTTGCAATGTAATCCTTGCAATTCCTCTTCCAGTGGTCCTCCTTGCCACAGTGATAGCAAGTACCTTTGGCGGAGACCTTATTCACCTTCTTCTTGGAGATGCCAGCCTTAGGGTACATCTTTTTCTTAGAATCCTTATTCACCTTCTTCTTGTTGATCTTATCGATAAGAAGTATTGGAGCTTTTTCACCCTTGAAATATCTCTCTACTATTTTCAACATGTTCAGCAACTCTGACAAGCTGATGTTCAGTTTGTTCATATGATAATTTATAACAAACTGAGAAAAAGAGTCAGAAAGAGACTGCAGGATCAAATCCTGACTCAGTTCATCATCCATGGCAAAGCCCAGCTATCCCAGATGAGTGATCAAATCAATCATCTTTAGGACATGCATTTGCACAGAAGTTCCTTCAGTCATGCAGACACGGAACAACTGCTTTGATATCTTATATCGAGCAGTTTGGCTTTGTTCCCCATATAACTCTTTAAGATTGAGGAGTATAGAGGGAACATCCATATCCTCATGTTGCCTTTGAAGCTCATTGCTCATGGAGGCAAGCATGATGCATTTGACAGTCACACTGTTATCTTTTCACATCTTGTATGTGGCCCTTTCTTCCTCAAAAGCATCTTTCCCATGTGAATCTGGTGCAGGTGTATTCAGAATGTAGGAGATTTTCTCTTGAGCGAGAATAATTCTCAAGTTTCTTAACCAGTCTACGTAGTTAGGTCCGATCAATTTGTTTGCATCTAGTATGCTTCTAAGTGACAATGAGGATGCCATATGTGTAGTTAATCTACAATAACAAGAACACAATATAAGCGGACAACTCATGATGACATTCACAACTAGATTAAAATTTTTATCTATTTGTGTCTCCCACTATTTTATCAAACTTCATAGCTCTCAAGTATGAAAATCGAAAAACATACTAATATTTCTTAGTAGGGTTGAGATTCTTATTCCTCACAAACACCTTGTGGATAGTACAACAAGTATTCATGAGTTCAAGAGTAGGTAACTCTTTATCAATTGTACCTCTATAATTCTCAATATTTTTTTTTTGGCCTCTAGATCACATATAGCCTTGTGGATAGCATAACAAACTATAGTGTTCTAGTTAAGTTGACCTCTAAATCCTATATGGTCATACTTAAATAATACTGCCCTTATGGATAGCACAATAAAGCAACACTATTTGAAGTATGCCATAAGCATCAAAATGTACTTGGTCAACATCCTATCAATTTCTATAGTAAGCCTTGTGAATAGCATAATAAGCTTACTAAGATCTTGACATACTCTATTGATCAAGTTTGAAAGAAGATCCTTGTAATGTCTACATCACTGAACAATCTAAGTTTGAAATTCAATAAGATCTAATTGGCCAAGTCAGTAGGTGGGAGACTCCTCGTAGCTTTTCTTAGACACCAATAAAGTTGGCCAGACCAGCATATGGACCTAATTAAAAAATTATATTTCACATTTTTCTCGACACCAATTAGTCAAAAGAATTCAATTTTTGATTTGAAAGTGATTCCCAACATTACAACTTAATATAATTTTTAAGAGGATCTTTGAACTGATCTTGGCACATCCTAACTACGATGACATAAAATGTACTTTACATATTATGCAATTCGATATGTAATCACAAATCACAATAGCAATCATATAATTATGCCAAAAATAATATAAGGGTGCAATTCAAGTCATAATATATGACAAGCAAAATTGAAATAATAAAGCAACCCCTAATCATATTAGGCATGCAAAACACCCTTAATCATAGCTCGATTTAAGCATCACACTACCATGATAAAATAAATTTTAAATTATCATAAATTTATAATTTTAATAACTAAAATTTAAAATCATGGTATATATAAAGTCAAAAATATTTTTTTGATTTTAAAGATTGACGCTAAAAATCAAAGCAATATTCTTGGCAATATATAAACAAGAATAATTCTATGCTACTACTTTGCACTTGTTTGATCGAACCAAATAAGGGTGGCTCTGATACCACTATTGAGTTTTGACCATACAGTAGAAAGTGATTTTTAAAATTTTAAAACCAAACAAGTCAATAGCCTTAACATATAAAACTATCGAGCTGAAATCCAAACCCTAGAATCACCTTGCCGATGTCGATCAAAATAAAACAAGCATGCAAAAAGGGATAAAATCTTTACTTTCACCAAAATGATAATGTGGCATGTTAGTGATCTCCATGAGACTCCAAAGTAGAAGTCCTTCAATGGTGATCTATACGAAAGTTGGCCAAGGTCCTTCTTCACCTGTGCGCCGTCGTAGCCTTGTCTTCTCAAGAGCACTGTCGGCTTCAAACTCAAGAAATGATCACATCAAAATCCAGTCGCCTTCAAATTTACCACCAAGATCACACCAAGAAGATACTCTTTAGATCTCTCACAATCTAAGATTTGATTTTTGGCTCCAATATATAGAAAAATCAAACCCTATGGCACACTAGCAACACTTGCTAATTCTCTCACCATCCTTCTTACAACTTTTGCCACTCAATTTCTCCTTGCCTTTTTCTCAGATTTTTTTCAAAATTTTTTCTCTAATTTATATGCCACTTATCTCTAGTTTCAATCCAAAATCCCAGCACATGGGTTATATAGGACATCCCATATATATAAGGGACCAAGAGACGTGAGATGGGACCAAGGGGTGCCAATCTTTGGTGCTCCATTTTCTCATCCAGTGAATAAATTTATCATGTGGAATTATGATGCAAGAGAGCCTTCACATAGAAGGACTCTCATCTTCTACGTGCCATAAAAATCTCATCTTAAATTGATGATAAATCATAGAAATTTTGGTTGATCATTTAAGGCAACATGTTAAGATAAGAGTCTTCATGAAGAAGGACTCTTCATCTTCACATGCTAAAATAAGTGGGGCAGCATTTATTTTTTAGTGTGGCATCTGGTGGGCATAAAGAAGTCCTTCTCCACTTAAAACTATTTCAAGTTGGATAAGAATCCAATCAAGATAGACCCAATCCCATTAGGTCAAAGACAACTGGTCTAGGTTAGCTCAAACACTTTGATCTAAACCAATTTAGGAACTTGGGTTAATACAATGTGCTAGCATATCAAATTAATCCTTAGAATTTATATTAAACTTTAATTAAATCTGATCAAGATTAAATTTTAAAGTGTGTGATCCATTGGGTTTCAAATCTAATCAGTAGTGGATCAAGACATTCGACGTAACCCTAATCCGATCATATTAGGTCACCCGAAGAGTCCCAATCAACTAAGACTCTTCCTAATTGATTTTAGAATTAAACTCTTTTAATTCTTATGAGTTTACAAGTTAAGATTGATGTCTAGAAATGTATCATAACTACCTAAAAGATTTAAAATTTTGATAAAAAATTATCAAAATATCTTTCAATGGCAAGTTACCGTATAATTCAATCCTTCAGTCAAACAACATCCCAGATGAATTGTGGGTATAAAAATATGTCAAACCTAATCATTTATCTTTATCTATCTCGATCAGAAGATGATGATTTAGTTGATGATATATTAAAATTTTTTTTCTAATTATCATTCTGCTTTGGCCAAAGACTTCCAGAATCACCAATCTATGAGATTACATAGGATGTTCACTCTCTTTATTAAGAGTGATTGATCCCTTATTGATGACTCACAACCTCCATGCATATTTTACTACATTCAGAACACTCCATATAAGGATTAAAGAATCAAGTTAGGAAGTGAACCAAAATATGGATCCATATACATAAGGTACCATGGTGATCTCAGGTCAAAAGATCACTTACACAACTCTCACTAGAGAATCATCAGTTGATATGTAAATAAGACTCCATCTGATGTTCTCTCGTAGGTTGATTCAGTGAACTCATTCGTTAATGAGCATCCATATTCTTGTATTAGTATCATCACATAAGTGGTTGTGAGATCAATCACCCTCATTTTTGAGCATACATAAGACATGCCAGTCTTACCGATATCATTGATCTCTGACTCAATAAACCAATGACTAGAAATATTTTAGGTCATGGCTATCAATGATTTAGGTCTCACTGATGTGATCTCATCATGGCCTTAAAACCATTGTTTGGACCTATGAGGTTCATTACAATCTTAAAATAATAAGATGCAATATATAATGAATCAAAAATATCTATTTTATTAATAAATTAATATCAATTACATGAGTCTAGAAGATAAATTACAGAAAAAATTCTATTACATTCTGTATGCGATTCGCTTGTAGAGTATCACTCTTTCAACCCCAAGCCCCTTCACATGAAGAACTCTTCTACTGGTATCTTACATGCACAAAAAAAACTACAAAAGCCCCTTTTATAGATGTGTAAGGAGGTGGGGTGAGGAGTCCAAGAGATCATGGACTCTTGATGTGTTGTCGCCCCTACTCAAAAATTCACACCAAAATATATCAAAAAAATATGGCACATCCTTTCCCATATTTTTTCATAGTAAATCAATTCTCCAACTAATTTTTCACAAAAAGTCTCCTCAAAATGTCACACATATAAGGAGAAAAAAATAAGTTGGCAGCAAGGTCTTAGAGATAATGTCAAATATTATCTATATAGTATCCTATTTCAAATCAGATTTGAACATACCATTTAAAATCTGATCCTACCCAAATTTGGATGTGAGATGGAGAAGGGAAAGACTCTTTGGTGTGAAAAAATCTCATGCAAAAACTATTTTTGCATGAGGATATATGGCATCAAAGTGGGAGGCGCATGGGAGAGGAGTCCTATTCCATTATGGACTCTTAATTTTCTTATTTGAATCCAAACTAAATCACATTCGAGTTAGCCCAAATAAAATATATGAAATCCAAATTAATTAAATTCATAAATTTTTAATTAAATCTTAATCAAATTAGAAATTGATTGAACCAATGTCCTAATCAAATCAGGAACAATTCTCCCTTAGCGATTAGGTCATCCATAACCTAATCGGGTCAAACCTAATTGAATCTAATTCAATTAAATTTTATTTAATTATTTTATTTAATTAAATTAAACTAATCAATAATTTAATTACTAATTAATTCTTTATTAATTTTTTAATACTTGATAAATTAATTTATTATAATTTTTATATAAGGTTAACCATCAATCAAATTGATGATTAAATCTTTGAACGATGCTCAATCATTGATCAGCCACATGATCACTCAAAAACTTCTTTTAAGTGTGACCCTATAGATTTGAATCTAAGTCAGTAGCATAAGAATAACTTTATGAATCAATCGATGTAACCATCTAGCAATAGTGATCCGACATCCGAATAGGTCAAATGAAGGCGAAGCAACATTCAAGAACTTATTGACGTATGGTTACTGTATAATTCATCCTTTTGACTCTAATGCTCAAGAAGACTTAGGATTTAACTACCAATCTTAGATAAGTCATCTACATTATATTTTAATCTTTTTTAAATCTATCTCATAGATTATTCGAGCTCAGATTTTTCTCAATTGAAATACATTAATATATTAACTCTTACTAATTCGAAAGGATCAATCCCATCTTGACTCAGCATCGATTTGATAAGTATTTGACTGTATCTAAGAATTTTTCATCATTAAATTAAAAATTTAGTTAGTCCGACATCAAAGTATAGTGAGTTGCTGGCAACTCACCGTGGTGATTTCAGATTGGAGGGACATTTATACCCATACCCTTTGCGAGCTACCCTTGACAGTAGAGTGCTCCATAGTTGGTCACGTTCATTGACGATATACTCTTACATCTCATCTGCATGCTATACCAGTATCTCCACACTATTTGGTAATGAGGACAACCAACATATATGGCACACAACGACTTACACTTGATATCGCTATCATCCTAGTAATAGCATATCGTTTGGTTGCAAACCAACTTAACAATTATGCGATAAATCCTCTTTTATCGATCAAAATAATCCTAAGAACTTCATCACAGCATAGAAGTTCATTAGAAGATGTAATCTTGTGATGAATAAGGTTAAATAATTTTTATTATTTATTAATTTTATATAATTATAATTAGCATAATCGTCAAATAATTGGTTTTAGGACATATTTTCGAACACCATGCACTAGATCTAATCTATAACTACCTAAGTTAAGATCTTATGACATAAAATATGCATGCATAATCTAAAAATATATCTAAAATAATTAGATCTAATCTAAAATATGATAGAAATCGGATCTCTATACCCAAGTGTGAGTCGAAATATGCCGCAGTTGAAAATCAAAGACAATAGGTTCTTCTAGCCGCACACGCATACGACTTCTATGAGTATCCACATAAAGTCTGATCAAATTGATCTCTCTGGAGTGCTAGCTCCTTACAGAGATCCTTGATGGCTGATCAATGGAGGAAGAAAGGATTTATGGAAGAAGGCAAGGGAGAACTCCTTTTCTCTTATTTTTCCTCTCACCCAAAATCCTAGGAAGAAACCCTAGGACCACACGCCCTAAGAGGAGACACCCCTCCTCAATTTTTCTCATGCCAATCTCCTAGAGGAGGCATCCCACCTTTTTTGATCTCTCATCAAAATCATGAGGTGCACCATAACCATCCATTTAAATTGGAGTGGTTGTTAGGGTTTGAAGAGTCCAAGAAAGATTGGACTCTAGCAAGAATTGCCGCCCCACACCAGATGTCTAAATATTCTCCACACCCCACCTATTTCCATAGTAAAAAATCAGATCTCTTACGGTGAAAAGAGTCTTTCTTTTGTCATACAAAAGAGAGCTCTTTTAAGGTATGGCGTGGAGGTAGTTGGGATGAGATCCAATCTCATCAAGATAAGGAATTCCATTCAAATCAAATTTTAACTTTCCTTTTAAAGCAGATTTTATTCATGTTTGTGCATGAGATAGGAAGGGGCGGCAACCCTCTTTTGTGTGGAGATGTCTCATGCAAAAACCAAGTTTGCACGTAAGAAATAGGGCGTCATCTAGGGTTTGGTGCAAGGGAGAAGTCCAAACAAATTTGGACTCTTGGTTGTTTCCTATTTGGTCTCGAACCAAATCACATCTGGATAGATCCAACTAAATATGAGAACCTGATCTAATTAGATACTATATCACCTCAATTAAATCCTAATCAAATCAAAAATTAATTGCATCCAAATTCTGATCAAATCAAAAACCATTCTTTCTTAGAGATTAGGTCATCTAATAACCTAATCGGGTCAAATCTAATTGAATCCAATTCAGTTAGACTTGATCCAATCCTCATTGCTCAATTAAATTAAGCCAATTAGCAATCCAATTACTAACTAATCCTCTTATAATTTACTATCCCATAGCAAATTATCAATTGCAATGTTTGCATAAGATTAATCATCAATCATATTGACAATTATACCCTTCAATGATTTATAATCGTCGATCAACCATTAGATCAGATCAAAACTTCTATTGTGTGTAACCTCATAGGTTCGAACACTAAGTCAGTATCACAGTAATAAATTTTTATACTAATCGAAGTAACCATCTAGCAATGATACCCAACATTCGGATAGCATTAAATAGTTACAAAGCAACATTCAAGAACCTAAGATATGATTACTATGCTATTCATCCCTTTGACTCTCAATGCTCAAGATGACTTAGGGTTAAACTGTCAACCCTGAATCAGTTCATCCACATAGTATTTCAATCTCTTTCAAATCCTATGACTCCTCACAAGGATTATTCTGGCCAAGATTTTACTGGATTGAAACATAGTGATGTATTAACTCCATTAATCTGGAGGGGATCAATCCCATCTTGACTCACACACTGACTTCGTAAGTATTTAACTATATCTAGTAGCCTTCTATCACCATATTAGAAATACAGATAGTCCGATACCAAAGTATAGTGAGTTGCTTGCAAGTCATCGTAATGATCTCAGGTCTGAGGATACTTATACTCACATCCTTCGTGATCTACTCTTGACAGCAGAGTGCTCCATAGTTTGGTTACTATTCAGTGATGATGTATTCCTATATCTCATCTGTATGCCATACCAGTATCTCTACACTCCTTGCTTAAAAGGATAATCAATCCATATGGCACACAATGACCTATACTTGATAGATATTATTATCCTTTTTAATAACGTATCTTTTGATCATGAATAAGTTTAAGAACTACATGATAAATCATCCTTTATCGATAAAAAGTAGTTCTAAGAACTTCATCATAACATAAGAGTTCACTAAGGAAGATGCACAATTTATGATAAATTTATCAAATAACTTTTATTAGTTTATAATTTATATACAAATTATTAGTAGCATAATTGTCCAGATGATTGACTTTAGAATATATTTTCTAACAATTCTCATTTGGATTAAAGTCAATCAGAACAGTATCAAATACCTATCTTCCATTTGCATTCATCAAACTCCTTGATTTCGAGGGTTTTAGTAAATAGATTGGCCATGTTCTCTTTTCCATCAATCTTCTAAAGCTTAACATCATCTCGATCCATGATCTCTCATACAAGGTGATAGCGATGCAAAATGTGTTTGGTTCTCTGATGGAACTACGGTTCACTAGCCTGAGCTATGGCTCCAGTGCTGTCACTATATAGTAGGACTGGATAATCGATGGAGGGTACCACTCCAAGCTCGCTGATGAACTTCCACAATCAAACTGCTTCCTTTACAGCATCAGATGCCGCAATGTACTTCGACTCGTAAACTGAATTAACTACAGTATACTGCTTGAAAGTTTTCTAGTAGATCGCTCCTCTATTTAAGATAAAAATATATCTCGACATACTTTTATTGTTATCTAGATCTGACTTAAAATAAAATCAGTACATCCCACAAGTTTTAAGTCAGATTCTCCATAAATAATCTATTGGTCCTCAGTATTTCTCAATTACTTAAAGATGATTTTTAAAACCTTCCAATGATCCGCATCTGGATCAAACTGGTACCTACTCGCTACCCTTAGTGAGTAGGCCACATCCGATCTCATACATTTTATGGCATACATGATAGATTTCATTATTGAAACATATGGGATTCTACTCATATACTCTCTTTCTTGAGGAGTTGTCAGACAATCCATTTTAGAAAGAGTAATTTCTTAGTCTATCAAAAGATAGCCTTTCTTGAAATTTTTTATACTAAATCATTTCAGTATGGTATCTATGTATGTGGATTGGGATAATCCAAGCAACTTCTTAGATCTATCCCTATAGATTTTCATCCCTAGAATGTAGGATGCTTCTCCCAAATCCTTCATGAAGAACTGAGATGACAGCCATAGCTTTACACTTTGTAAAGCTAGGATGTCATTTTCAATTAAAAGAATGTCATCCACATAAAGTATAAGAAAAATAACTATAGAACCATTAGCCTACTTATAGATACAAGATTTTTCTCCATTCCTAACGAAGCCATATATTTTGATCATCTTATCAAAACATATGTTCCAACTCGGAGAACATTACCATCAAAGAAAATATCTTATCATAGTCAATACCATAACGTTGATGATACCTCTTAGCAACTAAATGAGCTTTATAGATCTCAACCTTCCCATCTGTGTCTCTTTTCTTTTTGAAAATCCATTTACACCCTATGGGTTTTAGCCCTTCAAGTGGATCAATGAGTGTCCGTACATCATTGATTTTTATGGACTCCATTTCGGATTTCATAGCTTCAAGTTACTTATCAGAGTTAGATTTCTGATGGCATCCATATAGGTGATCAGATCTTCATTATTTTTATCAAGTTTAATAGGATCATCATCTCGAACAAAAAAATCATAGTATCTATCTGACTAATGTAGTACTCTATCGAATCTCCTTAAAGACATCTCTACAATGGGCTTTGGGTTTGATCTAATCAAACTCGGTTCTATATTTTCACTTGTCAGTATCAATTTCTTTACCTATCGAACTTCATCAAGCTCAACCTTAGTGGCATCAATTTTTTCTTCAAAGAACTCCTTTTCTAAAAAGAATACCTCAAGACCCACGAATACCATTTGTTCGTTAGAAAGGTAGAAGTAATATCCCCTTGTTTTCTTGGGGTACCCTATGAAATAACACTTATCGGATTGGGTCCAAGCTTATCAGTCTACAACCACTTGACATAAGTCAGACAACCCTAAATTCTAAGGTAAGAGAGTATTGACCTACGTCCAGTTCATATCTTATATGAAGTTTTTATGACTGATTTGCTTAGAATCCTATTTAGAACATAACAAATAGTCTCAAGAGCATAACCCCAAAAGGAGATTAGTAAACTTTCAAACCCCATCATAGATCGAACCATGTCTAACATTGTTCGATTTCTCCTTTCTGACATTTCATTATGTTATGATGTCCCAGAAGGTGTCCATTGTGAGAGAATCTTATTCTATTTTAGATATGTCAAAAAACTCATTAGAAAGTTATTCATCTCCTCGATCTAATCGAAGAGTTTTAATATTCTTTTCAATTTATTTTTTTGCTTTATTATAGAATTATTTAAATATTTTAAATGATTCAGATTCATTTTTTATAGGATAGATATATCCATACCTAAATAGGTCATCAGTGAAAGTAATGAAGTAACTATACCCTCTTTTAGCATGCGAGTTCATGAGCCCACATAAATCAATATGTACTAGACTTCGAACAGTACTTGCTCATTTCATCCTTTCTAATAAAGGGTGACTTGGATATTTTTCTAAGAAGATAGGATTCACAATTATTAACTTCAAGGATTCTCTCTTTACTTAACCTGTTGATCCTATTTTTGTTTATATGATCGAGCCTACAATGTCAAAGATTGGCATCTGTGACATTATCTACTCTAGGATGTTTATTCGATGTTTATATTACACTAACAAACTGTGATAAAATATAAATATTATTTCTCAATTGTCCATACATGATTATAACATCATTCACAATGATATCACAAAAATCATTCTTTATTGATAAACTATAACCATTTTTGGCTAAAATGCCTACAGAGATTACATTCATCAAAAAGGTTGGACAAGAGTGATAGTTACTTAAAATGATAATATTTGAGTTAAAAATAAGTTTGACAATTTCTAAAGCCAGGACTGGAACATGACTCCCATCTCCTACGTTCAAAAATTTCTTACCATTTTCAAACCTTCTACTAACCTAAGTCTTTGCAATGAATTATAAATATTAATTAGACTTTTGATATCCAATACCCAGATAGTAGTATCATAAATAGAGAAATTACAAGGAGTTATCATATAACTACGTTGACCAGCAACCATTTGCTAATTTCTCTTCTTAGCCTATTTGGATCAAAGAAATCAAGATATAGAGGATAATTCCTCTTCCAATAACCCATAACCCAGCTTCTTACAAAAGAAGTACTCTACCTGACTCTGGTCTGCTTTGGACTTCTTGACCTGATTCGATCCAAGAACAATGTTCAACTCTGATACTGGCTATTGAAATTAGATCCCATAAGTCTGTCACTGTCTAACAGTGAGGGGAGTGATAATTTACTAGTCGTTACTGAAAAAAAAGAAAACATAGGATCTATTAGTATATGAATTATTTAATCCTAAAGATTTAAACTTTAGTCTAAAAAATTTTTTACTATTTTATATGAATTGATAGCCTCTACCAATTTGTATAAAATAGTAAAATACCCTTTAGACTTACATATGCACATAGACCCGAGTATGGCTCGGCCAACCCATGTGCATCTATGGATAGGTTCTTAATCAATTATTTCTTCAAATAATTTTTAGTAAAAATTTTGCCCCACACCTCTTTAGTAGACATATGGTGCCTCCACTGAAAGTCCTGATTATGTCCAACCATTAACATGCATATACTCAGTGAATCTAACTAATGAATGATCAAATCCAAGTATAAAGTATCAATTGGGTTTAGAGAAACCCATTGGGTTCATGATAACCTTGCTAGCATATGGTTAGATCCAATTTTACTTTCCATTGGGATTACTTATTTGATAAGATAATTCTAACTTAATTACCTACTAATAACCTACATGAATAAGATTTATGAGACTCTAATTATTGAGTATCTAAGGTTATGGATCATATAAATTAAGGATACAAGTTTCTAATTAATTTTTTTGATAGTTATTCTTGGGCGCCACCTTGATTTGATCAAGTTGGGCATGTCCATTGATTAGAGGGCTTTTAGTTCTCTTATAGAGTATCTCTTGGGTGTATTTTGGGGTGTCTAATTATGGATGTAAGGACTCTAATTGTTGGCGCCTAAAGGGTCTCCTAAAGTAAGTTGGATAACTTAAGTTAATAGGAAACCCAATGCAAGTAGGACTTGTATTATGAGATTGAATAGGATTCAATCCTTGTGCCTATTTAAAGGAATCTCTCCTAAGGTCTCTAGAGCATCCAAACCAATAACCTCACATGCCAAAAGAGAAGTCCCACGCCCTCTCTTCCTCTCCCTTTCTCTTCTCTTGGGCATCCTACACCCCTTTTCTCTTGGGATGCGTGTCCCAAGGAGTCCCATGCCCAAAGACTATTGGGTGCCTCTTTCTTGCTAGTTTCTAGCATTTGGTAGTAGCACATAGCAAGGGAAGAAACTTTAAAGAAGAGGAGAGGAAGAAGATCAAAGAAAGAGATCAGGCATTGATTGCGATCCAGGCTTTATTCAGATTCAGCAGGCTAAATTTTGAACAATAAAAATTTAGATTAAAAAAAGCTATCCCAGGCTGATCTTGAGTGGATACTCATAGAGGTCGGATACTTATACAGCTAAGAAAGAACCTCTTCTCTTTCAAATCCAGATTTGAAGAAAAAGATTACGAAACAACTATGTAATTTGATCATAATCTGAATTTCAGCATATATCAATTTCAGCATGTGAGATAGATCTATGTGGTTTTATATTTTCATGCATGCATAATTTAGATTAAAAATATTTTAATCTTATTCTCCATATTTAAAAAATAAAATTTTGAAATACATATGCATGCACCAAACCTCAAATTCTAATAGTGGTATCAGAGCCACGGATTTTTATATGCTGAATTTTGATATACATGCTTTTAAAAAAATTTCAAAATTAAATTTTTTCTTAATATATGAGATGTATAGATGGATCTTCTAATCTAAAATTTAATTTTAAATTTAATTTTAAAATATATAGATGATATGTTATTGCTTGCATAGATCTGAATTTTGATCTAAAAAAAATTCTAGTTCATATTCATGTGATACATAGATGCATGCATAAAATATAAAATTTTTATATGATCTAAATTTTGATTCATATATATGATATATGATTACATATTTAGATCATAAATTTATTTTTAATTTGATCCATGATTAGTATATGAGATAAATGATATCATGCTTAGATCTAAAATTTTATTTAAATCTTATTTTACATGCATATAATGATATATGTTTGTATGTTAAATCTGAAAATTATTTTTATATTTTAAAATTTATTTTTATGTAAAGAATTTAGATCTAAAATATAATTTTAGAATCTAAAATTTGTGTTTGTGCATAAGGATTTTGGTCATGAAAAAACTATTAATTAAGTCATGTAATAGGATTGCATCTTAAGATTTTTTATTTGAGTTATATAGGTCTAATTCAATTAAGTAATTGATCAAATCGAGTCAAGTATTGATTAGGATCAGATCAATTAACTTAATGATCATATAATTGTTATTAATCAAATCAATTAAATCCTATATGTAGAATCGATTAACCTAAGGATCTAATTTGGCTTGTTGGTTTGAGCTCGATTCGCTTGAGCTAACCAATCCTGATCAATTGACCTATTGGTGTCTTGGGCAAATTAATAAGATGTGATTATTTAATTAGTTCTGTTAGCCGATTTGATCAATTTATTGATGTCTTAGGAAAGTAACGGAGAGATCTCCACTGATCTCCACTTACCTGACCAATTTGCAAGATTGGGTCTTGAATTAGGTCGCTTAGCGGTTGGATTTAGCCCATGCCAGTTAGATCGATCATATGATGACTGATTAGATGAGACCTAAATCCAAATTTTCCTACAAATATTAAGTCTATAGGTCTTCCACCATTGTAGATGTGCGAGCGTGCTACCGACGTTGATTATTCTCGACTAGTTACAGTGGTTCAGTTGCATCAAAAATACGCAACCACTCTATTAACAAAGAGTTGCTCCAAGGTAAGGATGGGGTTGGGCCCAATAACTGTTAGATGAGGGACCCAATGATGGTGTTGCACCTGCTTGTGAATGGTGGATCGGACTTAACTAAGAAGTGTGGGCAATAACTATTAGGTGAGCCCACATGACTTAGAGATCAAGTCACTGTAATATGCTTAATAAAGCATCTGGATAAAGAGTTGCCTATGCATCGGTGTGCATGTTACCAATAACTGTTAGGTGAGATGCATGTCATCAGTGGGAACGTAGCACGCACTAAGAATTCTTTGTCACGTTAGGATTTTTATTTCTTTCTTGGGGAGTGGAGGGATTCAAAAAATTAGTGGGAGTCATTGTTTGCATCTTAAAGTCTCTAAAAGTAAATTAATCATTGAGTACAAAAGTCTAACTTGAATCTCTACTCTCATAGTTAAACCATAATGTCAGCCTTAAATCCTCTAGCCTGCATCTTTGAAATCAATTGTTTGACTGGTACCAATTACAAAGACTAGCTTAGCAACCTCAGGATTGTTCTGACCTCAGAAAAATTAAGTCATATTCTCGATCAAGATTTTGTAGTGCTACCAAACCATCCTACTGCTGAGCAAAGAGCTGCTTTTGAGAAGTGGACGGATGAAGACAATCAGATCAAGTGCTATGTGCTAGCGTCCATGTCAAATGAGTTGCAAAGCCAACACGAGCATATGCCCACTGCCCGGGCCATGATCACTCACCTACAAGAGTTGTATGGTGAGCAGAGCCATACTGCGCACTTCGAAGTATCTAGAAGACTCTTCAATCTGAAGATGAACGAAGGGCATCTGTCCACGAGTACTGTATGACAGTAATCAAGAACATTGAAGAGCTTAGGAAGCTCAGGCTGGATATGCAAAAAGAATTATCGATGGATCTTATCCTTCAATCCCTTACTAGTTCATATAATTAATTCATTGTGAATTTTTATATGAACAAATTTGACTGCACTATTCCCGAACTTGTCAACATGTTGGTCACTATGGAGGGTATCTTGAAGAGTTCAAGGGGCACTGTTCTCGCTGTGGAGCAGACTTCTTCTTTCAAGAGAAAGTTTATTAGAAAGAAGAAGGTTAAATCTGTGAAGAAGCAGAAGAAAGAGAGCAAGCCAAAGAAGGATGGCCCAAAGGTGGCGAGGCAAAGGGAAAGTATTTCCACTGTCATGCTGAAGGCCGCTGGAGGAATAACTATCCAAAATACCTGGAGAGCCTAAAGACCAAAAAGGATGCTAACTTTTCGAAGGTATGTTCGTAATTGAATCTAAGTTTATGATTTCTTCTACTTCTAGTTGTATATTAGACTCTGACTCGAGTGCTCATATATGTACCTCAATGCAGGGTCTGATAGAAAGTAGGATGTTGAGGGAAGGTGACATGATCTTTAGGGTTGGCAATAAAGCAAAGATTGCTGTAGAGGCCATTGGCACTTACCCTCTTTAATTACCGTCTAGTGTTAGATTAGATTTGAAACAATGTTATTATGTTCCTATAGCTAATTGAAATTTAATTTTCATATCTGTGCTAGCACAGAAAGGTTTTGAAATTTATTTCAATAAAAAATTTTATTTCATTTATTTATAAAATAAATTGGTTGTATGAGATCTTTTAATTGACAGTCTTTATCACTTGCATATTGATGCGAATATGAATCTAAACGAGCAAGTAGTGAGTGTCATAGGCCAGAAGAGATCCCTATATAAAATTAACCAGAAGTACTTGTGGCACCATAGACTAGGTCATACTGGAAAAGATAGGATAAACAGACTGGAAAAAGATGGGATCTTTGGCTCTCTTAATCTATAGTCATATTCAGTTTGTGAATCTTGCCTTCAAGGAAAGATGGCCAAGTTACCCTTTGTAGGACATGAAGAAAGGGCCACTGAGCTACTTGCCCTGGTACACATTGATGTGTGTGGGCCATTTGATGTGCAGACCAGAGATGGTTATACCTACTTCATTATCTTTATCGATGATATGTCTAAATATGGATATATGTATCTCATAAAACACAAATCTGAGACCTTTGAAAAGTTTAAAAAATTCAGACCTGAAGTAGAAAAGCAGACAGGCAAATCCATTAAGGTTCTTCGTGTTAGATGTATGTCCTAGAAGCCAATATGGCTGATACATTGTAATAAATCTAGGACATAATTTTGTACTTAATATATTGATATGATCAATAAAAGGGCAATTTTTTTTTCATTCAAGTGTGATGTGTCCTTGAATCATCTATAGAATTAGCTTCGATACATATTCTCAAAGTATTGAAAATTAGAGATATGTATTTAATTCCTAAAGGCTCCTGATCATAGGATCATCATGAGGATGATGATGGATCCGGATAGACTGACACACAAATCACTTCCTTCGAAAAAGATAGGTCTCTAGTCTACTATGTAGAGACATAGGATGACAAGTGCGGGTGGTTGTTAGAGAACAACTGCCATTAAGCATGACCATACCACTTGAATTTCTATTCAATCATCAGTGATTGTCTCGATGCTATAGTTGTATGACTGATTTTTTGATTTGAGATGGTACTACTACTCACAGTGAGACTGCTAGAGTTTGACTGACATATAAATGGATCTCAATGAACCCTTGTAGTGGATGTTGGCGACAGTTGATCCACTATAGGAGTGGAGTGCGCATCAAAATAGGATCTATCGACCTTGATAGAGAAGAGTAGTCCTATGAAATTTGAGAGGCTAAGTCCAAGAGTCTGTGACCATAGCAGTGTGATTGATGGAAAAAAATTTTTATAGAAGTCATAATTAGACTTGAGCTAATCAATCTATCATATGACTAATGTTGAGGTTTGATGATTTATCCATGATCTGCCATCTAGTCGAGACTCACGATAAAGGGACTAAATCACACATTAACTATACCTAGAGGTTCACTTCAGTTCTATTGAGTTGCCATTATATATTGCTAGGTGTCACTGGTGGATTGTGAGAGCTCACTAAGGTTGTTTTGGATCAACAATGCTTGATTGAGTTAGAGTGAAATTATTTCGACCCATTGAAAAAACTTTTAATGATACAATGATAGAGATCATTGTATGTCTCACTACCGATAGAATTGAATCTATGAGGTCTCACAACAAAAAGATTATGTCTGAAATTAGTAATTGAGCTTATGAAGTGTCAATTGGATTTAGAGAAACCCATTGAGTTTATGGTAACCTTGCTAACACATGATTGGACCCAATTTCTCTTTCAGTTAGGATTACTTATTTGATAAGTTAATTCTAACTTAATTATCTATTGATTATCTACATGAATAAGATTAATGAGACTCCAATTGTTGGGTGTCTAAGGTTATGGATCACATAAATTAAGGGTGTAAATCCCTTATGAATCTCCTTGATATTTATTATGGGGTGCCACTTTGAATTGTTCAATTTGGGCATGTTCATTGATTAAAGGGCCTTTAGTTCTCATATGGGATATCTCTTGGGTGCAAAAGAGGATGTCTAATTATGGGTGCAAGGACTCCAATAGTTGGTGCCTAATGGGCTTCCTAATGTAAGTTGGATAACATAATTTAATAAGAATCCTAATGCAAATAGGACTTATATTATATGATTGAATAAGATTCAATCTTTGTGCCTATAAAAGGGGATCTCTCCTAAGGTCCTAAGATTATCCAAGCTGCCCCCTCTCCACACCCAAAGAGCTCACCACGCTCCTCTTCCTTCTCCCTTTCTCTTCTTCTCCCTTGGGCATCCCATATACGCCCCATACTTGGGATGCGCATCCCAAGTGTTGCACACGCCCAAGGTGTTGGGCGGCCCTTCATCTGCTGGTTGTTGGTCTCTTGTAGCACTATAAGGTAAGAAAAAAGGCTAGAGAGGAAGAGAAGATAAGGATCAAGGAGAAAGATCCAACGTTGATCGTGATCCAGACTTCATTTAGATTCAGCAGGCTAAATTTTGGAGAATCAAAAGTTAGATTATAGAGGATTGTTCTAGGCTGATTCTGAGTGGATACTCATAGAGGTTAGATACTTGTGCGGCTAACAAATAGCCTCATCTCTTCTAGATCTAATTTTGAAGAAAGAAATTACGAAATAGGTATGCGATTGGATCACAATCTGAATTTCAGCATATATCAATTTCAGCATATGAAATAGATCCATGTGATTTTATATTTTTATGCATATATAATTTAGATTAAAATTATTTTAATCTTATTCTCCATTATGATGTTTAAAAAATTAAATTTTTGAAACACATATGCATGCTTCAAATCCCAAATTCCAACAGTGGTATCAGAGCCATGGGTTTTCATATGCTAAATTTTGATATACATATTTTTAAAAAAAATTTAAAATTAATTTTTTTTCTTGATACATAAGATGTATGGATGGATCTTCAAATTTAAAATTTAATTTTAAATTTAGCTTTAAAATATATAGTTGATATGTTGTTGCATGCATAAATCTGAATTTTGATCTAGAAAGAGTTCTAGTTAATGTTCATGTGAAATATAGATGCATGCATAAAATCTGAATTTTTTTTTATAATCTAAATTTTGATTTATATATATGATATATAATTATATATTTAGATCATAAATTTATTTTTAATCTCATTCATAATTAATATATGAGAAATATGATATCATGCTTAGATCTAAAATTTTATTTAGATCTAATTATACACGTATATATATGATATATGTTTGTATGTTAAAATCTAAAAATTATTTTTATGCTTTAAAATTTACTTTCATGTAAAAAATTTAGATCTGAAATATAATTTTAAAATCTAAAATTTATGTTTGTGCATGAGAGTTTTGGTTATGAAAAAATCAAAAATTAAGTCATACAATAGGATTACATCTAAGATTTTTAATTTGAGCCATATGGATCTAATTTGATTAAGTAATTGATCAAATCAAGTCAAGTATTGATAAGAGTTAGATCAATTAAGTTAATGATCATACAATTATTGTTGATTAAATCGATTGAATCTCATATGTAGAATCAATCAACCTAAGGATCTAATTTAGCTCGTTGGTTTGAGCCTGATTTGCTTGAGCTAACCGATTATGATCAATCGACCTACTGGTGTCTAAAGTGAATTAATGAGATATAATTATTTAATTGGTTTCATTAGCCAATCTGGTCAATTTATTGGTGTCTTAAGAAAGCAATAGAGGGACCTCCATCGATCTCCACTTACCTAGCCAATTTAGAAGATTAGATCTTGAATTAGGTTGCTTAACAATCTGGTTTAGCCCATGCCAGTTAGATCGGTTATATGATGACTGATTAGATGAGACCTAAACCCAAATCTCTCCATAAATATTAAGTCCGTAGGTCTTCCACCGTTGTAGATGTGCGGATGTATTACCAGTGTTGATTTTTCTTAACTGGTCACAGTGATTTAATTGCATCGGGAACACGCAACCACTCTATTGGCAAGGAGTTGCTCTAAGGTAGGGATGGGGTTGGACCCAATAACTGTTAGGTGGGGGACCCAATGACGATCTTGCACCTGCTTGTGAATGATGGGTTAGGCTTAATTAAGAAGTGTGGGCAATAACTGTTAGGTGAGCCCACATGACTTAGAGATCAAGTGGCTGCACATGCTTAGTGAAGTATCTGGACAAAGAGTTGCCTACGTATCGGTGTGCATGTTATCAATAACTGTTAGGTGAGATGCATGTCATCATCGATGGGACCGCAGCACCCACTAAAAATTCTTTATCACATTAGGATTTCTGTTTTCTTCCCAGAGAGTGGAGGGATCCAAAAGAATTTATGAGAGTCATTATTTGCATCTTAAAGTCTTTAGAAGCAAATTAAAAAATTAAGTACAAAAGTCTAACTCGAATCTCTACTCTTGCAGTGAAACCATCATGTCAGTCTCAAACCCTCTAGCTCGCATCCTTGAAATCAATCATTTGATCGGTAATAACTGCAAAGACTGGCTCAGAAATCTCAAAATTATCCTGACTTCAAAAAAATTAAGCCATGTTCTCGATTAGGATCTCGTTGTGTTGCCAAACCATCCTACTGCTGAGCAGAGAACTATTTTTGAGAAATGGATAGATGAAGATAGTTGGGTCAAGTGTTATGTGCTAGCATCCATGTCAAATGAGTTACAAAACTAGCACGAGCATATGCCTACTGCTCGGGCCATGATTACTCACCTATAAGAGTTGTATGGTGAACAGAGCCGTACTGCATGCTTTGAAGTATCCAAAAGACTCTTCAACCTGAAGATGCACGAAGGGCAGTTTATCCATGAGCACTGTATGACAGTAATCAAGGATATTGAGGAGCTTGAGAAGCTCGGGCTGGATATGCAAAAAGAATTGCAGATGGATCTGATCCTTCAATCCCTTACCAGTTCATATAGTCAATTCATCGTGAATTTTTATATGAACAAACTTGACTAAACTATTTTTGAACTTGTCAACATGTTGGTCACAATGAAGGGTACCTTGAAGAGTTCAAGGAGCTCTGTTCTTACTGTGGAGCAGACTTATTCTTCAAGAGAAAGTCTGTTGGAAGAAAGAAGGCTAAATCTGCAAAGAAGCAGAAGAGAGAGAGCAAGCCAAAGCAGGATGGTTCTAAGGTGGCTGAAGCAAGGGGAAAGTATTTTCATTGTCATGCTGAAAGCCATTGGAGGAGGAACTATCCTAAAAAATTGGAGAGTCTAAAAATCAAAAATGGTGACAAACCTTCTGAAGGTATGCTCGTAATATAATTTAATCTTATAGTTTTTTCTATTTCTAGTTGAGTATTAGACTCTAGCTCAAGTGCTCATATATGCACCTCTATGCAGGGTCTGATAGAAAGTAGAAGGTTGAGAGAAGGTGATATGATCCTTCAGATCGATAATGGAGCAAAGATTGCTGCAGAGGTCGTTGGCACTTATCCTCTTCGATTACTGTCTGACGACAGATTAGATTTAAAAGACTATTATTATATTCCTATAGCTAGTCAGAATTAAATTTTCATGTCTGTATTAGCACAGGAAGGTTTTAAAATTAATTTTAATAAAGATTTTTATTCTATTTATTTATGAAATAAATTAGTTGTATGAGGTCTTTTAATTGACAGTCTTTATCACTTGCATGTTGATGCGAATGTAAACCTAAACGAGTAAATAGTGAGTGCCGTAGGTCAAAAGAGATATAAAGATGAGATTAATCAGAAGTACTTGTGGCACCATAGACTAGGCCATATTGGAAAGGATAGACTAGAAAAGGATAGGATCCTTAGCTCTCTTAATCCAGAGTTGTATCCAACTTGTGAATCTTGTCTTCGAAAAAAAATGGTTAAGTTACCTTTTGTAGGACATGGGAAAAGGGCCACAGAGTTACTTGCCCTGGTACACCCGATGTGTGTGGGCCATTTGATGTGCAGGTCAGAGATGGTTACAACTACTTCATTATCTTTATCGATGATCTATCTAGATATAGATATGTGTATCTCATGAAACATAAGTCTGAGACCTTTGAAAAGTTCAAAAAATTCAAGCATGAAGTAAAAAAGCAGACAGGCAAACTCGTTAAGGTTCTTCGATCTGATCAAGAAGGTGAATACTTTAGTTGAAAATTTTTTAGATATCTTAAGGACAACGGCATAGTCTCTTAGTGGACTCCTTCTAAAATACCTCAGCTCAACGGGATATCTGAAAGGAGGAATAGGATCCTATTGGATATGGTCAGGTCCATAATGAGCTTCACTAATCTACCCTTATTTCTTTGGAGACATGCCTTGTTAACTTTCATTCATTTGTTGAATAGGGTTCCTTCAAAGTCCATTCCTACCATACCGTATGAGATATGGTTCAGTAAAAAGTCGAGTCTGAATTATCTTAAGACTTGGGGATGTCTGGCCTATGTCAAGAGATGGATGGCGGCAGTGGGAGGTTAGTGAAACTCGAAGAGAAGGTATCTAAAGAGTTTAGAGCTATAGATCCTCAGGAACCCGTAGTCCATGAGCCAATAGTTGATGTTCCTCTACCACCTCATAGATCTAGCTGGATCTTCCAACCTCTGAAAGGTACATGGGTATGCTTACGGAGGAAGTAAAGAAAATGTTTCTTATGAGAGATAGGAGTCATGGTGATGATCCCAATATCCTTGACGAGGTGATGTCTAACAATGATTTTGAGAAATGGTTAGATGCTTTGAAGTTAGAAATTGACTCGATGCACTCGAATCAAGTCTGGACGTTAGTGGATTCACCTAAAGGTATTGTACCTATTGAGTATAAATGGATCTACAAAAGGAAGATAGGTGTCGATGGTAAGGTTGAGACCTATAAAGTTAGGCTTATGGCTAAAGGTTATAGTTAGCGTGAGGGTATTGACTATCAGAAAATTTTCTCATCCGTAGCCATACTGAAATCCATCCATACTTTGCTTGCTGTTGCAGCTTACTATGATTATGAAATCTGATAGATGGATGTGAAAACTATCTTCCTGAATGGATATCTTGAGAAAGATATCTAAATGGAGCAGTCTATGGGTTTCACGTCTGGTGATGGTGATCACAGAGTCTGCAAACCACAAAGGTCTATATACGGATTAAAGCAAGCTTCTCAGAGTTGGAATCATCATTTTGATGAGGCAATCAAATCGTTTGATTTCATCAAAAATAAAGAGGAACCTTGTGTATACAAGAGGGTCAGTGAGAGGGCGATCACCTTCCTCATATTGTACGTGGATAATATTCTCCTTATTGGAAATGATATTGCTATGCTGACCACGGTCAAAAGATGGTTATCCAAAGAATTCTTCATGAAAGACCTAGGGGAAGCATTCTATATTCTCGAAATAAAGGTCTATAAGGATAGATCTAAACGGATGCTTGGTCTATCACAAAAGCTGTACATAGAGAAGGTGCTGAAGAGGTTCAGCATGAAAAACTCCAAGAGAGATCTTTTACCTCTTAGGCATAGTATTAGTCTCTCCAAGATGATGTGTTTGACCACATCTGAGGAGGTGCAGTGCATGAGTAGGATTCCTTATGTTTCGATGATAGGAAGCCTCATTTACATCATGTTATATACTCGATCTGATATTGTCCTTGTCGTGAGTGTCACAAGCAGGTATCAGTCAAATTCAGATGAGGAGCACTGGATAGCTGCAAAGAATATCCTTAAGTACTTAAGAAGGACTAAGAATTTATTCTTGATCACTTGAATTTTTATTCAATCATCAACGATTGTCTCGATGCTGTAGTTGTGTGACTGATCTTTTGATTTGAGATGATACTTCTACTTACAGTGAGGCTACTGGAGTTTGACTGACACATAAACATAAATCTCAATGAGCCCTTATAGTGGATGTTGGCGATAGTTGGTCTACTGTAGAAATGGGATGCGCATCAAGATAGGATCTATCGATCTTGATAGAGAGGAGTAGTCCTATGAGATTTGAGAGGTTAAGTCCAAGAGTCTGTGGCTATAGCAGTGTGATTGATGGAAAAGAGTTTCCATAGAAATCACAATTGGACTTGAGCTAATCAATCTATCATATGACTGATGTTGAAGTTTGACGATTTATCTATGACCTGCCATCTAGTCAGGACTCATGATAGAGGAATTAAATCACATGTTAACTATACCTAGAGGTTCATTCAGTTCTATTAGGTTGTCACTATATACTGTTAGGTGTCACTGGTGGATTGTGAGAGCTCACTAGGGTTGTTTTGGATCAACAATCTTTGATTGAGTTAGAGTGGAATTGTTTTGACCCATTGAAAAAAGTTTCAATGATACAATGATAGAGATCATTGTATGTCTCACTACCAGATAGAATTGAATCTATGAGGTCACACAACAAAGGGATCATGTCGGAAATTAGTAATTGAGCTTATGAAGTATCAATTAGGTTTAGAGAAACCCATTGGATTCATGGTAACCTTGCTAGCACATGGTTGGACCCAATTTCTCTTTTAGTTAGGATTACTTATTTGATAAGTTAATTCTAACTTAATTATCTTGTAATTACCTACATAAATAAGATTCATGAGACTCCAATTGTTGGGTATCTAAGGTTATGGATCACATAAACTAAGGGTGCAAGTCCCTTATAAATCTCCTTGATAGTTATTATAGGGCACCACTTTGAATTGTTCAATTTGGACGTGTCCATTGATTAGAGGGCTTTTGATTTTCATATGGGGTGTCTCTTAGGTACAAAAGAGGGTGTCTAATTATGGGTGCATGGGCTCCAATAGTTGGCACCTAATGAGCTTCCTAATGTAAGTTGAATAACTTAAGTTAATAGGAATCCTAATGCAAGTAGGACTTGTATTATATGATTGAATAGGATTCAATCTTTGTGCCTATAAAAGGAGATCTCCCCTAAGATCCTAAGATCATCCAAGCTGCCCCCTCTCCATGCCCAAAGAGCTCCCAATGCCCCTCTTCCTTCTCCCTATCTCTTCTTTTCCCTTGGGTGTCCCATATACGCCCCATACTTGGGACGTGCGTCCCAAGTGTTGCACACACCCAAGGTGTTGGGTGGCCCTTCATCTGCTGGTTGTTAGTCTCTTGTAGCACTATAAGGCAAGGAGAAAGGCTAGAGAGGAAAAGAAGATAAGCATCAAAGAGAAAGATCAAACATTGATCGTGATCAAGACTTCATTCAGATTCAACAGGTTGAATTTTGAAGAATCAAAATTCAGATTATAGAGGGTTATTCTAGGCTAATCTCGAGTAGATACTCATAGAGGCTGGATACTTATGCGGCTAACAAAGAGCCTCGTCTCTTTCAGATCTAGTTTTGAAGAAAGAGATTGTGAAACAGGTATGTGATTTAATCACAATCTAAATTTCAGCATACATCAATTTCAACATATGAAATTAATCCATGTGGTTTTATATTTTTATACATGCATAATTCAAATTAAAATTATTTTAATCTTATTCTCCACTGTGGTATTTAAAAAATTAAATTTTTGAAATACATATACATGCTTCAAACCCCAAATTTCAACACTTCAATCTGATCGAGGAGGTGAATACCTAAGTCAGAAATTTTTTAGTATCTTAAGGACAATGGCATAGTCTCTCAATGGATCCCTCCTGTAACACCTCAGCTCAATGAGATATCCGAAAGGAGGAACAGGATCCTATTGGATATGGTCAGGTCCATGATGAGCTTCACTGATCTACCCTTATTTCTTTGGAGACATGCCTTGTTAACTGCCATTCACTTGTTGAATAGGGTTCCATCAAAGTCCGTTCCTACCACACCGTATGAGATATGGTTCGGTAAGAAGTCGAGTTTGGGTTATCTTAAAACTTGAAGATGTCCGATTTATGTCAAGAGATAGATGATGGATAAGTTGGAGGATAGATCTATTATAGCTCGCTTTATAGGGTATCCAAAAGAATCCATGGGATGCTACTACTTTCCACAAGACTACAATGTGATTGTGAGTTGAAATACCATATTTCTAGAAAAATAGTTTATCTATGATGGCGGCAGTGGAAGGTTAGTGAAGCTCGAAGAGAAAGCCTCTGAAGAGCCAAGAGCTATAGATCCTCAGGAACCTGTAGTCCATAAGCCAATAGTTGATATTCCTCTACCACCTCATAGATCTAGCAGGATCTCCTGACCTCCTGAAAGGTACATGGGTATGCTTGCGGAGGAAGTAAAGAAAATATTCTTTATGAAAGATAAGGATCATACTAATTGTTGGTGCAAAAATCCTCTAGCATCGGAGAAGCTGGAGTCGCGGTCGCCATCGGGACCTGCAAAAGAAGTCTAAACCGGAGGTGGGGTTGCTCCGGTAAGACCCTCCGATGCTCAAGTCAGTTCTCTGCCTCAACAAGAATGGAGTGCTCGAACGAAAATTTTAGCAGAGTTTCTAGGTAAAAATGAGAGCTTAGAGAATAACGTATCTGGGGTCCCCTTTTATAAGCGGGGGGGGCAGCAAGCTGATAGCGACATCTGTAACCATCTGGTAGTGGGCTACCTAGGGTCAGGCGGAGTTTGTTGCGAAGAGTGGTGGAGTAGACCCGTGGCTATCACCGAAGCGTGCCACGTGGAGTCTGCCGCAGGGAGTGGAGCGACGTCCGTTGTCGTGACTTGCCAGGGGATGGAAGAATCGTGCGGTATCCGTCGCAGGAAGTGGAGCAGTGCTGTGGCCGTTAATGCGGCCTGCCAGGGAGTAATGGAGCCACGTAGGATCCACCGCAGGGAGTGGAGCAGGATCGTGGCCATTATTATGGCCTGCTAGGGGGTCCAGACTTGTCGGTCGAAGTTTGGTTGGAGTCGGTAGCTGGAGTTGAAAGTGAAGTCTGGATCCCGTAGGAGCCCGGATGGAGCCTTCCAGCAGTTGAGGTTGGGGACGAAGTCCGGCTCCCATGAAAATTCGGACGGAGTCTTCCCATAGACGGAGTTGGGGATGGAGCTCGGCTCCCATAGGAGTCCGGTCGAAGTCCACCTGCAATCAAGGTCAGGGATGGAGTCCGGCTCCCGCAGGAGTTCGGACAGAGTTTACCTGTAAGTGAAGTCGTGGGCGGAGCTCGGCTCCTGTAGGAGTCCGGGCGAAGCCTTCCAGCAGTCGAGGTCGAGGACGGAGCCCGGCTCCCATGGGAGTCTGGGCGAAGCCTTCCAGCAGTTGAGGTTGGGGATGAAGTCCGGCTCCCGTAGGAGTCCAGACGAAGTCTTCCTATAGCTAGAGTCGGAGATGAGATCTGGCTCCCATAGGAGTCCAGTCGAAGTCTACCTGCAATCAAGGTCAGGGACGAAGTCTGGCTCCCGCAGGAGTCCGGACGGAGTTTACCTGTAAGTGAAGTCGTGGGCGGAGCTTGGCTCCCGTAGGAGTCCGGGCGAAGCCTTCCAGCAGTCGAGGTCGAGGACGGAGCCCGGCTCCCATGGGAGTCCGAGCGAAGCCTTCCAGCAGTTGAGGTTGGGGACGAAGTCCGGCTCCCGTAGGAGTTCGGATGAAGTCTGCCTGTAGCTGGAGTCGGAGATGAGATCTGGCTCCCGTAGGAGTCCAATCAAAGTCTACCTGCAATCAAGGTCAGGGACGAAGTTCGGCTCCCATAGGAGTCCGAACGAAGTTTACCTGTAAGTGAAGTCGTGGGTGGAGCTCGGCTCCCGTAGGAGTCCGGGCGAAGCCTTCCAGCAATCGAGGTCGAAAACGGAGCCCTGCTCCCATGGGAGTCCGGGCGAAGCCTTCCAGCAGTTGAGGTTGGGGACAAAGTCCGGCTCCCGTAGGAGTCCGGACGAAGTCTGCCTGTAGCTGGAGTCGGAGACGAGATCTGGCTCCCATAGGAGTCCAATCGAAGTCTACCTGCAATCAAGGTCAAGGACGAAGTCTGGCTCCCACAGGAGTCTGGATGGAGTTTACCTGTAAGTGAAGTCGTGGGCGGAGCTCGGCTCCCGTAGGAGTCCGGGCGAAGCCTTCCAGCAGTCGAGGTCGAGGATGGAGCCCGACTCCCATGGGAGTCTGGGCGAAGCCTTCCAGCAGTTGAGGTTGGGGATGAAGTCCGGCTCCCGTAGGAGTTCGAACGAAGTCTGCCTGTAGCTGGAGTCGGAGACGAGATCTGGCTCCCGTAGGAGTCCAATCGAAGTCTACCTGCAATCAAGGTCAGGGACAAAGTCTGGCTCCCACAGGAGTCTGGACGGAGTTTACCTGTAAGTGAAGTCGTGGGCGGAGCTCGGCTCCCGTAGGAGTCCGGGCGAAGCCTTCCAGTAGTCGAGGTCGAGGACGGAGCCCGGCTCCCATGGGAGTCCGGGTGAAGCCTTCCAGCAGTTGAGGTTGGGGATGAAGACCGGCTCCCGTAGGAGTCCGGATGAAGTCTGCCTCTAGCTGGAGTCGGAGATGAGATCTGGCTCCCGTAGGAGTCCAATCGAAGTCTACCTGCAATCAAGGTCAGGGACGAAGTCCGGCTCCCATAGGAGTCCGGACAGAGTTTACCTGTAAGTGAAGTCATGGGCGGAGCTCGGCTCCCGTAGGAGTCCGGGCGAAGCCTTCCAGCAGTCGAGGTCGAGGATGGAGCCCGGCTCCCATGGGAGTCCGGGCGAAGCCTTCCAGCAATTGAGGTTGGGGATGAGATCCGGCTCCTGTAGGAGTCCGGGCTGAGATCTGGTAGTTGTAGGAATCTGCTGTTGGAGAAGTTTAGCCGTCGGCGGAGTCCGGAGTAGTTCGGATTGGAGTTGAACCTGACTGGAAGAAGTCTGGAAGGGATTCGGGGAGCAGCTGATAGTCGTAGAAAGTCGACTGTCGGCGGAGCTTAGTGAGCGCTTGGGGCGGTTTAATAGATAACTGGGGGAACTCATGCCGAGGGAGCTCGGGTGGTGTAGTGGGAGTTCGTCCGTCGGGGAAATTCGGTCAGCACTGCGGGAATCTGACTGTTGGAGAAGTCCGAGGAGATACCATCTGCGGTCGAAAGTCGGAGGAGTCTCGGGAGGGTCAATCCTGTTAAGAACTTCGGCTGAGGGTTTCTCATACCCAACACCAGTCCCCCTACTTCCGAGTTTGAATTTTGAATGAAGGAAGTACAGAAAGATTGTCACAGCCGAAGTTGCTCCCTCGATGCCCGTGCACGATCGTCCTCAGATATGTTGGCATTTAATGCGCGCATGTTGGAGCCTTTTCCCGATTAGGGCGACCTGAAGGGTCTTTTCGAAACTCCCACCAGGGCATGATCCCAAGCGTCACGCCATGAAAGTCTGCGAACGGTCAACCCTAGGTCGCGGTGAGTGGGACATGCGGTGAGCACTGGTTGGCCTAGGGACACCTGCCACCATAATTGCGCCAGGCTCCGTTGCCTATTTAAGCCCCCACCTCTCCTCCAGAGGCTTCACTTCACCTGAGGGACGATAACTTTCCTTCACCTGAGAGCTTAGCCACTCAGCCACTCCATCTGTGCCCCTTCCGACCCTGAGCACCTTTTGCGTCGGTCTTTGCCATCTCCGCCGGCTTTTCGCCACTTCCGATCCCCCGGGTCTCTCCACGGGGTTCCCCCATCGGGGCCTCTGCCCCGGAGGCCAATTTCAAGATGATGTCACAGACTAAGAAGAGTGCAAGGAGGAGAACAGCGGTCTGCGAGTTCTCCGATTGTCAAGCCGCTGCTGAGGGTTTCCACCGCTTTAACGGGGGCTCAAGGAAGAATTTCTTCAACAACATGGGTTTAATAACGGGGACAATCGGTGAAGACGTTCCGCCTGAGAACTTCGGAGTAGCCGAACGGGGCGACACCGGTTAAGGGGGCAGAGTCTTCGTCACAAGCCGTGGCGGGATCCTTGATGCCGTCGGGGCCGAGGGACCAGAAGCGGTCGGTGCCGATGGTGGGGCAGCAGAATTTATTGCGGGGACGGTGGAAGTAGCGCATGCCGACCTTACCGAAACACCCAGGACGATGGTTGTCATGGAGCACATGGCGGTGGTGTATGCCTTCGGCGCCACCGCTGCCTCCGGGGTAATTTCGGTTCTTCTTGAAACAGGTCATCATCGCCGCTGCCGTTGCCCTTGCTTCCCCCTGAAATCTATCCCATCCTTTTCCCCATAGGGTTGGAATTTTGGAGGTGGAGCGGAATGAGGTGGGGGGCGAGAGTGGAGAGGCTTGTCACACGTGCTGGAAAATGCTGCTGGGAAGGATAGAACCGGGAAGAGAAGTCTGCAGCTCGAAGTAGCCTCCGATGCATCCCTTTCGAGTCTTGTAATAATGTTTTCTTTTTCTGGCCCTCCGGATCTTGTAACGTACATCGAAAAATGAGAAGGAGATTTTGTTACTTCGTTTGCGTTTTGCGTCGAACTGTTGTCTACCGAACTTCCTTTCTTTACCATTGTTGTTATTGTATTCCCTTCTCTTTACTTCTCTTCTTCTTTCTCTCTTTTCTCTTCTCTTCTCTCTCTCTTTTTTTTTTTTTTTTTTTTTGACGTCATCCATAGGTTGCCGGTAGTGGTCACGTTGGCTCACCTTTCAGTCGTCCTTCTCCTTCAACTAATGGCTCTGCAATGTATATTGGATGAATAATATGAGAAGGGAAATTTCTGCTACCTCTTATACTCACGTGTTGAATTGTCGCTTGCTGAGCTTCTTTTCGGCCTTCACATCGTTTGGAGGTACCTGATTGCCATCGTATCGACCCATCCTTTTCGTCCATGGTCGCAGATTTGTCTGGGGCTACTCGAGTTTGGTGCCCCCCATCAGGGTTCGGGCTCGGAGGTCTGATCTTTCGTCGCCCCGAGGAAGTCTCATCTCGGGCTCGCACTGAGGGCTTCCTTGAGAACTGGGGTCCTTGATAAGAACCCCAATCCTTGCTGAGATGGGGTTCTCTGCGTCTTCGACGCCGTTTGTTTTCCATTCATCACTGACATGGTTCATTGCCTTCCTTTTTAGCCCCTCCCTTTTTCTTTTTCATTTGAAATTTTTTCTCCGCTCTTGGTGGGGCTACGGGAGTTCGGCTCCCGTAAGCAAAGTCGGGGCGAAGTCTGGCTCCCGTAGGAGTCCGGGCGAAGTTTGTCCACTGTTGAAGTTGGAGGCAGAGTCCGACCCCTGTGGAAGTTCGGATGGAGTTTACCGACGGTCGAAGTCGGGGATGAAGTCTGGCTCCCGTAGGAGTTCGGACGGAGTCTTATTGCGAAGGGGCCACTGGGGAAGGTCCCCTCCTTTTTCTCTTCTGGTCTTGAACGACCAGACTTTAATTGACGAGGTTCTTTTCCTGTTTCTGTCGTAACAGGTTTCAGCTCTGGTTAGGATGAGGTCCTCCTCTTGTCTCTAATGCGGCTGTAGGCGTACATATGGGCGTTGCTGGGCCCTTCTCCTCTTCCGATCTAAAGAGAACCGGGCCTTCGACTCTGCTCCAGTCAGGGCGAGGTTCTCCTCCTGTCCCTAACAGGACTGTGGGGGCGCATATGGGCGTTGCAGGGCCTCTCCCCCCATCCGATCTAAAGAGAATCGGGCCTTCGACTTTGCTCAAGTTAGGACGAGGTTCTCCTCCTATCCCTAACAGGGCTGTGGGGGCACATATGGGAGTTGCAGGGTCTCTCCCCCCATCCGGTCTAAAGAGAACCGGGCCTTCGACTTTTCTCAAGTTAGGACGAGGTTCTCCTCCTGTCCCTAACAGGGCTGTGGGGGCATATATGGGCATTGCAGGGCCTCTCCCCCCATCCGGTCTAAAGAGAACCGGGCCTTCGACTTTGCTCAAGTTAGGGCGAGGTTCTCCTCCTGTCCCTAATAGGGCTGTGGGGGCGCATATGAGCGTTGCAGGGCCTCTCCCCCCATCCGGTCTAAAGAGAACCGGGCCTTCAACTTTGCTCAAGTTAGGACGAGGTTCTCCTCCTATCCCTAATAGGGCTGTGGGGTTGCATATGGGCGTTGCAGGGCCTCTCCCCCCATCCGGTCTAAAGAGAACCGGGCCTTCGACTTTGTCGAGACGAAGCTCCCCTCTTGCTTCTGATACAGTTTGTTTGGACTGCCCTGTCGATGTAAGCTAGTGCCAAAAGGGGGAGACATGTAGATATACAACTTTTAATTAAAACAAAGTTATTGGTAGTACATCCATAAGCTTTTCGAGCTCCATGGTCGCGGGAGGTCGGCTCCTCCGAGCTCCTTAAGATAATAAGTTCCAGGTCGGACCACTTCTTTGACTTCATACGAGCCCTCCCAGTTTGGGGCGAGCTTCCCTCGATCCTGAGGTTGCAAGACAGCGGCTCATCGAAGCACTAGATCTCCTGCTCTAAAGACTTTGTTCTTGACCCGAGAGTTGTAATAGCGAGCAACTCTCTGTCTGTAGACTGCCATTCGAACCTGTGCCACCTCCTGCCTTTCTTCCAGCAGATCGAGGTTGGCTTTAAGACCTTGCAAATTTTGATATTCGTCGAATGCCACGACTCGTGCCGATGGGAGTTTAAGCTCAATTGGGATGACGACCTCCATTTCGAAGGCTAAAGCAAAGGGGGTCTCCCCTGTGGGCAGTCTTTGGATAGTTCGATACGCCCACAACACATGATAAAGTTCGTCCGTCCAAGTTCCCTTCACCTTTTCGAGTCTTGTCTTAATCCCCTGCAGAAGGGTTCTGTTAGTCACCTCAGCCTCGCCATTCGCCTGAGGATGGGCTACTGATGTGAAGTTGTGGGAGATGTTTAGATCTTCACAGAATTCGGCGAATCTTGCTCCCACGAATTGCCGTCCATTATCAGTGATTAGGGTCCTGGGCAGACCGAACATGCATACGATCAACTTCCAGATGAAATCTTGCACTTTTGCTTCTGTGATTTTTGCTAGTGGTTCGGCTTCAACCCATTTGGTGAAGTAGTCAATCGCTACAAGGAGGAACTTCCTCTGCCCCGACGCCATGGAAAAGCGGCCAAGGATGTCCATCCCCCATTGCGCAAAAGGCCATGGGGCACTCAAGGGTGTAAGCTCGGTGGTGGGCTGTCTCTGGATATTGGCATATCTCTGGCATCGATCACACTTTCTGACATATTCAATCGAATCATGATGTATTGTCGGCCAGTAATATCCTTGGCGGAGCAACTTGTAGGACAAAGATCTAGCCCCCAAATGATTTCCGTAGATTCCTTTATGCACCTCCCACAAGGCGTAGTCAGCTTCTGAAGGTCGGAGATATTTCAAAAGGGGCAAAGAGTATGATCTCTTGTACAACTTGCCCTCATAAAGGATGTATCGGGAGGCTTGATTTCTGAGCTTCCGAGCCTCTTTTGCATCCTGGGGGAGAACCCCATCTCTGAGATAGGTTATCAGTGGGTCGATCCAGCTGGACTCATGGTCAATTTCCATCACGGGCCGTGATTCTTCTGTACTCGGGCACTTTAGAACTTCAAAAAGGATGCCTTTGGGCAATTCGGCCGGAGCCAACGTTGCCAGCTTGGAGAGAAGGTCAGTCCTGGTATTTTCCAACCTCAGAATCTGTCTGATGTTGAAGCTGCCGAAGGCGGGGACGAGCTCCCTTACCTTTTCAAGGTATTTAGCCATGCTGTCCTCCCGCGCTTCATAATTTCTGTTGACTTGTCCCACTACTAGTTGAGAGTCACTGTGGACCCGGAGCCGATCTACTCCCAGCTCTTTGGTGATCCTCAGTCCCGCAATCAGAGCTTCATATTCCGCTCCGTTGTTCGTCACGGGAAACTCAAAATACAAAGCATACTCCGCGATGATTCCCTCCAAACTGATCAAGATCAGGCCCGCACCTGCGCCTGACATGTTGGAAGACCCGTCCACATAGAGGGCCCAAAAGCAATCAGAGGGATCTGCTTCTTCTTTGGGGGAGTTCGGTCGGGGCTTCAGGCCGTCAACTTCGCCTTGCTCAGGTTCGACCTCCTCTGGGATAGTACACTCCACTACGAAATCTGTCAATATTTGGGCCTTCACTGCTGGCCTGGGTCGATAGTTGATGTCGAATTCTGTGAGCTCGATCGCCCATTTTGCCATACTCCCGGAGGCATCCGCCCGGTGCAAAATCGCCTTGATCGGTTGATCGGTGAGCAGCATTACGGTGTGCCCTTGGAAGTAGGGTCGGAGCCTCCGGGCTGCAATCAACAAGGCGTAAGTTAGTTTTTCTAATTTGGTATACCTGGTCTCGGCGTCTCTCAACACGCGACTGATGTAGTAGATCGGCCGTTGGATTTTCGCTTCTTCTTTGACAAGGACAGCCGTGAGAGCCATGGGGGAGACCGTCAGGTATAAAAACAGTTCCTCCCCAGGCTCTGGCTTTGCCAACAGTAGGGGTGAGCTGAGGTAGCTCCTTAGTTCTTCGAATGCTTGTTGGCACTCAGAGGTCCAACATAAGTTCTTCGGCTGCTTGAGGGTTTGATAGAAGGGTAAGCACCATTCGGCCGACCTTGAGACGAAGCGATTCAGGGCCGCTACCCTCCCTGTAAGGCGCTGAACCTCTTTTATCGACTTTGGGGCGGCCATCTCCTGGATGGCGCAAATTTTTTCTGGATTGGCTTCAATCCCGCACCCCGACACCATGAAGCCCAGGAACTTTCTCGAGGTTACCCCGAAAGCGCATTTAGTCGGGTTCAGCTTCATTTTATATTTTCGGAGAGCGTCGAAGGTCTCGTCGAGGTCAGTGACGTGGTCCATAGAAGATTTACTTTTTACGAGCATGTCGTCCACGTAGACCTCCATATTGCGGCCGATCTGCTCCTTGAAGATTTTGTTCACCAACCGCTGGTAGGTTGCACCCGCATTTTTTAGGCCGAAAGGCATGACCCTGTAACAGTAAAGGCCACGGTTAGTAATGAAAGCGGTCTTTTCTTCATCTTCCGGTGCCATCCTGATTTGATTATAGCCGAAGAATGCATCCATGAAGGTGAGGAGCTCATGGCCCGAGGTCGCGTCCACTAGTTGGTCGATTTTGGGGAGGGGGTAGCTGTCCTTTGGGCAGGCCTTATTCAGCTTTTTGAAGTCTATGCACATCCTCCACTTGCCGTTTGCTTTTTTAACTAGGACAATGTTGGAAATCCAATTAGGATAATTGACTTTCCTAATGAATCCGGCTTTAAGGAGCTTGTCCACTTCCTCGGCTATCGTCTTCTGCCTCTCTGGCGCATGACCTCGAATTTTTTCTTTCGTCGGTCGATGCTTTGGATCGACGGCCAGGCGGTGCTCCATGACTTCCGTGTCAATCTCCGGCATGTCTGCTGGAACCCAGATGAAAACGTCCGTATTCTTTCGTAGAAAATCGATGAGATGCATCCGCACCTCCTCCCCCAGGTTGGAGCCGATCATCGCTACATGCTTCACGTTCCCGTCGTTCAAAGGGATTGGTACCAGATCTTCAATTGGAACGCCCCTCTCTTCAGTGAGGTCGTCGCGAGTATCCAGTCCATCGACTGGACAGGGGTCAGATTGGTCGCTTCTTTGCAAAGCTATATTGTAGCAGTGTCTGGCCAGGGCTTGGTCCCCTTGGACTTCTCCGATCTCCTGGTTGGTGGGGAATTTCAACTTCAAATGGTAGGTTGATACAATGGCTCGGAGAGCATTGAGGCCAGGCCGACTGAGGATTGCGTTGTAGGCTGACGGTGCTTTCACCACTAGAAAATTCATCAGAGCCCTGGATTGCCTTGGATAGCAACCTGCGGCCACAGTCAAAGTTATTATTCCCTCCGTCAGAACAGCATCACCGGTAAACCCTACCAGAGGGGAGCTAATCGGCCTCAAATGACCGTCAAGGATGGATATTCTTGAAAAGGCATCGTAGAACAAAATGTCGGTCGAGCTTCCATTGTCGACGAGAATGCGGTGGACATCATAATTTGCTATATTCAAGGAAACTACAACCGCGTCGTTATGGGAGAATTGAACCCCCTAAGTGTCTTCTTCAGTAAAGGTTATGGGCTCCTCGATCTTTTGTTGGTTGGGGGGTACGGCCAGTACGTTGGTTGCTTCCTGCCGGGATCCTCCCGAGATGGTGTTGGCGAAATTCGTCGGAGGCCGATTGTCCGACCACTCCATGCTGGCGACCATAGCCGGAGGATGCAGAGCCCGAGAAACCAGAGGCGAGACCAGAGCCTAAGATTCGGCTGCAGGGGCCGTGGGTTGCCGTGCGGATGCTTCGTGAGAAGTCATCGGGCGAGGATCCAGTGGGGGGAAAAGGGGGAGCGGATGTCGGAGAAGATGACCAGAGGCGGTTCCGTTGAGCGCTCCTTTAAGAACAAGGGTACTATGAAGGTTCGCCCCCTTCCTCTAGCACCAATCCTGTTGGTGCAAAAATCCGCTAGCGCCGGAGAAGCTGGAGTCGCGGTCGCCGTCGGGACCTGCAAAAGAAGTCTAAATCGGAGGTGGGGTTGCTCCGGCAAGACCCTCCGACGCTCAAGTCAGTTCTCTGCCTCAACAAGAATGGAGTGCTCGAATGAAAATTTTAGCAGAGTTTTTAGGTAAAAATGAGAGCTCAGAGAATAACATATTTGGGGTCCCCTTTTATAAGCAGGGGGGCAGCAAGCTGATAGCGACATCTGTAACCGTCTGGTAGTGGGCTGCCCAGGGTCAAACGGAGTTTATTGCGAAGAGTGGTGGAGTAGACCCATGGCTATCACTGAAGCATGCCACGTGGAGTCTGCCGCAGGGAGTGGAGCGGCATCCGTTGTCGCGACTTGCCAGGGGATGGAAGAATCGTGCGGTATCCGTCGCAGGAAGTGGAGCAGTGCTGTGGCCGTTAATGCGGCCTGCCAGGGAGTAATAGAGCCACGTAGGATCCACCGCAGGGAGTGAAGTAGGATCGTGGCCATTATTATGGCCTACCAGGGGGTCCAGACTTGTCGGTCGAAGTTCGGTTGGAGTCGGTAGCTGGAGTCGGAAGCGAAGTCTGGCTCCCGTAGGAGCCCGGGTGGAGCCTTCCAGCAGTTGAGGTTGGGGATGAAGTCCGGCTCCCGTGGGAATCCGGACGGAGTCTTCCTGTAGACGGAGTTGGGGATGGAGCCCGGCTCCCATAGGAGTCCGATCGAAGTCCACCTGCAATCAAGGTCAGGGACGGAGTCTGGCTCCCACAGGAGTCCGGACGGAGTTTGCCTGTAAGTGAAGTCGTGGGCGGAGCTCGGCTCCCGTAGGAGTTCGGGCGAAGCCTTCCAACAGTCGAGGTCGAGGACGGAGCCCGGCTCCCATGGGAGTCCGGGCGAAGCCTTCCAGCAGTTGAGGTTGGGGACGAAGTTCGGCTCCCGTAGGAGTCCGGACGAAGTCTGCCTGTAGCTGGAGTCGGAGACGAGATCTGGCTCCCGTAGGAGTCCAGTCGAAGTCTACCTACAATCAAGGTCAGGGATGAAGTCTGGCTCCCGCAGGAGTTCGGACGGAGTTTACCTGTAAGTGAAGTCGTGGGCGGAGCTCGGCTCCCGTAGGAGTCCGGGCGAAGCCTTCCAGCAATCGAGGTCGAGGATGGAGCCCAGCTCCCATGGGAGTCCGGGCGAAGCCTTCCAGCAGTTGAGGTTGGGGATGAAGTCCGGCTCCCATAGGAGTCTGGACGAAGTCTGCCTGTAGTTGGAGTCGGAGATGAGATCTGGCTCCCGTAGGAGTCCAATCGAAGTCTACCTGCAATCAAGGTCAGGGACGAAGTCCGGCTCCCGTAGGAGTCTAGATGGAGTTTACCTGTAAGTGAAGTCATGGGTGGAGCTCGGCTCCCATAGGAGTCCGGGCAAGGCCTTCTAGCAGTCGAGGTCGAGGACGGAGCCCGGCTCCCATGGGAGTCCGGGCGAAGCATTCCAGCAGTTGAGGTTGGGGATGAAGTCCGGCTCCCGTAGGAGTCCGGACGAAGTCTGCCTGTAGCTGGAGTCGGAGATGAGATCTGGCTCCCGTAGGAGTCCAGTCGAAGTCTACCAGCAACCAAGGTCAGGGACGAAGTCCGGCTCCCGCAGGAGTCCGGACGGAGTTTACCTGTAAGTGAAGTCGTGGGCGGAGCTCGGCTCCCGTAGGAGTCCGGGCGAAGCCTTCCAGCAGTCGAGGTCGAGGATGGAGCCCGGCTCCCATGGGAGTCCGGGCGAAGCCTTCCAGCAGTTGAGGTTGGGGACGAAGTCCGGCTCCCGTAGGAGTCCGGACGAAGTCTGCCTGTAGCTGGAGTCAGAGATGAGATCTGGCTCCCGTAGGAGTCCAGTCGAAGTCTACCTGCAGTCAAGGTCAGGGATGAAGTCTGGCTCCCGCAGGAGTCCAGACGGAGTTTACCTGTAAGTAAAGTCGTGGGCGGAGCTCGGCTCCCGTAGGAGTCCGGGCGAAGCCTTCCAGCAGTCGAGGTCGAGGACGGAGCCCGACTCCCATGGGAGTCCGGGCGAAGCCTTCCAGCAGTTGAGGTTGGGGATGAGGTCCGGCTCCCGTAGGAGTCCGGACGAAGTCTGCCTGTAGCTGGAGTCAGAGACGAGGTCTTGCTCCCGTAGGAGTCCAGTCGAAGTCTACCTTTAATCAAGGTCAGGGACGAAGTCCGGCTCCCGTAGGAGTCCGGACGGAGTTTACCTGTAAGTAAAGTCGTGGGCGGAGCTCGGCTCCCGTAGGAGTCCGGGTGAAGCATTCCAGCAGTCGAGATCGAGGATGGAGCCCAGCTCCCATGGGAGTCCGGGCGAAGCCTTCCAGTAATTGAGGTTGGGGACGAGATCCGGCTCCTATAGGAGTCCGGGCTGAGATCTGGTAGTTGTAGGAATCTGCCGTTGGAGAAGTTCAGCCGTCGGTGGAGTCTGGAGTAGTTCAGATTGGAGTTGAACCTGGCTGGAAGATGTCTGGAAGGGATTCGGGGAGCAGCTGATAGTCGTAGAAAGTCGACTATCGGCGGAGCTTAGTGAGCGCTCAGGGTGGTTTAATAGATAACTAGGGGAACTCATGCCGAGGGAGCTCAAGTGGTGTAGTGGGAGTTCGTCCGTCGGGGAAATTCGATCAGCACTGCGGGAATCCGACTGTTGGAGAAGTCCGGGGAGATACCATCTACGGTCGAAAGCCGGAGGAGTCTCGGGAGGGTCAATCCTGTTAAGAACTTCGGCTGAGGGTTTCTCATACCCAACACTAATGATCCTAATATCTTTGACAGGATGATGTCTGACATTGATTTTGAGAAATGGTTAGATGCTATGAAGTCAGAAATTGACTTGATGCTCTCGAACCAAGGGTATTGTACCCATTGGGTGTAAATAGATCTACAAGAGGAAGATAGGTGCCGATAGTAAGTAGAGATCTATAAAGCTAGACTTATGGCTAAAGGTTATAGTCAGCGCGAGGGCATTAACTATCAAGAAACCTTCTTATCCGTAGCCATGATGAAATCCATCCGTACTTTGCTTACTGTTGCAGCTTACTATGATTATGAATTCTGACAGATGGATGTGAAAACTGCTTGCCTGAATGGATATCTTGAAGAAGATATCTATATGGAGTAGCCTATTGGTTTCTCGTCCGATGATGGTGATCACAGAGTCTGCAAGTTGCAAGGATCCATATACAAATTAAAACAAGCTTCTCGGAGTTGGAACCATCATTTTGATGAGGCAACCAAATCATTTGATTTCATCAAAAATAAAGAGGAACCTTGTGTATATAAGAGGGTCAGTGAGAGTGCGATCATCTTCTTCGTATTGTACGTGGACAATATTCTCCTTATTGGGAATGACATTCCCATGCTAACCATGGTCAAAAGATGGTTGTCCAAGAAATTCTCCATAAAAGATCTAGGGGAAGCATCCTATATTCTCAAAATTAAGGTCCATAGAGATAGACATAAACGAATGCTTGGCCTATCATAAAAGCTGTACATAGAGAAGGTGCTGAAAAGGTTCAGTATGGAAAACTCCAAGAGAGATTTCTTCTCTCTCAGGCATGGTATTAGTCTTTCCAAGATGATGTGTCTGACCATATCTAAGGAGGTGCAATGCATGAGCAGGATTCCTTATACCTCGATGATAGGGAGCCTCATGTATGCCATGCCATGTACTCGATCTGATATTGCCCTTGCTGTGAGTGTCACGAGCAGGTATCAGTTGAATCCAGACAAGGAGCACTGGATAGCTATGAAGAACATCCTTAAGTACTTAAGAAGGACTAAGAATTTATTCTTGATCTTTGGAGAAAAGCTAAGAGTGGAAGGATACATTGATGCTAGAATGTCTACATCAGGATGTATTCTTATTCAATATATTAGAAGGGTTCTGAATAATCGAACAATGGAGGCTGAGCATGCTGTAGATGTGTAGGATGAATTCTGGCTTTAATGTTAGTTGTAGAACTAGATGCCATGCCCTGACACAGTACTGCAAAGACAATGGCACCATAGTCTTTACTAAGGAGCCCAAGGTCTCACCAAAAATCCAAACACATAGAGCACCGATATACGTGACTACCTCATATCGAGGTGCGAAGAGTAGACTCTGCGGACAATGTGGCAGATCCGCTGACTAAGCAGTTGAGCCAATCAAAAATGAAAGTCCACCTTGAGAAGATGGGACTTAGATTTGTGGCCAATTGGCTTTAGTTCAAGTAAGAGATTGTTAGATGTATGTCCTAGAAGCCAACATGACTGACACATTGTAATAATTCTAAGACACAATTTTATACTTAATATATTGATATGATCAATAAAAGGATAATTTCTTTTTCATTCAAGTGTGATGTATCCTTGAATCATCCATGAAATTAGTTTAGATATATATTCTCAAGATGTTGAGAATTAGAGACATGTATTTAATTCATAAATGCTTCCAATCATAGGATCATCATGAGGATGGTGATTGATCCGGATAGACTGGCATATAAATTACTTTCTTCGGGATAGATGAGTCTCTGGTCTATTGTGTAGAGACATAGGACAACGAGTGCAGATAGTTGCTAGAGAACAACTAGTACTGAGCGTGACCATACAAGAGATCACATAGATTTCTATACGATCGTCAGTGATTATCTCGATGCTGTAATTATGTGACTGATCCTTTGATTTGAGATGGTACTGTTACTCACAGTAAGACTGCTGGAGTTTGACTGACACATAAACATGGGTCTCAATAAGCTCTTGTAGTGGATGTTGGCGATAATTGATCCACTGTAGGGGTAGGATGCGCATCAAGATAGGATCTATCGATCTTGATAGAGAAAAGTAGTCCTATGAGATTTGAGAGGTTAAGTCCAAGAGTCTGTAGCCATAGCAATATAATTGATGGAAAGAAGTTTCTATAGAAGTCACAACTGGACTTGAGCTAATCGAATCTATCATATGACTGATGATGAAGTTTGACGATTTATCCATGACCTGTCATCAAGTCGGGACTCATGATAAAGGGACTGAATCATATGTTAACTACACCTAGAGATTCATTTCAGTTCTACTAGGTTGCTACTACATACTGCTAGGTGTCACTAGTGGATTGTAAGAGCTCACTAGGATTGTTATGGATCGACAATCCTTACTGAGTTAGAGTGAAATTGTTCTGACCCATTGAAAAGAGTTTCAATGATACGATGATAGAGATCACTGTATATCTTACTACCTGATAGAATTGAACCTATAGGGTTACACAGTAAAGAAATTAGGTCTAGTATTAGTAATTGAGCTTATGAAGTGTCACTTGGGTTTAGAGAAATCCATTGGGTTCATGCTAACCTTGCTAGCACATGGTTGGACCCAATTCTTTTTTCTGTTGGGATTACTTATTTGGTAAGATAATTCTAACTTAATTACCTACTAATAACCTACATGAATAAGATTCATGAGACTCCAATTGTTGGATGTCTAAGGTTATGGATCATATAAATTAAGGGTGCAAGTTTCTAATTAATTTTTTTGATAGTTATTCTTAGGCGCCACCTTGACTTGATCAAGTTGGGCATGTCCATTGATTAGAAGGCTTTAAGTTCTCTTATGGGGCATCTCTTGGGTGTATTTTGGAGTGTCTAATTATAGGTGCAAGGGCTCCAATTGTTGGCACCTAAAGGGTCTCCTAAAGTAAGTTGGATAACTTAAGTTAATAGGAAACCCAATGCAAGTAGGACTTGTATTATGAGATTGAATAGGATTCAATCCTTGTGCCTATTTAAAGGGACCTCCCCTAAGGTCTCTAGAGCATTCAAATCAGAAACCCCATATGCCAAAAGAGAAGTCCCACACCCTCTCTTCCTCTCCCTTTCTCTTCCCTTGGGCATCCCACACCTCCTTTCTCTTGGGATGCGCATCCTAAGGAGTCCCATGCCCAAAAGCTATTGGGTGCCTCTTCTTTACTGGTTTCTAGCATTTGGTAGCAGTACATAGCAAGGAGAGAAACTCTAGAGAAGAGGAGAAGATCAAGAAAAGAGATGAAGCATTGATTGCGATCCAGGCTTCGTTCAGATTCAGCAGGCTAAATTTTGGAGAACAAAAATTTAGATTAAAGAGGACTGTCCCAGACTGATCTCAAGTGGATACTCATAGAGGTTAAATACTTGTATGACTAAGAGAGAACCTCTTCTCTTCCAGATCCAGATTCAAAGAAAAGGATTGCAAAATAGGTATGTGATTTGATCACAATCTAAATTTTAGCATATATCAATTTCAGCATATGAGATAGATCCATGTGGTTTTATGTTTTCATGCATGCATAATTTAGATCCATGTGGTTTTATATTTTCATGCATGTACAATTTCTCCACTACAGTGTTTAGAAAATAAAATTTTAAAACACATATGCATGCACCAAAACTCGAATTCCAACATTAGAGAGATGGGCGGCAATATTATTTTGGTGTCAATTGGTTGGCGCCAAATTGTTGTTTGGTTTCATCTTCTTCATCTCAAGTTGTTGGAAGTTAGTACAACCATTTCTTGATTGTTGTTCTTCTTAATTAGTTGAGAGATCAAGAAATATTCTTGATTTCTTCAAAAATTAAGAAAGAAAGATCAAAAGGGTTCACAATTTCAAGCTTATTCAGGCTTTTGGTTCCGGCAAGCATGATTAAGAAAAGCCTATCCAAATTGGCTCTGTGGATACCCATAGAAGCAGAATGCTTATGCTGCTGATTCAGAATCTGTTCAGCCCCAGATCCAGTGATTGAATTGGATTCAACCCCAGTTACAGGTTTGAAGCAAAGAAAAAGCGATTCAGGTATGTGAACTGATTACAGGCCTTTATTCATTCATCCTAAAATCAATTTATATTAATTTCAACATATGAACTAGATCCATAGATACTTTCATATGATGAATGTATGTTTAAATTAAAAATATTTTAATCTAATTTTTTCGTTGCATTTTAGATTTAGAAAAATTTTGAAATCCATATGCACTAGCACCTTTAGAAATTCTAACAGTGGTATCAGAGCTGCATGTTCATATGTATGAAAGTAACAAAAAAATTTTAAAAATTATTTTCAAAATTTTGATTTTAGTTTATACATGAGATATATATATTTATGTTCAGATCTGAAAAGTATTTTAGATCTGAATTTTATTCATATATGTGGTATATGAAAGTATACATAGGTTAGAAATTAAATTTCTGCGATCTAAATTTTTGGTATATGTGATATATATGTTATAAAACCAGACAAGTTGTATGTGTAGATTTCAAAAACTTTGAAAACTGTAGTGAAAAATAAATGGGTTAAACCTTTTAATTCCCACATGCAATAGATCAAATCTAATCCTACCCAAGTCCAAGAGAAAACACATATATACAATATGAAATTTAGATATAAATATGAGATCAGATCTCTTTATCTTAGTGTGGATAGATGTTCACCACTTTTGATGATTATGGATTCGTAGATACTCGAGCCACACATGCATCCGATCTCTACAGATATCCATCAAGATCGATCTCGAACTGATTTCTCCTCGTAGAAGATTCTTCTTCCCAAGAAGAACCTTAGTCTTGAACATTTTGATCAATGCTTTGATCTGGACTGCAAGATCAACTCCTTGATCAGCAGCCATTTTCTTCTTCTCTTCGATCTTCAATCTCTAAGTCACCAAGCACTACCACTTAGCATGTGGAAGAGGGGATGCTGATACGGTCAAGATGCTGTCATTAGGACACCGTGATTATCAATCTAATTCTGACTTCAATACAAATTAAAAATATGTAGAAAATAGTGAGTTGGATCGAATCCACAGAGAAGGCAGGATTTTGATTTGAAATCTTTAATTTTGTAAAAAAAAATAAAATTTTGAAGAAAAATAATTTAAGTCAGAAAATAAAAATTAAAAGTGTGAAAAATAAATCGGGTACTAAGATCTACTATTTAGATCCTAGCATCTACTTGTAATAAAAATAAATAATAAAAATTTAAAGTGTATAAAATAAATTGATACTAAGATCTACTAACTAGATCCCAGCATATACTTGCAAAAAAATAAAAGACAGGAATTTAAAGTACAAAAAAATAAATTTTACATTAATTAAAATTAAAATTTAAGTATAAAAAAATTTAAAAAAATTATAAAATAAAAAAATTATAACAAGGATCTGAAGTTGATCAGTCCAGCCTCGTCAGGAAGATGGTTGATGACCTCTTCTTCTTCCGTCGTACTCCATAGAGCGAACCGACTTTTCTCCTTCTTCTCCTTGGGTCCTTAAAGTTTTAATTTTTTTTTCTATTTTTTTTCTAACTTTCCACTCAATTTTTCTACTTTCCAGACTTATTTTCGGACCCCCTATTTATAGATAAATTTTTTATATTTTTTTGGTAGGAAAAGGAGTCCTAAAACTTTTTAAAAATGTATTAAACACTTAAAAATTTTTTTGGCCGTCGAATAGAGCTTAGACTGCCCAGATCTGCCCAAAATCTACTATTTTAATCCTCATCAAAGTCAGATTCAATAATAGCCATCCGATCATGCTTCGGATGAGATCTGAGCCGTTGGATGGAGCTTGGACCGTCGGATCTGGGTCGGGATGAATGTCAGCCATTGGATCGCATCCAGAATCCTTCTCTCACTGTAAGCCATGCCTATAGACCATGTGACTATTCCTGTGGGCCGTGCCCTAATTTCGTGGACCGACCGGCTGGTCCACCGTACACCAGAGGCTATAAAAATTATATTTTAGAGTATTTTGGCTTGATTTTTGCTTCGATTTTCATCTGAAAAATAAGAAAAAAATATGCATTAAATTTTTAAAATTTTTTTTATTATTTTGATGCTTAAATTTTTCGATTAAATTAACATCTATTTTTCATAAATACATTCTAATTTCATATTTTTTTTTAAAAAAATTATTTTTGCAAAAAAAATCTAATTTATTCATGAAATTAGGTTTTTTAGAAGATGTTAGCACTATAAATTATCAAAAATATCTATAATATATATAAAAATATACTACTTATCACACCTTCCAACTTGAATTTTACTCATCCTTGAGTAAATAAAAAAATTAGAATCAAGTATCATTTAACTTAAAATCTTAAATTTCATCAAATAATTTTTAAAAGGGCCACTGATGTGCAGTAGAGTGTAAATGAGATATGTCATTGGGGTATTAATACTAGTCAATATAAGAGTTCAATTAAGAATACTAAATTTTTTTTAAATTTTTTTAAATTATCTCTATCTTTATCTCCAAATCATTAACCTTCATATGGATAAGTATATTATTACTTTCATCTTTCATTTATTGATTAATTTTTTTTTTAATGTTGTATTGCTATTGAGTGTCTTAACCCCTTAAGCTTTCTGTTTGACTCATGTAGCGAGTTTTCAGCCAATGACTCCCAAATCAGATGGCTTTAAGGCACTAGTTATAAAATATCCCTCGAACCTACTTGTTCGAATCAAACAAGCTATGAGTTAAAACTAATTTTATAACAAAGCTTCTTTGTCCTTCATACCTTTTGATGCGAAACACAATGCTTGCTTAGGCAAAAAGGCCCAGTTACTCAGTATGAAGTACTTGAAAAAAAATTTTTTTTAATAATATGAAGAAATATATAGTTACCTTACACAAGCCCATAAAAAGTTAACTCTTCTTTGATGCTGGTAAAAAAAAATTTAGAAATGCTCAAAGAAAACTATTTAAGTTCTAAACTTAACTCTTTATTAAGTTTTCTTAATATTTGATCCCTCAATATCTCACAAACTCTCTATTCTGTACATCAATTTTCTTTTAAAAATGCTTGGTTTAACTTGATTCTTAAGTATAATCAGATGCTTAAATACTAAATACTAACTTACTTGAGGACTTTAAAAATTTAAAAATTTTTATTATCCCCCTCCAACTTAATTGACATTGTCCTCAATGGAGTAGAAAAAATGAAGGGTGCATGCAAAAAGAAAGAAAAAGAGAAATATCACCTGATCCAAAAGTCTTTTCAAAATTGATTCTCCCTCCAACTTAGCCAAGATTATCTTCAGATCCTTACAAAAGATACTAAGTAAAACTTGATTAACCTAAACAAAATACAAAAGATAACAAAAAGTACAAAACTAAAAATTAAAAACAGGGTTACCTCCCAGGAAGCGCTAAGTTTACCGTCTTCAGCAAGACCATGCTAATTCTCTCACCTATCCTTTGTCAAATATTGGATTGATAAATTTTAATAGTTTTGGATTGTCAATCTCAAGAAAATGGTCTATAATAAATTTTAATATTTTATTACCAATCTCCAAAAAATATTTTACACCCCCTTCTTAATTTTAAAAAAATAATTCATAAACCCATTCACAGACCCTTGTTTGTTGAGAATTTCTCCTATTTGTTCTTCTAAAATGCTCATGAATTGAGTTTTTAGGTTAGAAATTGAGTTTGAAGTAATGGGTGCTGAAAGGATGTTAGTTGATTTTAAACATGTGTACTCAGATGTGACCAAGGGCAATTTCAGTTCTGGAGGAGGTGATTTTAAGTGGAAGAACCGACTTCTGGGGCTGAAGAAAATGAAACTTTTGGTGAATATATCTTGGATAACTCATCCACTCTCTTCTCTTTATCACTTAGATCAGTAATAATTTTGAACTTAGATTCTTCTATCGGATTAGTCTCAGTACTAATCTCCTCTTCTAAATTCTCTTTTTGGCTAGCATCAGTACTAGCCTCTTTTACCTGATCTAGATATGAGTCCTTAAGAATCCTATCACTTTTAAGCTCAAAAATTATTTTATCATTTTCAAATTGAGGATTCTTAGGTGGGACATTGGATTGTTGACTAGGTCCAGGTGGTTGGTGGGTGGTTAGGTTATTTTCAAAATTCGATATTGATTGGCTCGATAGTTGACCTAGTTCTCTCTTCATGGTAGACTCAGCTAATTAATCTATTTGTGCTTCTAGCCTAGCGAGGAATTATTGGTCGATCATAATCATTTGTTGAAGTTGGCTAAACCTATCATCGACTAGAGGGGTCTGTTGAGGAGGTGGGTATGAAGGCTGATTGTAATAGGATGGCTGAGTAGGCTGACTAGGCTGACCACTATTATAGACATAGTTTTGATATTGGGGCTTATTCTGAAAATTATACACATGAGGGATTTGGGTCTGGGCCTGAGTCTATTGGGATCTCCAAGAAAAATCAAGATGGTTCCTCCAATCTTGATTATATGTGTTTAAAAATAGTTCATTGACAGGATTAGAGTAACCTTGAGTAGCTTGAACTTGTTCTTGGATGAAAGGTGAAAATTATGCAGCCATGGGACATTCACTCATATGATGGGTTGGGCTAGCACAGATAGAACAAATCTCCTGAAAATTGGAAGGTGGTGTGTATTGCATCGGAGATTGTAGACCTAGGGCTAGGCATTTATTTATAAGAAAGTCGACTTTATTTAATTTTTGGGCTAACAGGTTCAAATCGGCCTCAGGACTAGAGTCAGAATATTTGATCCCATAGAACGATGGAAACATCGATGGGTTATAAGTGGAAAGAATAAAATATTCCTTCATCTGTCTAGGTGGTTCTTAGAATTTCTAGTTATTTGATTATTAGGTGTAACATGGATCAGTCATTTAATTTTAGAATTAGGTTTAACTAGGTCAAAATAAAAAATTATACCATGCATGTACCAGTGCAAATCCTAATATGTGATTGAGTTTTTTTTAAAAAAAAAAAAGAAAAAAAAGAGAAGAGGAAGAAAGAGAGTTCTAAAGGTGAGATCCTTAAAAAAGCTCTAGACCTAAAGACGAAAGATAAGAAGAATTAGTTGTGGTTAAGTGTTAATTGCAATCAAGTTAGCAAGCAATTAAACCTAGACACCTATGGGTTTCTTAGACCTAACAGTTTGATATAGAGTGGCTTAGCCTAAATACAAATTAGATTTGTTCTCACTTCCTTTAACTAGCCAGATAAGAGGTGGGGTCGTGAGGGTCCCCTCGTTGCTTGCCTTAGACACCAATTGAATGGGTCAGGTAAGCTAACAGAACCAATTAGATAACTACGAGTTCTCTTAGGCAGAGCCTTTGTAACCTCTTGCCTTAGATACCAGTTTCAGGGGTGAGTCCAAACTTACTTTGCACTTGACTTCACCACAATACTCAAACTGAACTCAATTGATCCTAGAGGTCAACATCTTCTGAATTTTAATTAAATTAAGGTTAATGCAAAATGCTGGTTGGTTATTTTTAGGCTAAGAAAGGGTGATGAAATTCCCACCTTATCTTGTTCTGGGTGTTGTCCTTATATTGATTTGAGATGAATATGCACAACCAATTTCAAACAAGGGGTTCTATGCAACTAAATTAGATGCATGAAATTAATCAAACTTGAAAGTTTACCTTGTCTCCAGCGATCATCAAAAGTAAATCTAAGATGATGAATGCTTCTAAATAATTAAATTTTTACTCTTGTCATGCAATTTTTATTAGGTTTATGTGGATGAATTTTAGGTTAATTTGAAAAAAAAATAATTAATACTAAAAAAAATAGTTAAGATTAGGGTTAGGATTGATCTCACCAAGCAAAATTGGAAGCTTTCTATCTCTTTTTTGAATTTTTCTCTTTTTTTTCTATAAAAAAAAATAATCAGAAAAGTTAGTAAGCTATATTTATAAGAAATCAAATATTAAAATTATTACCTCCCCTGACAACAGCGCCAAAAATTGATATGATCCCCAGCAACGGCATCAAAAATTGATACGGTCAAGATGCTATCGTTAGGATTGATCTCACCAAGCAAAATTGGAAGCTTTCTATCTCTTTTTTGAATTTTTTTTTCTATAAAAAAAAATAATCAAAAAAGTTAGTAAGCTATATTTACAAGAAATTAAATATTAAAATTATTGCCTTCCCTAGAAATAGCACCAAAAATTGATATGATCTCCAGCAACAGTGCCAAAAATTGATACAGTCAAGATGCTATCGTTAGGACACCGTGATTATCAATCTAATTTCGACTTCAATATAAATTAAAAATATGTAGAAAGTAGTGAGTTGGATCGAATCCACAAAGAAGGTAGGATTTTGATTTGAAATCTTTGATTTTATAAAAAAATATAAAATTTTAAAGAAAAATAATTTAAGTCAAAAAATAAAAATTAAAAGTGTAAAAAATAAATCGGGTACTAAGATCTACTATTTAAATCCTAGCATCTACTTGTAATAAAAATAAATAACAAGAATTTAAAGTGTATAAAATAAATTGGTACTAAGATCTACTAACTAGATCCTAGCATTTACTAGCAAAAAAATAAAAGATAGGAATTTAAAGTGCAAAAAAATAAATTTTATATTAATTGAAATTTAAATTCAAGTATAAAAAATTTAAAAAAAATAATAAAATAAAAAAAAAATATAACAAGGATCTGAAGTTGATCAGCCCAGTCTCGTCAGGATGATGGTTGATGACCTCTCCTTCTTCCATCGTACTCCGTAGAGTGAATCGATGTTTCTCCTTCTTCTCCTTGGGTCCCTAAAGCTCTAATATTTTTTTCTTCATTTTTTTCTCTAACTTTTCATTCAATTTTTCTACTCCTTAGACTTATTCTCGGATCTCCTATTTATAGATAAATTTTTCATATTTTTTTGGTAGGAAAAGGAGTCCTAAAACCTTTAGAAAATGTATTAAATACTTAGGAAATTTTCTGATTGTCGGATGGAGCTTGGACCACCCTGATCTGCCCAAAATCCATTGTTTTAATCCTTATCAAAGTCAGATTCAATAATAGCCATCCGATCATGCTTCGGATGAGATCTGGGCCGTCGGATGGAGCTTGGACCATCGGATCTGGGTCAAGATGAATGTCAGCCATTTGATTGCACCCAAAATCCTTCTCTCACTGTGAGCCATGCCTGTAGACCACGTGACTATTCCTGTGGACCGCGCCCTGATTTCATGGACTGACCGACCGGTCCACCATGCACTGGAGGCTATAAAAATTATTTTTTAGGATATTTTGGTTTGATTTTCGCTCCAATTTTTATCTAAAAAATAAAAAACAAATATGCATTAAATTTTTTAAAATTTTTTTATTATTTTGATGCTTAAATTTTTCAATTAAATTAACATCTATTTTTTATAAATATATTCTAATTTTATTTTTTTTTCAAAAATTTTTATTTTTACAAAAAAATCTAATTTATTCATGAAATTAGGTTTTTTAAAAGATGTTAGCACCATAAATTATCAAAAATACCTACAATAAATGCAAAAATACACTACTTATCACACCCCCCAACTTGAACTTTGCTCATCCTCGAGTAAAGAAAAAATTTAGAATCAAATATCGTTTAACTTAAAATCTCAAATATTATCAAATAATTTTCAAAAGGGCCACTGATGTTCAGTAGAGTGTAAATGAGATATGTCATTGGGTATTAATACTAGTCAATATAAGAGTTAAACTAAGAACACTAAATTTTTTTTGAACTTTTCTAAATTATCCCTACCTTTATCTCCAAATCATATGGATAAGTATATTGTTACTTTCATCCTTTATTTATTGATTAATTTTTTTTTTAATGTTGTATTGCTACTGAGTGTCTTAACCCCTTAAGCTTTCTATTTGACCCATGTAACGAGTTTTCAGCCAATAACTCCCAAACCAGATGACTTTAGAGCACTAGATATAAAACACTCCTCGAACCTACTTGCTCGAATCAAACAGGCTACAAGTTAAAACTAGCTTTACAACAAAGCTTCTTTATCCTTTATACCTTTTGATGCGAAACTCAATGCTTGCTTAAGCAAAGAGGCCCAGTTACTCAGTATGAAATACTTGAAATTTTTTTTTTTTAATAATATGAAGAAACATATAGTTATCCTACACAAGTCCATAAAAAATTAACTCTTTTTTGATGCTGGTAAAAAAAAATTTAAAAATACTCAAATAAAACTGTTTAAGTTCTAAACTTAACTCTTTATTGAGTTTTCTTAATATTTGATCCCTCAATATCTCACAAACTCTCTATTCTGTACATCAATTTTCTTTTAAAAATGCTTGGTTTAACTTGATTCTTAAGTATAATCAGATACTTAAATACTAAATACTAACTTACTTGAGGATTTTAAAAATTTAAAAATTTTTATTATCTACTATTTTAATCCTCATCAAAGTCAAATTCAGTAACAGCCGTCCAATCGCACTTTGGATGAGATCTGGGCCATCGGATGGAGCTTGGACCATCAGATCTAGGTCGGGATGAATGTCAGCCATTGGATCGCACCCAGAATCTTTCTCTCACTATGAGCCATACCTGTAGACTGCTTGACTATTCTTGTGGACCGCATCCTGATTTCGTAGACCGATCGGTCGGTCCACTATGCATCGGAGGCTATAAAAATTATTTTTTAGGATATTTTGGCTAGATTTTCACTCTGATTTTTATCTAAAAATAAAAAAAATATACATTAAATTTTTAAAAAAAAAATTATTATTTTGATGCTTAAAATTTTCAATTAAATTAACATCAATTTTTCATAAATACATTCTAATTTCATATTTTTTTCAAAAATCTTTATTTTTGCAAGAAAATCTAATTTTCTCATGAAATTAGGTTTTTTAGAAGATGTTAGCATCATAAATTATCAAAAATATCTATAATAAATACAAAAATATACTATTTATTAGATGCCTAACTCTTAGGCGTGGAAAGGAAGAGAGGGAGGAGAGGAGGCATGGAGAAGGGAGAGAGGAATTTTGTTGACCAAAAATTCTATTAACTAGAAACCCTAGAGACCGTCCTTTATATAGATACTACCCTGACACATATTAGGAATCCAATTATCTTAAAAAGGTAGATCCTTATCTCATAAAAATCTTCTACTTTTTTAATCTAATTTATACTAATTAAAATCAGATATAAATAGTATATAATCATCCCCTTTAAGCATGTACAAGAGGCGTCATAGGAATACATGTCAGGTAGTTGGGGCACCAACTCTTGATGCCCCACAATAGGATTTCTAACCAAATAAGAAAGGGGTGTGGCCCCACCTCTCTCTCCTTCATGCCACACATGAGAAGGGGGGAGCCCCACTTGCCAAATCCAGGGGGTTGGCACCCCCTCATCTTGCCAAAAAGAGAAGATTGCGCCTCCCTCTTTCACTCAATTTCACATGCATACTTAGAGATAATTAGGAGATAAAGAAGAGATAATGTTAGAATAATTATGTTAATTAATTGACTTCATCAAATCCTCTTGGGTTCATAATTAAGAGCCCAATTAAATTCAAATAGATTTAGGTTAGGTTCAAGGCTATAGACTCAATCAAATCAAAGTTTTGAAAAGAATTAGGTTTAACTGTGTGCTAGCATGGTTCTCATAAACCTAATAGGATTTCAATAAATCCTAACCCTATTGGAACTTCATAAGTCCAATTAGTAAATTCGAAATCAAATCTCTTAATGTGTGACCCCATAGATTCTATTCTATCTGGTAGTGAGATATATTGTGATCTCCATCACAATATCATCGAAACTCTTTGCAATGGATTGGAGCATTTTCAATTCTACCCTTTGAGGGCCATCGTCATCAAGATGACGCCCGATGAGTCTCATAATCCACCAGTGACACCTAACAGTATGTAGTAGCAATCCAGTAGAATGAAAGTACAAACTTCTAAATGTAGTCATCGTATGATTCAGTCCTTCTATCATTAGTCCTGACTTGACGGAGGTCATAGAGAATTCGTCAGATCCCATCATCAGTCATATGCTAGATTGGCTCGACTCGAATTCATTTGTGAATCCTATGAAAATTTTTTTTCAATATTCACACTTGCTTTGGCTAAAGACTTTCTGAACTCAGTTTCGTAAATCACATAGGACTTCTCCTTTTCTATCAAGATCGATAGATTTTATCTAGGTGCATCTTACTCCAAATAGCAAATCTTAACCTACTGAAGCCAACGTACACAGCAAGGATCCGAATAGCTAGGAATCAAGAAAAGTACAGTCAAACCTAGTAGCCTCACTGCGAATAGCCAATGGCACTGTAGGTCAAAGGACCACTCACATCACTGCAGCATCGAGAAGATCACTGACGAGTGAGTAGACATTCATGTGGTTCTCGTGTTAGTCACACTCAGTGTAAGTTGTTCTCTAACAACCACCTGCACCTTCATCCTAGTGACTCTACACTGCAGACTCGAGACTCATCTACCCACAAGAGAAGTGAACCGTGCATCGATCTCAAATAGATTGATCACTATCCTCCATGATGATCCATTGATCAGAAGTATTTAAAAAATAATCACTAATTAATATATGTCTCAAATTCTTAACTCTTTAAGAATATATAAAAATCTTCTTTGTTAATTTCTAGGACAAATCATGGACACAAACATGATTGAAATGAAAAAGCCCTTTATTGATAATAAAAAAATTATAAGTACAAGTTTAGGCCCTAGAATTACATAATGTGTCAGCCAACAATTGGCTTCTAGGTACAAATCCAACAAATTCCCACTTAATCTGAAGTCAATTGGCCATATACCTAAGACCCATCTTCTCAAAGTGAGCTTCGATCTTCTGCTAGCTGAGAGGCTTGGTCAATGGGTCCGTCATATTCAGCATGGAGTTGACTCTCTGTACCTCGACAAACTTTTTCTCAAGATATTCACATATCATGTGAAACCACCGCTCTATATGCTCGAACTTCTGGTAAGACCTTGGCTCTTTAGCGAGAGCTATGGTACCGTTATTATCGCAGTGCAGTGCAATAGCATCTGATGGTATCACATCCAGCTTCGCAATGAACTTCTTGAACCAAAAGACTTTCTTAGCAGCTTCAGAGGTGGCGATATACTCGGCTTCCATGGTCGAATCTGCAATGATCGGCTGTTTGGAACTCTTTCAGCTAACCGCACCACCATTACACAAGAAGATATATCTCGAGGTAGATTTTATATCATCGACATCAGTCATAAAGTCTGAATTGGTGTATCCCTTAACTTTCAGCTCCTATCATCCACCAAAGATCAATATCAAATCCTTAGTTCTTCTTAAGTACTTAAGGATATTTTTAACAGCAATCAAATATTCTTCACCTGGAGTCGCCCGATATCTACTCGTGACACTCATGGCAAGTGCTATATCAGGGCATGTACATAACATAACATACATGAGGATCCCTATTGTCGAAGCATAAGGGATCTTGCTTATCAAGGGTACATATATCAGATGTGTCAAGGCACATCTTCTTGGAGAGATGAATGTTATGTCTAAGGGGTAAAAGATTCCTGTTAGAGTTTTTTATTCTAAACCTCTTCAGCACCTCCTCTATGTACGTATGCTGTGAGAGTCTTATCATTCTCTTAGATCTATCTCTATAAATCTTTATACCAAGAATATAGGAAGCTTCTCCTAGGTCTTTCATGGTGAACTCTTTCGACAACCATATTTTGACCGACGTCAGCATGAAAATATTATTCCCAATCAAGAGGATGTCATCCACATACAATATGAAAAATATGATAGTGCTCCCACTGATCTTTTTGTACACATACGGCACCTCCTCATTTTTGATAAAATCAAATATTTTGATTACATCATTGAAGTGAGTGTTCCAACTCTGAGATGCTTGCTTAAATTCATATATAGACATTTGTAGCTTGTAAACCTTATGATCACCATCACTGGATATGAAACCCAGAGGCTGCTCCATATAGATATCTTTCTCAAGATATCCATTTAGGAAGATAGTTTTCACATCCATCAGTCAAATTTCATAATCATGAAATGTTGCTATGATAAGTAGCGTATGGATGGATTTCAGCATGGCTACAGATGAAAAGATTTCATGATAGTCGATGCCTTCGCATAGACTATAACCTTTCATGACTAGTCTTGCCTTATAAGTTTCTACCTTACCATCTAATCCAATCTTCCTTTTGTAAATCCATTTACACCCAATAGGTACAATACCTTTAGGTAGATCTACTAAGGACCAAACCTGATTGGAATGCATGGAGTCAATTTCTGACTTCATCACTTCCATCCATTTTGCGAAGTCTACATCTAACATTGCCTCATTGTAGATTTTGGGATCATTCTTGTCTGTATCTCCCATAAAGAATGCTTCCTCTAAATCCTCTGGAAGAATACCTAAGTATCTTTTAGGAGGACGGGAGCCCCTACTTGATTTATGAGGTAGAGGAGGTATCACATCTACTGACTCATTACTGGGTTCAAGTTCTTGGACTCGATGCTCTTCAAAGACTTTCTCTTCGAGCTCAATCTTCCTCCAACTGCCTCCATCTTGGATAAACTCCTTTTTTAAGAATATGGCATGATGGCTCACAATCACATTATGATCCTCAGGAAGATAGAAGAAGTATCCCATGGTTTTCTTAGGATACTCTATAAAATGAGCCCTAAAGGATCTAACCTCTAACTTCTCTGTTTGCTGTCGCTTGACATGGGCCGGACATCCCTAAATCTTAAGATACCCAAGAGTTGGCTTCTTACCATATCATAATTCATATGGTGTGGTAGGAATGAATTTAGAGAGAATCTGATTCAAAAGATGAATCACAACAAGCAAAACATATCACTAGAGAAAGTCAGGAAGATCTATGAAGCTCATCATAGATCAGACCATATCTAATAGGATCTGATTCCTTCTTTTGGATACCCCATTGAGCTGAGGTATCCCTAGAGGTGTCCACTATGAGACTATGCTATTATTTTTGAGATAGGCTCGAAATTTCTTACTAAGATATTTCCCTCTTTGATCTAATCGAAGAATCTTTATGGATTTTTTGGTCTATTTTTCTCCTTCATGTCTAAACTCTATGAACTTTTCAAAGGTTTTAGACTTTCAGTGCATCAAATACATAAACCCATACCATAAAAAATTATCAATAAAAGTTATGAAGTAGATATAGCTACCCCTGACTTGTACATCGAATGGACCACACACATCAATGTGTACTAGGGCTAATATCTCAGTGGCCTTTTCTCTTTGTCCCACAAAGGGCAGCTTGATCATTTTTTTTTTAAGACATAATTCACAGACTGGATAAGACTTGAAAGTTAATGATCCAAGAAGACCATCTTTTTTTAGTTTGTTGAGTCTGTCTTCTTCAATATGGCCTAGCCTAAGGTGTCACAGATACTTTTGACTGATCCTATCTCTAGATCTCTTAAACTCTATGGCGTTCACTATTTGCTAGTTAATGTTTACACTTGCGTCAGTATGCAAATGGTAAAGACCGTCAATCAGGAAAACATATGCTACAAATTTATTTCTAAAATAAATAGAACACATGTCTTTATTGAAATAAAAATTATAATTATCCAGTGCAAGAACAGAGATAGAAATCAAATTTCTACTAGCTACAGGTACATAGAAATAGTCTTTCAAAAATAAACTAAATTTTAATGGTAGTCACAGAGGGTAGGTTTCGATGGCCACAGCAACAACCCTTGCTCCATTATCGACCCAGAGAGTAATCTTGCCTTCCTTCAACCTCCTAACTTCTTCAAGACCCTACATTGAAGTACATAAATGAGCACTTGAACTAGAATCAAGAATTCAACTAGAAGAAGAGGAACTGTTAGATTAGTTTCAATAACGATCATTTCAGATGTACCTTCAGAAAGTCCATCCTTTTTTCTGCTCTTGACAGTCGCCAAGTAGGTCAGACTGTTCCTTCTCCAGTGGCCTTTAACGTTGCAATGGAAACACTTTTCCCGATCATCAGCCTTCTTAGGAACCTACTTCTTGAGCTTGGTCTCATTTTTTTGCTTCTTTACAGACTTTTTCTTCTTCTTGAAAGAAGACTTCCTTTTGGAGGAAGCCCGCTCCATAGCTAAAACTGTGCCCCTTGAGCTCTTCAAAGTGCCCTCTGTAGTCACCAGCATATTCAATAACTCGGGCAAAGTAGCATCGATATTATTCATATGGTAGTTCATGATGAACTGTCCATATGAATCAGAAAGAGACTGGAGGATCAGATCCACCTCCAGTTCCTTGTCTATGTTCATTCCAAGCTTCTGAAGCTCCACTATGTCCTTGATCATTGTCAAACAATGATCATTGACAGACTGCCCATCATGCATCTTTGCTCTGAAAAGTCTCTGAGAGACCTCAAAGCGAACTGTACGACTCTGTTCACCATACAACTCTTGTAGATGAACCAGCATCTCCTTGACAGTCTCATGTCTTCATGCCACTACTGAAGATCATTGGACATGGATGTTAAGATGTAGCACTTTTCTTTGTTATCTTCATCCATCCATTTCTCAAATGTAGCTCGTTGATCAGCAGATGGACGAGTAGGTAATATAGGCGCTTTCTGGTTTAGGACATGGGCAAGCTTTTTAGAATTGAGAACAATTCTCAGATTCTGGAGTCAGTCTTTATAATTTATACCGATCAACCTATTTGTATCGAGGATTTGAGCTAAGGGATTTGAACTCGATATGGTTATCTGCAGAGAGAACAGTTTCTAGTTAGACTTTGTACTTATAAAATTATTTATTCTAAAAATTTTAAAAATAAACAAAGGATTCCACTATTTCTTCGAATCTCCCATATTTCTTGAGTGGAGAAACGAAAATCTATACATGATCGATTTCAAATGGGTATTACAGTCCCATTAATCTATACACACCTCACCTAATAGTTATTGATGAGTACAGACCAATGAGTGGACAATATTTTGTCTATTGCTTCACTAAGCAAGATGCAGTGGGCTTGATCTCTAAGTCTTGTGGCCTCACCTAACAGTTATTGGCATATTTCTTAGTTAAGTCAGACCCATCATTCACCAGTGGGTGCAAAGCCATCATTGGAATCCTCTCACCTAATCGTTATTGGGCCCAATCCCATCTCTACACTGGAACATCAAATGTCAATAGAGTGATTGTACCTTTTCGATGCAACCAAACCATTGTAACCAGTTGAGAATGATCAACGCCAAGAAGACATCCGCATCTCTACAATGATGGAAGACCTCTAGACTTAATATTTAATGAGAAGATTTGGATTTAGATCTCTTCTAAATTAGTAGATCTAACATCCAACTAATTAAATTAGGTCAGCACATCAATATGTCTAACCAGTATAGTTGGCATGGGTGAACTCGAGTCAACAAGTAACCTAACACGAAACTAAATCTCCCAATATGGCTAAGTAAGTTAAGATGCATGGAGGTCCCCCTATTATTTTTCTTAGACATCAATCAAAATTGATCATGTCAAACAAGGAAATCAATTAAATAATCACCATCTAAATACTTGCCTTAGACATCAAATTGATCAATTAGAATTGATTAGATTAACCTATTGAAATGGGCCCGAACCACTGAGCCAAATTCGATTTGAGTCAATCAATTCACATCAAAATATGAATTGATGCGATCAACTATAACTAAACTTGACTTTGAGCCCCTTTGATCTAATCCTAATGATCCATCAATTAGGTTCAATCAACTGCTCAAAATCGAAAATAAATTCTAGCCAGATCTAATCAATTAGACCCTAATTTTGATCACTTTGACCTAATTTGTTCACCCATACCCACATGCAACAATATAATTTCAGATCTAAAAATAATTTTTAGATTATGTTTCATTGCATGCAATTAGTGGCTTATGATCTTGAAACTGTTTCAGCTCTAAATCTAGTTTCATATATTAAATATATGTAGTTTCAGATCTAAATAAAAATGCATCACATATACATCAAATTTAAGATCTAAAACTAAATTTATACATATCAAATATATATATAATTAGATCTAAAATAATGATTAAAATATTTCAAAAATATTTTTTTAAAAATCAATTCACATCAAACTAGGACAACTTTTATAATATAAGGGGTAAACCCTATATCAGGACAACCTTATGTTAGTTTGATGTGAATTTTTAATCATTCTAATTTCAAATCCAAACTCAAATTAAACATATTATATATGTTAATTTTTAGATCTAAAAGATTTGATTTAATTATTTTAAAAATAATTTTTAAAATCGATCAATCTTATGTTAGGACAACCTTTGCAATATAGGAGGTAAATCCTATATCAGGATAATCTTATATCAGCACAAAATTAGTTTTAAATTATTAAAACTTTTAGATCTAATCTAAAAATTAGATCATATGTATTTTTAAAAATCTGTGGCTCTGATACCACTATTGTAAAATTGGATAGACAGCATGTGTAGATATCAAAAACTTTGAAAATCGTAGTGAAAAACAAACGGATTAAATCCTTTAACCCTCACATGCAATAGATCAAATCTAATCCTACACAAGCCTAGGAGAAAACACATATACAATCTAGAATTTAGATATGAATATGACATCAGATCTCTTTATCTTAGCATGGGTAGATGTTCACCGCTTTTGATGATCATGGATTCGTAGATGCTTGAGCCACATATGCATTTGGCCTCTACGGGTATCCATCAGGATCGATCTTGAATTGATTTTTCCTCGTAGAAGATTTTTTTCCCAAGAAGAATCTTAGCCTTGAACACTTTGATTAATGCCTTGATCTGGACTGCAAGATCTACTCCTTGATCAATAGCCTTCTTCTTCTTCTCCTCGATCTTCAATCTCTAAGTCACCAAGCACTACCTCTTGGCATGTGGAAGAGGGGACGCCCAACTCTTGGGCATGGAAAGGAAGAGAGGGAGGAGAGAAGGTGTGGAGAAGGGAGAGAGAAATTTTGTTGATCAAAAATTCTATTAACTAGAAACCCTAGAGACCTCTCTTTATATAGATACTATCCTGATACATATTAGAAACCCAATTATCTTAAAAAGATAGATCTTTATCTCATAAGAATCCTCTACCTTTTTAATCTGATTTATACCAATTAAAATCAGATATAAATGGTATATAATCAGCCCCTTTAAGCATATATAAGAGGCGTCATAGAAATACATGTCAGGTAGTTGGGGCGCTAACTCTTGATGCCCCACAATAGAGTTTCTAACCAAATAAAAAAGGGGCATGGCCCCACCTCTCTCTCCTCCATGCCACACATGAGAAGGGGGTGAGCCCCACTCGCCAAATCCAGGGGGTTGGCACCCTCTGGTCTTGCCAAAAAGAGAAGATTGCACCTCTCTCTTTCCTTCAATTTCACATGCACACTTAGAGATAATTAAGAGATAAAGAGAGATAATGTTAGGATAATTATATCAACTAATTGACTTAATCAAATCCTCTTAGGCTGACAATTAAAAATCCAATTAAACTCAAATAGATTTAGGTTAGGTTCAAGGCTATAGACTCGATCAAATCAAAGTTTCGAAAAGAATTAGGTTTAACTATGTGCTTGCATGGTTCTCATAAACTTAATAGGATTTCAATAAATCCTAACCTAATTAAAATTTTATTAGCCCAATTGACAAATTGAAGATTAAATCTCTTAATGTGTGATCCCATAGATTCTATTCTATCTGATAGTGAGATATATTGTGATCTCCATCATAATATCATCAAAAAATTTTTTGATAAATTAAAATATTTTTAATTCTACCCTTCAAGAGCCATCGATCATCAAGATGACGCTTGATGAGTCTCACAATCCACCAATGATACCTAGCAATATGTAGTGGCCATTTAGTAAAATAAAAGTATGAACTTTTAGGTATAGTCATCATCTGATTCAGTTCTTCTATCATGAGTCCTGACTTAATGGAGGTCATGGAGAACTCGTCAGACTCCATCGTCAGTCATATGCTAGATTGGCTCAACTTGAGTTCATTTGTGAATCTCGTGGAAACTCTTTTTCAGTATTCACACTTACTTTGATCAAAGACTTTCTAAACTTAGTCTCACAAATTGCATAGGACTTCTTCTTTTGTACCAAGGTTGATAGATTCTATCTAGGTGCATGCTACTCCAAATAGCAAATCTGAACTTACTGAAGCCAGCATACACAGTAAAAATCTGAATGGCTAGGGATCAAGGGAACGTGCAGTGAAACCCAATAACCTCGCTGTGAATAACCAATGGCACCACAAGTCAAAGGACCACTCACACCACTACAGCATCGAGAAGATTACTGACGAGTGAGTAGACATCCATGTGGTTCTCGTGTTGGTCATGCTTAGTGTAAGTTGTTCTCTAACAACCACCTGTACCTTCACTTCAATATCTCTATACCACAGATCCAAGACTCATCCATCCACAAGAAAGGTGAACCATACACCAATCTTAAATGGATTGATCACTATCCTCCATGGTGATCCATTGATCAGAAGTATTTAGAAATTAATCACTAATTAATGTATGTCTCAAATTTTTTAACTCTTTAAGAATATACAAAAATCTTCTTTGTTACTTTTTAAGATAAATCATGGACACAAACATGATTGGAATGAAAAAATCTTTTATTGATAATAAAAAGATTATAAGTATAAGTTTTGGCTCTAGAATTATATAATGTGTCAGCCAACAATTGACTTCTAAGACATAAATCCAACAATATGATGATATGTTTAGATATGAAATTGATTTTTGAAAAATCTAAAATTTTTTAAATATATGATATATGATTGCATGCATGTTCTGAAAGTATTTTGAGAATCAAAAATCTATTTTTATGCAATAAATTTAGATCTAAAATTTGTTTCAATGATCTAAAATTAGTATGTGCGTGAATTGTTGGGCATGGATAGTTTTGCATTAGGTCAATAAATTGCATCTTTGGTTACAATTAGATCATATTGGGTTGAAATCGATGTAGCTATTGATCAAATCAATTTAAATATTAATTTGAATTAGATCAATTAAGCTTATGATTCTAAAAGTATTGTAGATTAAATTGATTAAATCTCATATATAGAATCGAGTCAACCTAAGGATCTAATCCAGCTTTATAGCTTAAATCCGATTCACCTAAGTTGACTAATTGAAATCAATAAGCTATTTGGTGTCTAAGACCAGTCTCGATCGATGGTTTTTAATTGGGAGGCTACTCACCTAGATAATTTTACCTACGATGAGTTAATAACGTACCTTCCCATTGGTCTCACTTACTTGGTCAGTTGGATTATTGGGTGCTAAGGCATTTTGATTTAGTCCATGCCAATTAGATTGATCATATGATAACTGATTAGATGAGACCTAACCTAAACCTTCCTAATTAATATTAAGCCTTATGATCTTCCACCGTTGTAGAAGTGTGAGTGTGATATTGACATTGACTGTTCTCAGCTGGTTATAGTGGTTCAGTTGCATTGAAAATATGCAACCATTGTACTAGCAAAGAATTACTCCAGGGTGAAGATAGTGTTGGGCCCAATATGTATTATCTGAGGGACTCATGATGGCTTCACACATGCTTGAGAACGGTGGGTCAGACTTAACTAAAGAGTGGGATAATATGTGTTACTGAGCTCTCATGACTTAGAGACCAAGTCACTACAATATGCTTAGAGAAGCATCTAGGAAAAGAGTTGCTTATGCATCAATGTGTGTGTCACCAATAACTGTTAGGTGAGATGCACGACATCGGTGGAACCACAGCATCCAATAAAAATCTTATATTGATCACGTCAAATTTTTGCTTTCCATCCGGAGAGTATTAAAATTCAAAAAAATAGTGGGAGTCTATTTACATCTAAAAGTTTCTAGAGCAAATATAAATTTTGAGTATAAATATCTAACTAGAATCTCTATTCTTATAGATAAACAATGTCGGCCTCTAACCCACTAGCTCGTATCCTTATAACCAACCAACTGATCGATACAAATTATAAGGACTGGCTCAAAAATCTCAAGATAGTCCTGACATCCGAAAAGATTGGATATGTACTCATCAGGATGCCCCAGCCTTACCAGCTCATCCTACAGTGGAGCAAAGAGCTGCTTGTTAGATGTATGTCCTAAAAGCTAATTATTGACTGATATATTTTTTATTCTATGACACATATTTATACTTAAACTATTGATTTAAATCAATAAAGGGCAAGTTTTTATTTTTCATTAAAGTATTATGTGTCCTTGAATCATCTTTGGAATTGATGTTACGATACATATTTTTAAGTGTTGAAAATTAGAGGCACGTATGATCGATTCCTAAATTGCTCTTGATTATAGGATAGTCATGGAGATAGTGATTCATCCAGATAAATTGATGTATGGTTCGCTTCCTTCAAGATAGATGAGTCTCTAGTCTACAATGTAGAGATATTGAGTGAAAAATATGGATAGTTGTTAGAGAATAATTTATACCGAGTGTGACAATATAAGAGATCATATAGATTTCTATTCAATCATCAGTGATTATCTCGATGCTGTAGTTGTGTGATTGATCCTTTGACCTACGGTATCACAGTTGTTCATAGTAAGACTGCTGTAGTTTAACTACATATAAACATTAACTCGATCATAAATTTTTAGAGTGGATGTTGGCTTCAGTTTGTTGAGCTGTGCGAGTAATGTGTACATTTATACGGGATCTATTGACCTTGATAGAGAGGAGTAGTCCTATAAAATTTGAGAAACTGAGTCCATAGGTCTATAACCATAGTAGTGTGATTGATGAAAAAGAATTTTCATTTAAAATCACTATTGAATTTGAGCTAATTGGATATATCATATGACTGATAATGAAGTTTGATGATTTATCTATGATCTGCCATCTAGTCAGGACTCACGATAGAGAGACTGTATCATATATTAACTATACCTAGAGGTTCTATTTTGATTTTATTGGATTGCCACTACATATTGTTAGATGTCACTGATAGATTGTGAGAGCTCAATAGGATCATTTTGGATCAATGATCCTTGTCGAATTAAAGTGAAACTGTTCTGACCCACGAAAAGGGATTTTAGTGATGCCTATGATAGAGATCATGGTATGTCTCACTATCAAATAGAATTGAACATATGAGGTCACACATAAAAGAAGAAGATCTTAATTAATTATAATTGAGCTTATGAAGCAGCAATTAATATGAATTTAGAGAAATCTTATTGGGTTCATGTTAACCTTGCTAGCACTTGGATGAACCCAATTTCTCATGTAGTTGGTTTCCTTATATGATAAGCATTAACAAATTTCTACGCTTGATTTAAACCTAATTGAATATGATTCAATGGCCTCCATTGGTTGGATGCTTAATTTATGGCTTGGATTAAATCAAGAAAGAGTTTCTTGATTTTATTCATTAAGAATTCTTGAAGTGAATTTATGAAACCATGTGAGCTGACTTAAGACTGTTTATAGGGTCCCATATAGTGGGATGCCTAGCATTGAGTGTGAGTGTGGGTGAGTTATGGGTGGCACCCCATTTATTTGGTCCATATATATTTAAAGTAGGACTTCTAATATGATTAGGAGGAAGGATCCTAATTTGATTAGGGCATCCTTATATTATCTATATAAAGGACCTTAGCCTTACTCCTCTCAATATCTCACTTCCTCCCATCTTTGTCGCCACCCTTACTGTGCCCACACCCCCTTTTCTCTCTCTCTAGCCCATGCCCTTTGTCTCTAGGCATCCTTCTTGAAGCTAGGGAGAAGTGGGCGGTATCCTTCTACTTGGTGTCAATTGGTTGGCAACAACTTCTAGGTAGTTTCATCCTCTTCCTCTTAAGTTATTGGGAGTTAGTTATGACCACTTGTTAATTGTTATTCTTCTTGATTAGTTGAGGGAACAAAAAAGATTCTTGATTTCTTTAAGAATCAAAAAAGAAAGATGAAAAGGATTAATAAATTGATCCCTATCTAGACTTAGTTCAAGCATATTCAGGCTTTCAGTTCAAGCAAGCAGGATCTCAGAGAAAATAATTGAGGTCGGTCCTGTGGATATTCTTCGTAGAGGGAGGATGCTTGTGCTGCTGATTCATTGCCTGATCTATTGGGAAATGTATCCCAAAGTCAATTATTAGATGATTGTGTTCATTTTGTAAATTATATATAAATTTTTATTAATAAAAATTATTTAGCATTTTCATTACAAATTGATCATCTTTGAACTCCTGTGTTGTAATGAAGTCCTTAGGATTATAATTAATCGATAAAGAAGGATTTGTCATTAAGTCCTTAAAAATTTTCGTCATCAAACGATACGCTATTACTAGGACAATAGCGATATCAAGTATAGATCATTGTGTGCTATATGAGTTGGTTGTCTTCTTAACCAAAGAGTGTAGAGATACTATTATGGCATGCAGATGGAATATAGGAGTACATTTGTATCAAACATGATCATATGCCAAGTACTCTACTGTCAAGAGTAGCTCATGAAATGTATGGGTATAAGTATCCCTCAAACTTGAGACCATCATAGTGACTTATAAGCAACTGACTATACTTTAGTACCAGAGCATTTGAGTTTTTAATTCAATGATAGAAGGATACTGGGTGCAGTCAAGTACTTATCAAGTCGGTGCATGAGTCAAGAGAAATTGATCCCTCTGAATTAGTAGGAGATATGCATCAGTGTATTTCAATTTAGCAAAACCTTGACTAGGATAATCCATAAGATAGATTTGAAAAGTTAAAATACAATGTGGTCAACTAAATTAGGATTGACAGTTAAACCCTAAGTCACCTTGAGTATTTGGGTCAAAGAGATGAATTATACGGTAACCATATGCCAGTAGGTTATAGAAGGTTGTAATAAGTGATATATTTTATATTTATTGAAGATATTTTTGATAATTTATGATGCTAACATCTTCTTAAAAACCTAATTTCATGAATAAATTAGATTTTCTTATAAAAATAAATAATTTAAAAAAATATATAAAATTAGAGCATATTTATGAAAAATAGATGTTGATTTAATTATGTAATTTAAGCATCAAAATAATAAAAAAATTTTAAAAATTTTAATGCATATTTTTTTTTATTTTTCACTCAAAAATTGGAGCAAAAATCAAGCCAAATATCCTAAAAAATATTAAAAATTATCTTCGATGCACGATGGACCGGTCGCTCGGTCCATAGAATCAAAGGCACAGTTCATAGGAACAGTTCGCAGTCCACAAGCATGGTTCATAGTGGAAGGAAGGCTTTTTTGCACTGATCGACGGTCCAGATCAAATCTGGAGCTCGATCCAACGGCTGTGGTGGTTTCCGACTTTGTTAAGGAGAGATTTGCGTGATCCAACGACTAAAATTCCATCTGGAGCACGATCAGACAGTCAGAAATACATCTAACTTTGATAAGGATTAAAACATCAGATTTTGGGCTGATCTAGGGGGTTCAAAGATGATCCAATGGTCAGAAATTAATGTAAAGGGTATTATACAAATTCTAAAGGTTTTAGTACTCTTTTTTCTATCAAAAAAATATAAAAAATTTATCTATAAATAGGAGACCCGAGAATAAGTGTAGTGTTGGGAATAGTATCCCAAAGCCAATCGTCTGCCTGTTGACGGTTGTGCTCTTTTTTGTATTAGTATATGAATTATAAATTAATAAAAATTATTTTGATATTTTTCATCACAAATTGTTTTATCTTCTAATGAACTCCTATGTTGTGGTGAAGTCCTTAGGACTATTTAGACTCAACAAAGGAGGATTTGTCGTTTAATCCTTAAACCTATTCGTGACCAAACGATACGTTGTTACCAAGGACAACAATATTTATCAAGCATAGGTCATTGTGTGCCATATGGGTTGGTTGTCCTCTTAACCAAGGAGTGTGGAGATACTGGTATGGCATACAAGTGAGATGTAAGGGTACATCTGCACTGAACGTGACCGACTCTGGAGCTTTTTCTGCTGTCAAGATTTGCTCCGATGGGATATGGGTATAACTGTCCCTCTGACCTGAGACTGCCATGGTGACTTACAAGCAACTCACTGTACTTAGGCACTGGACTACCTGAATTTTTAATTCAGTGATAGAAGGCTGCTGGGTGTAGTCAAGTACTTGACTTGTCGGTGCGTGTGTCAAGACAGAATTGATCACTCCAGTTCAGGAGCTGTGTACAGTCGTGTTTCAATTTAGCAAAATCTTGGCCAGGGTAGTCCTAGTGAGGAGTCACAGGACTGATTGGGTTGAGCATGATTCGGATGATCTGATCAGGGTTGATAGTTTAACCCTGAGTCATCCTATACACAGGGGTCAAAAGGGATGAATTTACAGTAACCATATTCGCGTAGGTTCTGAATGTTGCGATTGTGACTATTTAATCTATTCGGACATCGGGTATCATTGCTAGATGGTCACTTTGATTGATACAGGAATTGGTTCCTGTGCTACCAGCTTAGGTTCGAACCTACGAGGTCACACACATTAGAGGTTCCTATCTGATCTGATGGCTGGTGAAGAGTCCCACTGGATTGGGACTCTTCAACCAAGAGTCCTAATGCTCAGAGACTCTGAGTCTTATATGTCTAAGACTCTGTGATCGAGAATTAAGATTCTCTGATCATGAGTTTCACACATTTTGATTACCGGGATCAAGAGTCCCACTGGTTTGGGACTCTTCGATCAAGGTTTCATATAAATGGACTTTGATGCCCGATTACCCATCGAATTTGGATTCAATATTTATGAGAGGTTTAATTAATGATTTGATCACTAATTAACTCAATTTGATTGAGTAATTATTTTTGGATCAAGTCCAATTGAATTGGATTCAATTGAGTTTGACCCGATTAGGTTAAGAGTTGACCTAATCGCCAAGGTGGTTTGGTCCCTGATCTGATCAAGGGTTGGACTTAGTCAATTCCTAATTTGATTAGAATTTTATTGAGCTTAATTAAGTCTAATTGTGTTGGGTTTAATTTAGTCTAATTGTGCCTAACCTATTTTGATAAAGTTGGTTCAATTAGATTTGAAACCACCTTGACTCATCTCCCTACGCCACCTCACCTCATCCTGCGCCCATTTGAATTCACGAGAAATGAGTTCTCATTAATTTTTTCCACACAGAAGCCTTCCCATGCCCCACCTGTGTGCACCATCTGAGTGGATAATGATAAGGTTGGTTGGCCATTCAAATTCAAAGGATGTTTGAATTTGAATGGGCAACAAATCCCATACGCCACCCCTTTCTTTTGTGCACCACTTATTCTATACGAGAAAAGGTTTCTCGTGAAAACTCTCCATGCACAAAGAAGCCCACGCCCTTCTCTTCTCATGCCATGAGTGGATAAGGATAGGTTGGTTGGCATTTGAATTCAAATTCTATTTGAATTCAAGTGAGCAACCACCTGGCTTTATCCTCTCACATGGTGAAAATGCTGAGAAAATACATTTTGCACTATTTTTAAAAAGATAAGAAGGTGGGGCATGGGTAGAAATCTTATTTAAGAAAGAAAGAGTGACGTGAGAAGGCCTTGTGCATTAGATCAAAGTTCAAAAAAATTTTGAGAGAAAAGAAAAGAAAGAAAGTGGCGCAGGATTTTCTGAGAGTACCGTAGGGTTTCTACCTAGGGTTCAGGAAGTGAGAAGGTGAGCTACGAGTGTCGTGAGCCCATCAAACTTTAGAGAGAGCTTCATCAACCTCTCAAGTATATTTGCTGATGATTCAGAGCATCCAAAGAGTCGGCAGATCAAGATCGAAGGAGTTCAATCAGCATCAGCCGTCGAAAGGATTCTGCAACGAACTAGCATTCGTGAGGAGCCGATCAGATCGAGATATTCATGTGGATGATTCATAGAGGCCAGACATACTGTGTGACTGCATTGTGATGATCAGACTATTTTGTCGATAATCAAACTACGACGATCGACTACCTGCACGAAGATAATGTGTTCTGAACACATAACAGTAAAATATTTACTGTAGAAGTTTAAATTTCAAATTTAAATGTATGCTATATATATCATATTTAAATCCTTGTGTAGGGTTAATACATATTAATTAATTAGATTAATTAATAATTTTTATTATAAAATTATAATTTTAAAAAAGTTTTAAAATTACCATTTTATCTCTGCACTGAAATTCACTTCAAATAGTATCAGAGCAGGTTCTAAAATATGATATACATTTGTATGCATAGATTAAGTAGTAATCTACAAGTTTAAATTTAAAATTTAAATTTAAATTTTGAAATTCAAAATTTGAAATTTGAATTTTAAAATTTGAAATTCAAAATTCAAAATTCAAAATTTAAAAATTTAAAATTTGAAATTTGAAATTTGTTTGAAATTTTAAATTTAAAATTCAAAATTTAAAATTCAAAATTTGAAATTCAAAAATTTGAAATTTGAAATTTAAAATTTATTTAAAATTTGAAATTTAAAATTTAAAATTTAAATTTTAAATTTTAAAATTGGTATATTTAGATATACTTGATCCAAGTAGCAAGTAGTCTAATTGGGTTGGTTGCCATGATCGTCCGATCATAGGAGAAAAGTAGGGTTTAAAGGTCCTCTCCTCCCATTCGATGGGGTTCTCCTATGGCGGTAGGGGTGTCAATGCGATCATATCCCATGCAGACGAAGCAGCGAAAGGACTTAATTGTAAAGGTTCAATTTTAAAATTTATCATGAATGAATTAGATTAGATCTAAAGAAATATTCATAATTTATTTTGATTGAGTTATTTTCTGTTATGTAATTAGCAATAGGATTGCTGTTTATGAAATGTGCTGATCCGTTTGTGAAATGAGTCAACACATTTGGTGAACAGAAAATAAAATCTTTCAAATTTAAAAATTATTTTCAAAATGTCAAACCCTGATCCATCAGTCCTAATACTTAATTAAAAGAATTAAGTGTTGTCTAGTTAGTCTAGAATTATGAATTAAGACCTAAGACAATTGCATAAACTTGTGGGTCAATAGGTTAGATGGATTAGGTCCATAATTGGGTTAGACCTAAGGTTAGCTTAAAGAAATGGACTAAATTAGAGTAATTGGTCAAATCTAATCAAAAGTTGAATTAGATTAGGTCAAGGACACTCTAGACTCAACTCTAATAGTTGTAGTTGAATGGGTCCATATCTTTAACTAGACCAAGATAGACTTAATTCATGGCTATGCGGTGGAACCCTATTTACTAAGTTGATCAAATTAAAACTAATGAACCGGTTGGTGTCTAAGATAAGTTCGGCAGTTTGACCAGGGGTTTTTAAGTGGGAGCTACTCGCATTGATTCGATCTCTGATGAGTTAATGGCATATCCTCACCATTGATCTCGCTTATCTGGCCAACCTGGTGAGTTAGGTTTTGATTAGATCACTTGGTGATTAGGGCTCACCCATGTCATTAGGTAAATTAGTGTGACTGATTTAGGTGCTCCTAATGCTGACTTTAATTAAATCCTTTTTAATCTGACTTGGTGAAGTCAGTGGGAGGATTGAAATTGGCTGATTAATTTCTTCTCTTCTATCCTTTAATAAAATTTTCAAAAATTATTAGGTTCCTAAAATGATTAACTTATAGTGATAACTAAGTCATAGCCTCCCATTAAGTGAGTGATAATGAGTCCATTAGTTTAATAATCATTGGAGGCCCAAAGGCCTGGTGCTTATTGACTAATGGAATTATCATTCATAATATGATCATTTGGTTGAGTCTTTCTAATGGTAGTCAGGTTGGCCAGTCAAAGTCGGGCCTGATCATTTATTGGTCTGATTCACCAAATCAAGTCATGTTAATGGTTGGACCTAACCAGATCTTTTCAGTGGAGGCCAAAGCCTACTGATTAGGTTCTGGGATAAAATTAATTACTAGAAGTTGTTTAGAGAAACAACTGGTTATGAACCTACCCATAGATGCACATGGATTGACCAACCAAAGTTGGGCTCGTGTGTGGTCTGTGTGGATTCTAGTACCCACTAAGGAATTAAAGTAATTCTTCGAATTGGAGGTTGAGGCTACCAGTTCATAAAAATACTGAGAAAAACTTTAGACGAAAGTCCAAGTCTTTAGTATTAATAATTTATGTACTAATAAAGGTCTGGTTTTTCTTTATGCAGCTATGGCCACTACCTTGTCGCTTCGATCATTATTAGATAATGGCAAGCTCATGGGACCTAATTTTGATAGTTGGTATCAAAAATTAAAAATCATCCTTGAGCATGAGTGGATCCTTTATGTAGTAACGGATCCGGCACCTGAGGAGCCAGTCTCGAACGCTAGAGGGATGGTCCGAGATACTTACCAGAAGTGGCTCAATGATCACACCACCGTTCGGTGCATAATGCTGGTGGCAATGAATGATGAGTTCAGTCGTAAGTTCGAGAATGCCCAGCCGCAGGAGATGCTTCAAATGTTGAACGACTATTTTGGCACGCCTGACGATGTTGAAAGACACAAAACTAATTGTGCCATTTTCATTGCTCGAATGAGGGATGGGGCCTCAGTCACCGATCATGTACTGTACATGATCAAAATGATTGAGTGCCTAAGTAAACTGGGCTTTCCCTTGCACGAGCAGCTCAGTAAGGATGCGATCCTTAATTCTTTGCCCAAGTCCTTCCTCTCCTTCCTTACTCATTTTTGGATGACAAAGCCTACAGTGAACTACCACGGCTTGTTGGGGTTGCTGCAGAACTTTGAGAAGGACCACCAGCTCCATAAGGAGTCGGTGAATGTTGTAGGAGGGTCTTCTTCTAGTCATCGACCCTTTAAGAAAGGGAAGAAGAACAGGAAGAAGAAGAATAAGAAGGTGCAGCCGCATGCTGGGATGTCTGCACAGGGTCAAATCAAAAAATGTAAGCCCGACCAGAGCCAGGCGGAGTGCTTCTTTTGCAAGAAGCAGGGGCACTGGAAGAGGAACTGTCCTCTATACATTGCCTCCCTGGACCCGAACAGGCTAAAGAAGAAGCAAGGTAATTATATGATAACATCTTGCAACTTTTTTATTTGTGATACTATTGCCTGGGTACTGGATACCGAAAGCCCTTATCATATCTGTAATTCGATGCAGGGTCTGCAGGTCAGTAGGAGATTTAATGAAGGCGAGAGGTTCCTGAACGTTGGAGATGGAAACAAAGTTCCAGTTCTAGCTTTAGGAATCATGAACTTTGTAATCAACTCTCGTAATATAATTCTGAGTGAATGTCACTATTGTCCAAATTTTTTATTAAATATTATTTCTGTGGGCCTTTTGGCCATGTACAGTTATGAATTTTTAATAAAAGAAAATATTTATAATATCATTTTGAATGGTGTTACAATGTTTGTTGGACAACTAAATAATAGAATTTACTTACTATCACAGCCTGTTAATATGGTTCAAACCTCCGATAAATGCCCTAGAATGGAAAATATGTCAGAAGTCTATCTTTGACACTATAGGCTAGGTCATATCAATAAGAATAGGATGGCTCAAGAAGGAATTCTTAAAATTGATGATTGTAAATCACTTCCAACCTGTGAGTCTTGTCTTCTTGGGAATATGACCAAATCATCTTTTACTGAAAAAAGTGAGCAAGCCAGTGATCTCTTGGGTCTGATACATTCTGATGTATGTGGACCCATGAGCTCAAGTGCAAGAGGTGGATATTTCTACTTCATAACCTTCATAAACGACCTATCGAGGTATGGGTATGTCTACTTAATGAAGCATAAGTCGGAGTCATTTGAAATGTTCAAACTATTCTGAAATGAGATAGAAAAACAAACTGAGAAGTGTATTAAAACTCTTCGATCTGGTCGAGGAGGTGAATACCTTTTCCATGAGTTTCTGACATATCTTGGAGAGAATGAGATTCTCTCTCAGTGGACTTCTCTTGGAACACCACAGCATAATGGTGTGTCTGAAAGGAGAAATCAGACCTTGTTGGGCATGGTTCAATCCATGATGGGATTTGCTGGTCTGCCGATCTCCCTCTGGGGATATGCACTCGAATCGACTTGTTATCTTCTAAATAGGGTTCCGAGTAAGTCTGTAACCAAAACGCCATATGAGATATGGATAGGACGTAAGCCAGTACTCTCGCACCTTAGGGTTTGGGGGTGTCCGGCTTATGTTAAACGTTTAATTACGGACAAGCTTGGACCTAGGTCTGACAAGTGTTATTTTATAGGGTACCCAAAAGAGACCAAAGGATATTATTTCTACCTAGCTGATGAGCAAAAGGTGTTTGTCAACCTTAAGGCAATCTTTTTGGAAAAGGAGTTCCTTGGTGAAGGGACTGTTGCCTCTAAGGTCGAACTTGAGAAAGTTCGACATGTGGAAAAACCGATACAAGTTACTGAACATGAACCAGATTTGGTTAGATTAGATCCAGAGCCCATTGTTCCTACATCCTTAAGGCGATCTGGTAGAGTACCACGTCAACCAGACAGATACTATGGTTTCTTGGTTCGAGACGGCGATACTGTCGAACTTGATGAAAACGATGAGGATCCGATCACCTACATGGATGCAATGCAGAGACCTGACTCTGAGAAATGGCTAGAGGCCATGAAATCCAAAATAGAGTCCATGAAGGTCAACGATATGTGGACATTGGTTGACCCACTCAAAGGAGTAAAACCCATAGGATGTAAGTGGGTCTTCAAGAGGAAGAGGGGCGCAAACAGAAAGGTGGAGACCTATAAAGCCCGTCTGGTTGCCAAGAGATATCATCAACGTTATGGTATAGACTATGACGAGATATTTTCTCCTGTGGTAATGCTCAAATCTATTCAGATTATGCTTCCGATAGCTGCCCATCTGGACTATGAAATCTGACAGATGGATGTGAAGACAGCTTTCCTAAACGGAGGCTGGATGAAGAGGTGTATATGATACAACCTGAAGAGTTCACATCTACAGATGAGTCTAAGGTGTGCAGGCTATAGAGGTCCATTTATGGACTTAAGCAGGAATCCCGAAGTTGGAACATACGTTTTGATAGGACAATCAAGACGTATGGCTTCGTTAAGAATGGAGAAGAGCCCTGCATTTATAAGTGGGCTAATGATCCAATAGTGGTATTTCTTGTATTGTATGATATTCTCTTAATCGAGAATGATGTCCCTGCATTACAAGAAATAAAGATTTGACTGTCGTCATAGTTCTCCATGAAGGATCTGGGAGAAACTTCCTACATCCTAGGGATGAGGATCTATAGAGATAGATCTAAAAGATTGCTTGGCTTATCCCAGTCTACGTACATTGACACTATGCAGAAGAGGTTCAGCATAGAGAATTCCAAGAAAGGCTATCTACCGATAGGCCATGAAATTTTTTTCTCGAAGAGGGATTGTCCGACAACACCTCAAGAGAGAGAGCGTATGGGTAGAATTCCATATGCTTCGGCAGTGGGATCTATCATGTATGCCATGACATGTACACGACCAGATATGGCATACTCACTAGGGGTAGTGAGTAGATACCAATCTGATCCAGGGAAAAATCACTGGAAGGTTGTTAAAACCATCCTGAATTATTTGAGAAATACTAAGGATCAGTGGCTTGTTTATGGTGAATCAGACTTGAGACTTATGGAGTTTACAGACTTCAATTTTCAGTCTGATCATGATGACAGCAAGAGTGTGTAGGGATTTATTTTTACTCTTAATGGTGGGGCTGTCTGCTGGAAGAGTTTCAAGCAGCACATTGTGGCTGATTCAGTTTGCGAGGCAGAGTATGTCGCTGCATCAGATGCTGCCAAAGAAGCGATGTAGCTGAAAAAATTCATCACCGAGCTCGGAATAGCACCCTCTCTTGTTGGTCCAGTTCTGCTCTATTGTGATAGCTCTGGAGCCATTGCTCAGGCAAAGGAACTGAAGGCACACCAGTGGATGAAACATATTTTGCGCCGCTACCATCTTATCCGAAAACTCATGGATAGAGGTGACGTCGACCTTCAGAAGATCGACGGAAAGGAGAACCTGACCGACCTATTCACTAAAGCCATTGCAGTGAAGGAGTTCGATGACTTCAAGTCGAAGATGGGTATTAGATACTGCACCGATTGATTTTAGGCCAAGTGGGAGATTGTTGGGAATAGTGTCTCAAAGCCAATCGTCAGTCTGTTGACAGTTGTGCTCTTTCTTGTATTAGTATATAAATTATAAATTAATAAAAGTTATTTTGATATTTTTCATCACAAGTTGTTTCATCTTCTAATGAACTCCTGTGTTGTGGTGAAGTCCTTAGGACTATTTAGACTCGACGAAAAAGGATTTATCGTTTAGTCCTTAAACCTGTTCGCGACCAAATGATACGTTGTTACCAAGGACAACAACATTTATCAAGCATAGGTCATTGTGTGCCATATGGGTTGGTTGTCCTCTTAACCAAGGAGTGTGGAGACACTGATATGGCATACAGGTGAGATATAAGGGTACATCTGCACTGAACGTGACCGACTCCGGAGCTTTTTCTGCTGTCAAGATTTGCTCCGATGGGATATGGGTATAACTGTTCCTCTGACCTGAGACTGCCATGGTGACTTGCAAGCAACTCACTATACTTAGCACTAGACTACGTGAATTTCTAATTCAGTGACGGAAGGTTGCTGGGTGTAGTCAAGTATTTAACTTGTCGGTGCGTGTGTCAAGATGGAATTGACCACTCCAGTTCAGGAGCTGTGTACAGTCATATTTCAGTTTAGCAAAATCTTGGCCAGGGTAGTCCTAGTGAAGAGTCACAGGACTGATTGAGTTGAGCACAATTCGGATGATCTGATCGGGGTTGATAATTTAACCCTGAGTCATCCTATACACAGGGGTCAAAAGGGATGAATTATACAGTAACCATATTCGCGTAGATTCTGAATGTTGCGATTGTGACTATTCGACCTATCCGGATGTCAGGTACCATTACCAGATGGTCACTTCGATTGGTATAAAAATTGATTCCTGTGCTACCGACTTAGGTTCGAACCTGTGGGGTCACACATATTAGAGGTTCCTATCTGATCTGATGGCTGATGAAGAGTCCCACTGGACTGGGACTCTTCGACCAAGAGTCCTAATGCTTGAAAACTCTAAGTCCTATGTGTCTGAGACTCTGTGATCGAGAATCAGGATTCTCTGATCATGAGTTCCACACATTTTGGGTACCGGGGTCAAGAGTCCCACTGGTTTGGGACTCTTCGATCAAGATTTCATATAGATGGACTTTGATACTCGATTACCCATTGGATTTGGACTCAGTATTTATGAGAGGTTTAATTAATGATTTAATTATTAATTAACTCAATTTGATTGAGTAATTATTTTTGGATCAAATCCAATTGAATTGGATTCAGTTGAGTTTGACCCGATTAGGTTAAGAGTTGACCTAATCGCCAAGGTGGTTTGGTCCCTGATCTGATCAAGGGTTGGGCTTAGTCAATTCCTGATTTGATTAAGATTTTATTGAACCTAATTAAGCCTAATTGTGTTGGATTTAATTTAGTCTAATTGTGCCTAACCTATTTTGATAAGGTTGGTTCAATTAGATTTGAAACCACCTTGACTCATCTCCCTGCGCCACCTCACCTCATCCTGCACCCATTTGAATTCATGAGAAACGAGTTCTCATGAAGTTTTTCCATGCAGAAGCCTTCTCATGCCCCACCTGTGTGTGCCATCTGAGTGGATAATGATAAGGTTGGTTGGCCATTCAAATTCAAAGGATGTTTGAATTTGAATGGGCAACAAATCCCATGCGCCACCCCTTTCTTTTATGCGCCACTTATTCTACATGAGAAAAGGTTTCTCGTGAAAACTCTCCACGCACAAAGAAGCCCACGCCCTTCTCTTCTCATGCCATGAGTGGATAAGGATAGTTGGTTGGTATTTGAATTCAAATTCGATTTGAATTCAAGTGAGCAACCACCTGGCTTTATTCTCTCACACGGTGAAAATGCTGAGAAAATACATTTTGCACTATTTTTAAAAAGATAAGAAGGTGGGGCATGGGTAGAAATCTTATCTAAGAAAGAAAGAGTGGCGTGAGAAGGCCTTGTGCATGAGATCAAAGTTCAAAAAACTTTCGAGAGAAAAGAAAAGAAAGAAAGTGGGTGCAGGATTTTCTGAGAGTACCCTAGGGTTTCTACCTAGGGTTCGAAAAGTGAGAAAGTGAGCTACGAATGTCGTGAGCCCACCAAACTTTAGAAAGAGCTTCATCAACCTCTCAAGTACATTTGCTGATGATCCAGAGTATTCAAGGAGTCAGCAGATCAAGATCGAAGGAGTTCGATCAGCATCAGCCGTCGAAAGGGTTCTGCAACGAACTAGCATTCATGAGGAGCCGATCAGACCGAAAGCTTCATGTGGATGATCCGCAGAGGCCAGACATACTGTGTGGCTATATTGCAATGATCAGACCATCCCATCGATGATCAGACTGCGACGATCGACTACCTGCACGAAGGTAATGTGTTCTGAACACATAACAGTAAAATGTTTACCGTAGAAGTTTAAATTTCAAATTTAAATGCATGCTATATATATCATATTTAGATCTTTATGTAGGGTTAATACATATTAATTAATTAAATTAATTAATAATTTTCACTGTAAAATTATAATTTTAAAAAAGTTTTAAAATTATCGTTTTACCCCTACACTGAAATTCAGTTCATGTAGGAGAAAAAAATCAAAGAAAAAGCAAGAAAAAATAAAAAAAATTAAAGAGCTTTAGGGATCAAATATTGGGAGATTATGGAGCTAGAGAGCTTGATGCATGGCTAAATCCCTTCAATCCAGGAATGCAATGAAGCCTATAAATGAGTTTTTATTTTTTTTCTTGTATTTAATTTTTATGTAATAAAATTATATTTTTATTTTATATCTTTCTTTTTTAGGTATTGATCCAACCTACATGACCTATACCCTATATTGACATGCCATGATCCCTGAATATGGTACGTGCTTTTGAGAGATATATCGTAGTATATGAGATTAAATCTTAGATCTTGTAATTGAATTTAGATTGTTTATACTCCAATAGAATGAGCTGTAATCTACTGATACAATTCGTATCCCTTAGAGATAAGCTATGCTAATGTCTTAATCACAAGAATTAATATTACAACATAAAAAAGAAGAAAATAAATCTAATTTACATAGTGGATTCAAAATTCTGGATTATTTCTCTGACTTGTTTTCTTTCACAAATTAAAATATATTTGCAATTGAATTCTGACTATTTTATTTCTATTTAATCCTTCTACAAATAATTCTCTCTTATTTCTTCTAAAAAAAAAAAAGATAATCGTCCTAGATCCCTGTGGAAATGATCCCTACTCACCCTATCCATATAGTTTGAGTTGGTTTTTATTCTTGATCACCTACAACAGCAATCAAATTTTGGCACCATTGTCAGAGATCTAAGCATAATTATTTTTTTAATTAAAAAAATTATCTTATTCTTAGTTTCTTTTTATTTGCTTTCTAATTTGCTTAGTTTCTTAGTCAAACTTACTTTCTTTCAAAAAAAAAAATCTCTACATTGACACCTCATAATCTACTTAAAAAATTAGATACTTAATCATAAAATCTAAAAAATAAAATAAATTAATTTACTCTTGACTAACTACCAAATATAGCCATCTTTTTTTCTTTCATTACATAAGTCTATAAAACATCTTAAGGGCACAAATCCTAAACAAGATAAGGTGGGGATTTCATCACCTTTTTTTGGCCCACAAACTACCATCCTGCATATTGTATTGATCTAAACCTTAACTTAAAATCAATTAGATGTTGGTCTCTAAGGACTCTCGAGCTCAATAAGATAAGGGATCTAAAGAGTTGGATCGGATTAGGGTTAGTCAGTTTGACTGGTGTCTAGAAAAATAGTTCAGAGACTACGTTCTGAAAGAAGATTATTTAATTAGTTTCGTTCGCTTACCTAACTAACTCAGTTAGTGTCTAAGAAAAGCAATGGGGGATCCTCACCAACCTTACACTTACCTGGCCAGTTGAGTGGCTAGTCTTTTACCTGGAGTACTCAAAGATAACCTTGGCAGTTAGGAGCTGTCTAGATCTAAGATTATCCTTAGCTAGGATTGTCTGCATAACTTGATTACTAACCTACAATCATTAACCCTAATTAAAATACTCTTCTCTATCATCTCTCGATTTAGGACTCCTTAAGCTCTCATCTTTAGAATTCTCTTCTCATCTATCTCTCTTTCCTCTTCTCTTTAAAATAAAAAAAAATTACAAAAATAACTAAAAATTCTTAAAATTTTTTTGGACAAGGATATCTGGTCGATTAGTGAGAATTGATTCAAACCCTACCCTAATCTAAGAAAATTCTAAGTCCATAATGAGTGAAGTCAATCAACCTCAGGTCCTAAGAAATCTTTGCTATCCTGTTAGATCAGCCTAACCATCTTGTATTAGACTTCCCCAAACCAATACAACAACTTTTAAAATTAAACCTCAAATCATTAACATGCTCCCTAAATTCACTGGTAATGAAGATGCATATATTTTTATTAGAGAATTTGAGGAAATATGTGACACCATGAGAATACACCAAATGTCAGAAGATGCTATTAAACTTAGGCTGATTAATTTTGCTCTCAAGGACAGTGCTAAGAAATGGTTATATAGTCTACCCAACCACTCGATCACATCTTGGGATGGATTTGTAAAAACTTTCTTGAGAAAATTTTTTCCACATCATAAAATAGTTAAGTTAAGAAATAAAATTAACCAATTTTATCAATTTGGGGGTGAGTCTTTCTGGAAGTATTTTGATCGTTTCAAGAACCTTTTAACCCAATGCCCACACTATGAAATTGAGACTTGGAGACTATGCTAAACCTTTTATGAAAGACTAGACCCAAACTCTAGAACCATGCTAGAGTCAATGTATCAGGGTCAGTTTATGCATAAGGAAGTCAATGAAGTCTGACAATTCTTAGAGGACCTAGCAGAAAAGAGCCTGCAATGGAAAGCAACTAGGAAACCTACAAGAGGTGCTATGCACCAAGTATCCACATCCCTAGCTACAAAGGCCAAAATAGATACTATACTATATAGGTTAGAGGCCTTAGAACTTAAGGAACACACCCAAGTGAACCAAGTTTCAACATCTACTTGCAATGGATGTAATGCCACAGACCACATGATAGAAGGATGTCCTTTCTTGATGGGTCCAGTCAAAAACGAAGTAGCACAGGTTAATGCTGCCTACCACAAATCTACAAATGACCCTTATGCGCCAATGTATAATTCAGGATGGAGGAATCACCCTAATTTTTTTTTGTCACAAGGGTCAAATCCCAATAGATCTATCATTAATCAATCCAATCAAAGGCCCACTCAACCATCAAATTATTCACAAGGCTTCAACAATGATCAAAGGCTTAATGCACTAGAAAAAGGGTTAGAGATTTTTATAAAAATTACTTCTGATAGTATACAATTTAATGACCAAAAGCATAATTCACTAGAGAAAAGCTTTGAAGCCTTGACAAAAAATACAAAAATTTCATGCAAACCACGGGCCAACTTGTAAATTCAAACACCTAAGCCATTGCCCATCTAGAAATACAATTAAGTCAGTTGGCTACCACCATCAGTGAAAGAGAAAAAGAAAAATGGCCAAGCCAACCTGAACCTAACCCAAAAGCCCAAATTGATCAACAATCTCAACCTGAAGGTCGATTCAACCATGTAAATGTAATTCACACCTTAAGGTCTGGAAGACAAGTAGACAATCAGGTAGGTATAATTGAGAACCAAGAAGACCAACCGACTGAACCACAGACTAATCAGACCAAGTCTGATGAGCTTGAATCAATAGAGATTGATGAGCCATCCAAGCCAATTGTAGAATCCATCTCTAGGTTCAAGCAAGTTGAGACATCAACCACCAATCCTATAGCTCCTTTTTCAAATAGATTTAGGTCCAACAGACACTCAGCTCACATGGATCAAATCTCAGAGATATTCAAACAAGTGAAAATAAATATTCTTCTGCTAGATATGATCCAACAAGTTTCAACTTACGCTAAGTTCCTCAAAGACCTATGCACAAAGAAGAAGACCACTAATATTTTTAAGAAAGCCTTCTTGGCAGCTAGTGTGAGCTCATATCTTCCAAGCCACATGCCAATCAAGTACAAAGATCTAAGATCTTCTACAATCTCATGTGTCATTGAGAAAACCATCATTGATAGGGCCTTGTTAGACCTAGGAGCTAGTGTGAATATTTTATCTTATTCGATCTATAAGAAATTAGAGATAGGAGAATTAAAATCTACAAAAATTACATTAAAATTAACAGATCGATCAATGAGAATCCCCAAGGGAGTTATGGAGGATGTGCTAATCAAGGTCAGTGATTTCATTTACCCTATGGATTTTGTGATCCTAGAAACTGAACTAGTGTCAAACCCAAAAGATCACATCCCAGTCATCTTAGGTAGATCATTTTTGGCAACCACCAATGCCCTGATTAACTGTTGCAATGGACTCATGAATCTCTCATTTAGAAACATATCCATTGATCTTAATATTTTTAATCTTGAAAATAAAAAAGACCAATTAGTTGATGTAAACTTGATCCAAGATGAGATCTATGAGATCATTGACCCAAGAAAAGAAGATTTTAACTATAATCTCTGGTCAGACTTAGAATCTAAAATAGCTTATAAAACTTTTTCATCTAGTGATCAGAGAGTTCATCCACAATGGTAACCACTTGTTGAATCACTTGTAAAGATGAATTTTCTAAATGAACCAATTGAAGAAATTCAAGTCCAGGAGGTTAATGCCCTACTTGATTCACCTCACCCACCTTACCCACTTGAATTTGTCAATCCAAAATTTAATACGGGATAAGTGAGGTAGAATTAGTATGGTCTGGCTGAAGACAATAAACTTAGCGCTCTTTGGAAGGCAACTCAAATTTTTTTTATGTTATTTTAACTAATCTTTATTTTTTTTAGGAATAAAGGACTGCTCTATGTGGAAGCACCTATCAATAATTTGGTATAGCTGAAGACAATAAACTTAGTACTTTTTGGAAGGCAACCTAGTTCCAACTTTTGCTTTTGCTTTCTTTTGAATTTTGTTTAGGTTAATCGAGACTTGCTTCGTATGTTTTGTAGGGATTTGAAGACAAAATTAGCTAAGTTGGAGGGAGAACTAATTTTAAAAAAACTTCTAGATCAGGTGACATCTCTCCTTTTCTTTCTCTTTGCTTGCACCCTTCATTTTTCTTACTCCATTGAGGACAATATCGATTAAGTTGGGGGGGAGAATAAAAAAAATTTAAAATTTTTTTTAAGTCCTCAAGTAAGTTAGTATTTAGTTTTTAAGCACCTGATTACACTTAAGAATCGAGTTAAACCAAGTATTTTTAAAAGTAAATTGATGTATAAATTAGAGAGTTTGTGAGATATTGAGGGATTAAGTATTAAGAAAACTCAATAAGGAGTTAAGTTTAGAACTTAAATAGTTTTCTTTGAGTATTTCTAAATTTTTCTACTAGCATCAAAGAAGAATTTACTTCTTATGGACTTGTGTAGGGTAACTATATATTTCTTCATATTTAAAAGAAAAAAGAGAAGAGTTTTCAAGTACTTCATGCTGAGTAATCAGACCTCTTTGCCTAAGCAAGTATTGAGTTTCGTATCAAAAGATATGAAGGGCAAAGAAGCTTTGTTGTAAAGCTAGTTTTAACTCATAGTCTATTTGATTCGAGCAAGTAGGTCTGAGGGATATTCTATACCTAGTGCCCTAAAGTCATCTAGTTTGGGAGTCATTGACTGAAAACTCACTACATGGGTATTAAGAAAACTCAATAAGGAGTTAAGTTTAGAACTTAAATAGTTTTCTTTGAGTATTTCTAAATTTTTCTACTAGCATCAAAGAAGAATTTACTTCTTATGGACTTGTGTAGGGTAACTATATATTTCTTCATATTTAAAAGAAAAAAGAGAAGAGTTTTCAAGTACTTCATGCTGAGTAATCAGACCTCTTTGCCTAAGCAAGTATTGAGTTTCGTATCAAAAGATATGAAGGGCAAAGAAGCTTTGTTGTAAAGCTAGTTTTAACTCATAGCCTATTTGATTCGAGCAAGTAGGTCTGAGGGATATTCTATACCTAGTGCCCTAAAGTCATCTAGTTTGGGAGTCATTGACTGAAAACTCACTACATGGGTCAAACAGAAAGCTTAAGGGATTAAGATACTCAATAGTGGTACAATGTAAAAAAAAAACAACAACAACAATAAATAAAGGATGGAAGTAACAATATACATGTCCATATGAGATTAATGATTTGGAGATAAAGGTAGGAATAATTTAGAAAAGTTTAGAAAAAATTTAGTATTCTTAGCTTAACTTCCACATTGATTAGTATTAATACTCCATTGACATACCTCATTCGCGCTCTACTAAATATTAGTGGCTCTTTTGAAAATTATTTGATGAAATTCAAAATTTTAAGTTAAAAGGTACTTAATTCTAAATTCTTTCTTTACTCAAGGACGAGTAAAGTTCAAGTTAGGAGGTGTGATAAGTGGTATATTTTTATATTTATTGAAGATATTTTTGATAATTTATGGTGCTAACATCTTCTTAAAAACCTAATTTTATGAATTAATTGAATTTTCTTACAAAAATAAATAATTTTAAAAAATATATAAAATTAGAGTATATTCATGAAAAATAGATGTTGATTTAATTGAGTAATTTAAATACCAAAATAATAAAAAAAATTTAAGAAATTTAATACATATTTTTTCTTATTTTTTAGATAAAATTTAGAGTGAAAATCAAGCCAAAATATCCTAAAAAATATTAAAAATTACCTTCGGTGCATGGTGGACCAGCCGCTCAATCCATAGAATCAAGGATGCAGTCCACAGGAACAGTTCGCGGTCCATAAGAATAGTTCGCGGTCCACAATGGAAGGAAGGCTTTTTGTGCTGATCGACGGTCCAGATCAAATCTGAAGCTTGATTTAATGATTGTGATGGTTTCTGACTTTGTTAAAGAGAGATTTGCACGATCCAATGGCTGGAATTTCATCTGGAACATGATCGGATGGATAGAAATGCATCTGACTTTGATAAGGATTAAAACATCAAATTTTGGGCTGATCTGGGTGGTTCAAAGATGATCCGACGGCCAGAAATTAATGTAAAGGGTATTATGCAAATTCTAAGGGTTTTAGGACTCCTTTTCCTATCAAAAAAATATGTAAAATTTATCTATAAATAGGAGACCTGAGAATAAGCATAGAGAGAAAAAAAAAATAGAGAAAAAATAAAAAAAAATAAAAAAAAAATCAAAGAGCTTTAGGGATCAAATATTGGAAGATTATAGAGCTAGAGAGCTTGATGTGTAGCTAAATCCCTTCAATCTAGAAATACGATGAAGCTTGTAAATAGATTTTTATTTTTTTTTAATATTTAATTTTTATGTAATAAAATTATGCTTTTATTTCATATCTTTTCATTTTTTTTGAGGTATTGATCCAGCCTACACAACCTATATCTTGTATTGACGTGCCGTGATCTCTGGATACGGTACGTGCTTTGGAGAGATATATCATAGTATATGAGATTAAATCTTAGATCTTGTAATTGAATTCTGATAGTTTATACTCTAACAGGATGAGCTGTAATCTACTGATACAGTCTGTATCCCTTAGAGATAAGCTATGCTAATGTCTTAATCACAAGAATTAATATTGTAACATAAAAAAAAAAAATAAATCTAATTTGCATGGTAGATTCGAAATTCTTGGATTATTTCTTTGACTTATTTTCTTTCATAAATTAATTTATATTTGTAATTGAATTCTGACTATTTTATTTCTATTTAATCCTGCTATAAATAATTCTCTTTTATTTTTTTTAAAAAAAAAGATAATCACCTTAGATCTCTATGGAAATGATCCATACTCATCCTATCTATATAATTTGAGTTGATTTTTATTCTTGACCTCCTACGACAGCGATCAGGTTGCTTTGCAATACTTCGATCTATCCGGTCATTGGGTCACCATTGCTAGATGGTTACATCGATTGGTATAGAAAGTTATTCCTATGCTACCAGTCTAGGTTCGAACCTTTAAGGTCACATGTATTAGAAGATTTGATCAGATCTGATGGCTGAAGAGTCGAATTGGATTATGACTCTGGTGACGAGTCCTATTGGGACTAGGACTCCGAAAGAGAGTCCCACTAGGATTGAGACTCTACTTTTAATAGAGAATTAATTAGTAATTAATTTAATTTGATTGAGTAAAGAGTTTTGAATCAAGTCTAATTAAATTAAATTTAGTTCGACTCAGATTAGGTTTGATATGATCAATCCTGATTACAAAGAGAAATTTGATCCTGATTCGATCAGGGTTTAGAATCAGCTCATTCCTGAATGAGTTTGAAATTTAATGAGATATTTAGACTTTTTATTGAATTAAATTTATTTTTATCAATGGGTTCAATCCAAATTTGATTTGGATTAGAATCAGATTAGGAATGAAGAGTCCTTGTCGACTTGAACTCTATCCTTATCTCCTTGTGCCACACATGGACCCTTGCCCATATCTCCATGCCAAATAAGATTTGGCTTGATCTTTTTTGCATCAAAGTAATAGACCCAATAAGGGTGGGCGACAATGATTGATGACTCATAATCCTATCTCTTGTCAAATTCGAATGCAATCCAAATTAGAGATAAGATGAAAACAGGGAAAGAAATTTTTTATACAAGGAAGGTTGTTGGTGCCATAATAATTTTTTCTTTATTTTTCTTGAAGATTTCCTAAGCTTTTGAGACACAAAAATCCTTCTCAACATTGTAGAGCTTTTTCTAAAATTTTTTGGATGCCCAAAACTGATTTGTAGCATGGTGATTATGGCCCTCTTCCCTTGGATAAAAAACCCTAGTCTTTGCCTATAAAAAAGGGTCACCTCTTCTTGACATCATACATCCCTTTCCTTGCTGGTTTTTATTTTTTTAGAGCTCTTCTCCTTCTCCTCTCTTCCTCCTCTAGATCTATTCATCCTTTAGAGTATCCAAGGTGCTTGAAGAAAAAGGAAGAGATCAGCCATCAAAGTTGCTTGCAGGCTAGCATCTCCAAGTCCCTGATCTTCACCAGTTTCTCATGGATTTTCTTATAGAGGCCAGATGACTTTGTATGGTTGCAAGTAACCTAAGAAACACTTTCTCCAACCATTGGATTAGAGAAAATTAATATCAAAGTTGTTTGATAATGTTTTCTATTTTATCCTGATCGTAATGTTAGATCTAATAGTTAGATCTAGAATTTCAGCATCAATGAGATCGATGTATTTTTTTTTCAGATCTAAAATACATATTTTTTATATCATAAATTATGATGTAGTAGTCTAAGATTAGATCTTATACATATAATTAGAATTAAATTATTTAATCTTTTATTTTTACTATAAAAAAAAATTAAAATCGCATGCATAGCACTACTACATATTTCTTTCAATTGGTTTCAGAGCCAGGTTGTTTTGATATGAATTAATATGACTTTAGATCTAAATTTTTGATGTTAGATCTAATTATTTATGATTTAGATTAGATCTAAATAAGTTTATTTTTAGATCTAATTATCATCTATTTAAATTAGATATTCTGAGTAGCAAAATACTCGGATTGGATAATCACCAGGCCATCCGATCATAGGAGCAAGTAGGATTTCATAATCCTCTCTTTCTATTCAATGGGGTGCTCTTATGGCATGTAGGGGTGCCACTGTGAGGTCCCATAAAGAAAAAAGTAAAAGGAGAAAAGCTTACTTTCTTATAAAATCCTAGATCTTGTAACCCTAGGTATTGTTGTATGTGATGCAAGTTGCAAACAAACTAGTTACATCTAATCTTGATTAATCAAAATAGTTTTGATTTAAAATCATAAAAAATTTAGATTGGATCTAAAAGATTTTATGATTTAATATAAAAAGTTTACATGAAATTATTTTCAAAACTTTAACCATGTTCATGCAAAACTCAATTGAGAATTAAGTGTCAAGTTAATTGGATCTAAAATTATGATTTGAGATCTAATGATGTTGCATATGTGAGAAAACTGGGTAGACAGCATGTGTAGATTTCAAAAACTTTGAAAATCATAGCAAAAACAAATGGGTTAAACCCTTTAACCCCACATGCAAGAGATCAAACCTAATCCTATCTAAGCCCAGGAGAAAACACATATATACAATCTAAAATTTAGAAATAAATATGAGATTAGATCTCATTACCTTGGTGCAGGTAGATATTCACTGCTTTCGATGATCACAGATTCGTAGATGCTTGAGCTACACACGTGTCCGACCACTACAGGTATCCATCGAGATCAATCTCGAACTGATTTCTCTTCGTAAAGATTCTTCTTCCTAAGAAGAACCTTAACCTTGAACACTTTGATCAACGTCTTGATCCAGACTGCAAGATCAACTCCTTGATCTGCAGCCTTCTTCTTCTTTTCTTCAATCTTCAATCTCTAAGTCACCAAGCACTACCTCTTGGAGTGTGGAAGAGAGGATGCCCAACTCTTCGACATGGAAAGGAAGAGAGGGAGAAGAGGAGGTGTGGAGAAGGGAGAGAGGAATTTTGTTGACCAAAAATTCTATTAACTAGAAACCCTAGAGACCTCCCTATATAGATACTACCTTGACATATATTAGGAACCCAATTATCTTAAAAAGGTAGATCCTTATCTCATAAGAATTCTCTACCTTTTTAATCTAATTTATACCAATTAAAATCAGATATAAATGATATATAATCAGCCCCTTTAAGCATGTACAAGAGGCATCATAAGAATACATGTCAGGTAGTTGGAGTGCCAACTCTTGGTGCCCCACACTAGGGTTTCTAACCAAATAAGAAAGGGGCATGGCCCCACTTCTCTCTCCTCCATGCCACACATAAGAAGGGGGTGAGCCCCACTTACCAAATCTAAGGGGTTGGCACCCCCTGGTCTTGCCAAAAGGAGAAGATTGTCCCTCTCTCTTTTCTTCAATTCTACATGCACACTTAGAGATAATTAGGAGATAAAAAAAAAATAATGTTAGGATAATTATGTCAAATAATTGACTTAATCAAATTCTCTTGAGCTCACAATTAAGAGTCCAATTAAATTTAAATGGATTTAGGTTAGGTTCAAGGCTATGGACTCGATCAAATCGAAGTTCTGAGAAGAATTAGATTTAACCTTGTGCTAGCATGATTCTCATAAACCTAATAGAATTTCAATAAACCCTAACCAATTAGAACTTCATAAGCCCAGTTGATAAATTTGAGATTAAATCTCTTAATGTGTGACCCCATAGATTTTATTCTATCTGATAGTGAGATATATTGTGATCTCCATCATAATATCATCGAAACTCTTTTTGATGAATTAGAATATTTTTAATTCTACCCTTTAAGAGCCATCGATCATCAAGATGACGCTTGATGAGTCTCACAATCCACCAGTGACACCTAGCTGTCTATAGTGAAAACCCAATAGAATGAAAGTAAAAACTTTTAGGTGCAGTTATTGTATGATTCAGTTCTTCTATCGTGAGTCCCGACTTGACGAATGTCATAGAGAACTCGTCAGATCTAATTATCAGTCATATGGTAGATTGGCTCGATTCAAGTTTATTTGTGAATTTTATGAAATTTTTTTTTCAGTATTCACACTTGCTTTGGTCAAAGACTTTCTGAACTCAGTCTCACAAATCGTGTAGGACTTCTCCTTTTCTACCAAAGTCGATAGATTCCATCTAGGTACATCCTACTCCAAACAGCAAATCTGAACCTACTGAAGCTAACATACATAGAGAGGATCCGAATGGCTAGAGACCAAAGGAATGTACAGTCAAATCCAGTAGCCTCGCTGCGAATAGCCAATGGCACCACAGGTCAAAAGATCACTACACCACTGCAGCATCGAGAAGATCACTGATGAGTGAGTAGACATCCATGTGGTTCTCATATTGATCACATTCAGTGCAAGTTATTCTCTAACAACCACCTACACCTTCACCCCAATGTCTCTATACCGCAGATCCGAGACTCATTTGCCCACAAGAGAGGTGAACCGTGCATCGATCTCAAATGGATTGATCACTGTCCTCCATGACGATCTTTTGATTGAGAGTATTTAGAAATTAACCACTAATTAATATTTGTCTCAAATTCTTAACTCTTTAAAAATATATAAAAATCTTCTTTGTTAATTTTTAAGACAAATCACGGACACAAACATGATTGGAGTGAAAAAGTTCTTTATTGATAATAAAAAAATTACAAGTACAAGTTTAGGCTCTAGAATTATATAATGTGTCAGCCAACAATTGACTTCTAAAATACAAATCCAACAAACTCCCACTTGATCTAAAGTCAATTGGCCGTATACCTAAGACCCATCTTCTTATGGTGAGCTTCAGTCTTCTGCTGGCTGAGAGGCTTGGTTAGCGGGTCCGCCACATTCAGTGCGGGGTCGACTCTCTGCATCTCGATGAACTTCTTCACAAGATATTCGCATATGATGTGAAACTGCCGCTCTATGTGCTTGGACTTCTGGTGAGACCTTGGCTCCTTAGCAAGGCCTATGGCACCGTTGTTGTCGCAGTGCAGTGCAATGACATCTGATGGCATCATACCCAGCTCTATAATGAACTTTTTGAACTAAAAAGCTTCCTTAGTAGCTTCAGAGGCCGCAATATACTCAACTTCCATGGTCGAATCTATAATGATCGACTGCTTGAAACTCTTTCAGCTAACCGCACCACTATTACACAAGAAGATACACCATGATGTAGATATTCTATCATCAACATCAGCCATAAAGTCTGAATCAATATATCCTCAACTTTCAGCTCTAATCCTCCACCAAAGACCAACATCAAATTTTTAGTCCTTCTTAAGTACTTAAGGATATTTTTAATAGCAATCTAGTGTTCTTCATCTGGATTCGTCTGATATCTACTCGTGATACTCGCGACAAGTGCTATATCAGGGCATGTACATAACATGACGTACATGAGGCTCCTTATTGTCGAAGCATAAGGGATCTTGCTCATGTGCTGGATCTCCTCAAGTGTGTCGGGACACATCTTCTTGGAGAGATGAATGTCATGTCTAAGGGGCACCCCTCTTGGAGTTTTCCATGCTGAACTTCTTCAGCACCTCCTTTACGTATATATGCTGTGAGAGTCCTATCATTCTCTTAAATCTATCTCTATAGATATTTACACCAAGAACGTAGGAAGCTTCTACTAGATCTTTCATGGGGAACTCTTTTGACAACCATACTTTGACCGACGTCAGCATGAGAATATCATTTCTAATTAGGAGGATGTTATCCACATACAATATGAGGAATGTAATAGCACTCTCACTGATCTTTTTGTACACACACGGCTCCTCCTCATTTTTGATGAATCAATCATTTTGATTAGATCATTAAAGCGAGTGTTCCAACTTCGAGATGCTTGCTTAAGTCCATATATGGATCTTTGCAGCTTGCAGATCTTGTGATCACTATCACTGAACATAAAACCTAGAGGCTGCTCCATATAGATATCTTCCTCAAGATATCCATTGAGGAAGGTAATTTTCATATCCATCTGCCAAATTTTATAATCATGAAATGCTACTATGGCAAGCAGAGTATGGATGGATTTCAGTATGGCTACAGGCAAAAAAGTTTTATGATAGTCGAAGCCTTCATGTTGACTATAACCTTTCGCGACTAGCCTTGCCTTATAGGTCTCTACCTTACCATCCAACCCAATCTTTCTTTTGTAAATCCATTTACACCCAATAGGTACAATATCTTTAGGTGGATCTACTAAGGATCAAATCTAGTTGAAATGTATAGAGTCAATTTCTGACTTCATCGCTTCCATCCATTTCTCAGAGTTTACATCTAACATTACCTCATCATAGATTTTGAGATCATTCCTAATGTCCCTATCTCTCACAAGAAATGCTTCCTCTAAATCCTCTGTAAGAATACCTAAGTATCTTTTAGGAGGATGGGAGATCCTACTTGATCTACGAGGTGGAGGAGGTATCATATCTACTGGCTCATTACTCGGTTCAAGTTCTTGGACTCGGCTCTTTAGGGACTTTCTCTTCAAGCTCATTCTTTCTCTTACTACCTCCATCTTGGATAAATTTATTTTTTAAGAATATGGTATGATGGCTCACAATCACATTGTGATCTTTAGAAAGATAGAAGTAGTATCCTATGGTTTCCTTAGAATATCCTATAAAATGAGCCATAAAAGATCTAGCCTTCAATTTGTCCACCTGCTATCGCTTGACATGGATCGAACATCCCCAAATCTTGAGATACTCAAGAGTTGGTTTCTTACCATGCCATAATTCATATGGTGTGGTAGGAATGGATTTAGAGAGAATCTGATTCAAAAGATGAATCATAATAAGCAAAGTATATCCCTAGAGAAAGTCAAGAAGATCTGTGAAGCTCATCATAGATCAGACCATATCTAATAGGATCCGATTCTTCCTTTCGGATACCCCATTGAGCTGAGGTGTCCCTAGAGGTGTCCACTATGAGAATATGCCATTATTTTTGAGATAGGCTCAAAATTTTTTACTAAGATATTTTCTTCTTTGATCTAATCGAAGAATCTTTATGAATTTTTGATCTATTTTTCTACTTCATGTCTGAACTTTATGAACTTTTCAAAGGCTTCAGACTTTCAGTGCATCAAATACACAAATCCATACCATAAAAAATTATCAATAAAAGTAATGAAGTAGATATAGCCACCCCTGACTTGTACATCGAATAGACCATACATATCAGTGTGTACCAGGACTAATATCTCAGTGGCCCTTTCTCCTTATCCCACAAAGGGTAGCGTAGCCAATTTTTCTTAAAGACATGATTTACAGACTAGATAAGACTCAAAAGTCAATGGTCCAAGAAGACCATCTTTCTCCAGTTTGTTGAGTCTATCTTCTTCAATATGGCCTAGCCTAAGGTGCCACAAATATTTTTGGCTGATCTTATCTCTAGATCTCTAAGACCCTATGGCATTCACTATTTACTCGTTAATGTTTACTCTTGCATCGGTATGCAAATGGTAAAGACCATCAATCAAAAAAGCACGTGCTACAAGTTTATTTCTAAAATAAATAGAATACATGTCTTTATTGAAATGATAATTATAATTATCCTGTGCCAATACAGAGATAGAAATCAAATTTCTACTGGCTATAGGTACATAGTAACAGTCTTTCAAAAGCAAACTAAATTTTAATGGTAGTCGCAGAGGGTAGGTTTCGTCGACCACAGCAGCAACCCTTGCTCTATTACCGATTCGAAGAGTAATCTCGCCTTCTCTCAGCCTCTTAACTTCTTCAAGATCCTACATTGAAGTATACAAATGAGCACTTGAACCAACTAGAAAAAGAGAAAATCAACTAGAAAAAGAGAAAATCATTAGATTAGTTTCAATAACAAGCATTTCAGCATACCTTCAGAAGGCCTATCCTTCTCTTGCTCTTGACAGTCGCCAAGTAGGCCGAACAATTTCTTCTCCAGTAGCCTTCAACATTATAATAAAAATACTTTCCCTTATCATCGACCTTCTCAGGAACCTGCTTCTTGGGCTTGGCCTCATTCTTCTGTTTCTTCATGAGTTTTTTCTTCTTCTTGCAAGAAGACTTCCTTTTGGAGGAAGCCCGCTCCACAGCTAGAACTATTCCTCTTGAATTCTTCAAGGTACCCTCTACAGTCACCAGTATATTCAATAACATAGCAAAGTAGCATCATTTTTATTCATATGGTAGTTCATGATAAACTATCCATATGAATCAGAAAGAGACTGGAGGATTAGATCTACCTGCAGTTCCTTATCCATGTTTATTCCGAGCTTCTGAAGCTCCTCTATGTCCTTGATTATTATCAAACAATGATTATTGACAGACTGCCCATCACACATCTTTGCTTTGAAAAATTTTTGGAAGACCTCAAAGCGAGCTATGCGACTCTATTCACCATACAACTCTTGCAGGTGAACCGGCATCTCCCTGACAGTCCTCATGTCTTCATGCTGTTGTTGAAGATCATTGGACATGGATGCTAAGATGTAGCACTTTGCCTTATTATCTTCATCCATCCATTTCTTAAGTGTAGCTCGTTGATCAGTGGATGGACGAGCAAATAATATAGGTGCTTCCTGGTCTAGGACATGGGTAAGCATTTCAGAATTGAGAACAATTCTCAAATTACAGAGCCAGTCTTTATAATTTTTGTCGGTCAACCTATTTGTATCGAGGATTCGGGCTAAGAGGTTTAAACTCGACATGGTTATCTACAAAGAGAACAGTTTCTAGTTAGATTTTTACTTATAAAATTATTTATTCTAGGAACTTTAAAAATAAATAAAAGCTCTCATTATTTTTTTGAATCTTCCACACTCTTTGGGTGGAGAAATAAAAATCTATACATAATCGATTTTAAGTGGGTACTGCGGTCCCATTAATCTATACACACCTCACCTAATGGTTATTGATGAATACATACCAATGAGTAGATAACACTTTATCCATTGCTTCACTAAGCAAGATGCAGTGGGCTTGGTCTCTAAGTCCTGTGGCCTCTCCTAACAGTTATTGGGTCCAACCCCATCTCCACCTCGAGACATCAAATGTCAATAGAGTAATTGTACCTTTCTGATGCAACCGAACCACTATAACCTACTGAGAGCGATCAATGTCAGGAAGGCACCCGCATCTCTACAATGATGAAAGACCTCTAGACTTAATATTTAATGAGAAGATTTGGGTTTAGATCTCTTCTAAATTAGTAGATCTGACATCCGACTGATTAAATTAGGTCAGCACATCAATATGTCTAACCAACCTAGTGGTATGGGTGAACTTAAGTCAACAAGTAACCTGACACGAAACTGAATCTCCCAATATGGTCAGGTAAGTTAAGATGCATGGGGGTCCCCCCATTGCTTTCCTTAGACATCAATCAAAATTGATCAGATCAAACAATAGAATTAATTGAATAACCACCATCTAAATACTTGCCTTAGACACCAAATTGATCGATTAGAATTAATTAGATTAACCTATTGAAACGGATCGAAATCATTGAGCCAAATTTGATTTTGAGTCAATCAATTCACATTAAAATATGAATCGATACAATCATCTATAACTAAACTTAATTTTGAGCCCCTTTGATTTAATCTTAATCAACCATCGATTAGGTTCAATCAACTGCTCAAAATCAAAAATAGGTTCAGGCCAGATCTAATCAATTAGATCCTAATTGTAGTTTGATCACTTAGACCTAATTTATTCATCCCATACCCCCATGCAATAACATAATTTTAGATCTAAAAATAATTTTTAGAATATATTTTATTGCATGCAATTAGTGGCTTATGATCTTGAAATTGTTTCAGATCTAAATCAAGTTTCATATATTAAATATATGTAGTTTCAGATCTAAATAGAAATACATCACATATACATCAAATTTTAGATCTAAAACTAAATTTACACATATCAAATATATATAAAACTAGATCTAAAATAATGATTAAAATATTTTAAAAATATCTTTTCAAAAATCGATTCACATAAAACTAGGACAACCTTTATAATATAGGGGGTAAACCCTATATCAAGACAACCTTATATCAGTTTGATATGAATTTTTAATCATTCTAATTTTACATCTAAACTTAAATTAAACATATCACATATGCTAATTTTTAGATCTAAAATATTTGATTTAATTAGTTTAAAAATAATTTTTAAAATCGATCAATCTTGTGCTAGGATAATCTTTACAATATATGGAGTAAACCCTATACCAGGACAACCTTATATCAGTACAAAATTAATTTTAAATTATTAAAACTTTTAGATCTAATCTAAAAACTAAATTATATGTATTTTCAAAAATCTGTGGCTCTGATACCACTATGAGAAAATTGGGTAGGCAGCATGTGTAGATTTCAAAAATTTTGAAATATGCAGCGAAAACATATGGGTTAAACCTTTTAACCCCACATGCAAGAGATCAAATCTAATTCTACCCAAGTCCAGAAGAAAATACATATATACAATCTGAAATTTAAAAATAAATATGAGATTAGATCTCATTACCTTGGCACGGATAGATATTCATCACTTTCGATGATAACAGATTCATAGATGCTCGACCCACATATGTGTCCGACCTCTACGGATATCCATCAGGATCAATCTCGAATTGATTTCTCTTTGTAGAAGATTTTTCTTCTCAAAAAGAATCTTAGCCTTGAACATCTTGATCTAGACTGCAAGATCAACTCCTTGATCAGCAGTCTTCTTCTTTTCTTTGATCTTCAATCTCTAAGTCACCAAGCACTACCTCTTGGTGTGTGGAAGAGGGGACGCCCAACTCTTGGGTGTAGAAAGGAAGAGAGGAAGGAGAGGAGGCATGGAGAAGGAAAAGAAGAATTTTGTTGACAAAAAATTCTATTAACTAGAAACCCTAGAGACCTCCCTTTATATAGATACTATCCTGACATATATTAGGAATCCAATTATCTTAAAAAGGTATATCCTTATCTCATAAGAATCTTCTATCTTTTTAATTTAATTTATACCAATTAAAATTAGATATAAATGGTATATAATTATCCCCTTTAAGCAGGTACATGAGGCATCATAGGAATACATGTCAAGTAGTTGAGGCATCAACTCTTAGCACCCCGTAATAAGATTTCTAACCAAATAAGAAAGGGGCATGGCCCCACCTCTCTCTCCTCCATGCCACACATGAGAAGGGGGTGAGCCCCACTTGCCAAATGCAGGGTGTTGGCACCCCCTGGTCTTGCCAAATGGAGAAGATTGCGCCTCCCTCTTTCCTTCAAATCCACATGCACACTTAGAGATAATTAGGAATTAAAGAGGAGATAATGTTAGGATAATTATGTTAACTAATTGACTTAATCAAATCCTCTTGAGCTCACAATTAAGAGCCCAATTAAATTCTAATAAATTTAGATTAGGTTCAAGGCTATGAACTCGATCAAATCGAAGTCCCGAGAAGAATTAGGTTTAACCATGTGCTAGCATGGTTCTCATAAACCTAATAGGATTTCAATAAATCCTAACCTAATTAGAACTTCATAAGCCTAATTGATAAATTCGAGATTAAATCTCTTAATATGTGACCCCATAGGTTCTATTCTATCTAGCAGTGAGATATATTGTAATCTCCATCACAATATCATCGAAACTCTTTTCGATGGATTGAAATATTTTTAATTCTACACTTCGAGGTTCATCGATCATCAAGATGATGCTCAATGAGTCTCACAATCCATCAGTGACACCTAACAGTATGTAGTGATAATTCAATAGAATAAAAGTATGAACTCTTAGGTATAGTTATCGTATGATTCAGTCCTTCTATCATGAGTCCCGATTTGATAGAGATCGTGGAGAACTAGGTCAGACTCCATTGTCAGTCATATGCTAGATTGGTTCGACTCGAGTTCATTTATGAATCCTGTGAAAACTTTTTTTCAGTATTCATATTTGCTTTGGCCAAAGACTTTCTAAACTTAGTCTCACAAATCACATAGGACTTCTTCTTTTCTATCAAAATCGATAGATTTTATCTAGGTGCATACTACTCCAAACAGCGAACCTGAACTTACTGAAGCCAACATACACAACAAGGACTCGAATGGCTTGGGACTAAGGAAATGTGCAGTCAAACCCAGTAGCCTCTCTATGAATAGGCAATAGTACCATAGGTCAAAGGACCACTCACACCACTGCAGCATCGAGAAGACCACTGATGAATGAATAGATATCCATGTGGTTCTCATGTTGGTCATGCTTAATGCAAGTTGTTCTCTAACAACTATCTGCACCTTCACCTCAGTATTTCTATACCACAGATTCGAGACTCATCTGTCTAGAAGGGAGGTGAACCATGCATCGATCTTAAATAGATTGATCACTATCCTTCGTGATGATCCTTTGATCGAAAGTATTTAAAAATTAACTACTAATTAATGTATGTCTCAAATTCTTAACTCTTTAAGAATATACAAAAATCTTCTTTGTTAATTTCTAGGATAAATCATGGATACAAACATGATTGAAATGAAAAAATCCTTTATTGATACTAAAAAGATTATAAGTACATGTTTAGGCCCTAGAATTACATAATGTGTCAGCCAACAATTGGCTTCTAGGGCACAAATCCAACAGCATAAAATATGGGGCATGGGTTAGCTAAAATCAGATCCTTCTCTTTAATTAGATTAGATCTAAGATTAGAATCAAAGAATTAATTGATCATATAGAGAAATTGATTAAGTCTAACCAAATATTGAATTAGATTAATTGAGATTTTTCTAATACAATAGTTGTAGATGGTCAAGTCCATGCCTTTGATTAGACCAAATAGATCTTGATTATGGCTCAGCGATTGAACCCGAATCATTAGATTAGTCAAATCAAAACTAATTAATCAATTGGTATCTAAGGTAAGTTTAGCATTTCGATAGGTGGTTTTTAATTGGGAGCGGCTTACCTGACCATTTCGATGGTGTCTAAGGCAAGCTTAGCAAACCCTCCCACTAATCTCACTTATCTAGTCAATTTGGTGAATTAGATTTTGATTAGATCACTGAGTGATTCGAGTTAGTCTATGCCATTAAAATTAATCAGTGTGATTAATCTAGGTGTCAGTTCAATCAGCATGACCTAATCCGATTCAGTGACTTGGTGAAGTCAGTGGAAGGATTATGATCTACTAATTGATCCTCTCTTCTCTCTTCTCTAAACTGATTAAATCTTCTAAATTACTAGATCCCTAAAATGAGCTAGTTATAGTGATAACTAGATTATAGCCTCCCATTAAGGTAAGTGATAATAGGTCCATTATTTCTTATTGACATTGCAGGCGCCATCCGTCTGGTGTTCTCTCTGAATGATAGAATTGTCATTCATCATATGATGACTCTGTTGAACTATCTGATGATGGTTAGGTTGATCGAGCCATCCTCGAGCCTAATCACTCATTAGGTAGAATCACTGAATAGGTTCATGTTAATGGTTTGATCTAATCAAAACTTTCAGTAGAGGCCCATTGCCTATTGAAATGAAATCTGAGACTAAATTAATTACTAAAAATTATTGAAGAAATAATTAGTTGAGAACCTACCCATAGGTGCATTTGGATTGATCGAGCCATCTTCGGACCTATATGTAGTCTGTGTGGATTCTAGTGCTCGCTAAAAAATTAAGGTAATTTTTTGAATTGAAGGTAGAGGCTACCAATTCGTATAAAATAGTGGGAGGACCTTTAGACTAAAGTCTAAGTCTTTAAGATTAATAAATTCATATACTGATTAAATTTTATATTTTTCTTGTATGTGCAGATATGGCCTCAAACTTATCACTTCGATCATTATTGGATAGTGAGAAATTAATCGGATCGAATTTCGATAATTGATATCGAAAGCTAAAGATAGTCCTGGAGCACGAATGGATCCTTTATGTGATAACGGATCCGGTACCTGAGGAGCCTACTCCCAACGCCCGCGGTGTGGTCTGAAATACTTATTTGAAGTGGATCAACGACTGCACCATTATTCGTTACATTATGCAGGCCTCCATGAACAATGAGTTCAGTCAAAAATTTAAAGAAACTCAACCAGAGAAAATACTTCAAGTGTTGAGGGATTTCTTTAGTACTCCTGATGATATTGAGCGGCACAAGACTAGTTGCATCATTTTCAATGCCCGGATAAGGAAGGATGAATCTGTTACCAATCATGTATTGTACGTGATTGAACAGATTGAAAAACTAAGCAAACTCGGCTTCTTCTTACATGAATAGCTGGAGAAAGATGCGATCCTGAACTCCTTACCCAAGTCCTACCTATCGTTTCTCAGTCATTTTAGAATGACAGAGCCTGTAATCAACTATCACAGCCTGTTGGGGTTGTTACAGACTTTTAAAAAGGATCACCAGCTCCATAAGAAGATGGTGAATTTAGTGGGCGAATCTTTTCCGGATAGTCATCATTCCTTTAAGAAAGAGAAAAAGAATAAGAATAAGAAGGTGCTAGGTGCTGGGAGTCAGTCCCAAAAATCTAAGTTAAAGGCTGATCAAAGTCAGGCAGAGTACTTCTTTTGTAAAAAGCAGGATCACTGGAAGAGAAACTGTCCCCAGTATAAAGCTTTTTTTGATCGAACAGGCCAAAGAAGAAGCAGCAATCGATTGCTAGACAAGGTACTTATGTGATAGCACCTTGTAACTTCTCTCTTATCGATACAATGACCTGGGTATTGAATATTGGAAGCCCTATTCATATTTGTAATTCGTTGCAGGATCTTCAGGTCAGTAGGAGATTTGGAGAAGGTAAGAGATTTCTGAACATTGGAGATGGAAGATCAGTTCTAGTTCTAACTTTAGGAATCATCAAGCTTGTATTCGAGCCTTAGTACATTATTCTTGATGAGTGTTATTATTGTCCTAATTTTTTTTTGAATATTATTTTTGTAGGCCTTTTGGCCAAGTCTAATTATGAAATATCAATAAAAAAATTTTTTTGTGATATCATTTTGAATGGTGTTACAATTTTGCATGGACAGTTAAACAATGGTATCAATATTGTATCTACGCTTAATATAATGTACATTTCAAATAAACGCCCTAGAATAGATGATGTCACAGATGCCTACCTTTAGCATTGTAGGCTAGGTCATATCAACAAGAACAGGATAAATAGGTTAGCTCAAGAAAATTTTTTTGATAAAGCTGATTATGAATCGTTACCTATCTGTGAGTCTTATTTGCTTGGAAAGATGACCAAGTCATCTTTTACTAAAAAAAGTGAACGAGCTAGTGATGTATTAGGTCTGATACATACTAATGTATATGGATCCATGAGCATATGTGCCAGAGGAGGGTATAACTATTTCATTACATTCACAAATGATCTATCTAGGTATGGGTACATCTACTTGATGAAACATAAATCTAAATCATTTGAAATGTTTAAACGATTCCATAATGAAGTAGAGAAACAAACTGAAAAGAGTATTAAAACTCTTCAGTCTGATCAAGGGGGTGAATATCTCTCCAATAAATTTTTAACATATCTAAGAGAGAATAGGATTTTCTCTCAATGGACCCTTCTAGGGACACCACAGCATAATGATGTCTCGAAAAGGAGGAATCGAATCTTATAGAACATGGTTCGATCCATGATGAGGTTTGCAATTTTGTCGATCTTTTTTTGAGGATATATACTTAAAACAGCCTATCTTGTGCTCAATAATGTACTGAGCAAGTCAGTTAGTAAGACACCATATAAGATATGGCCAAGATGTAGGCCGAACCTCTCTTACTTTAGGGTATAGGGATGTCCGGCTTATGTGAAATGATTACAAACTGATAAGCTCAGTCCTAGGTCTGATAAATATAATTTTATAGGATACCCTAAGAAAATGAGGGGATCTTATTTTTACTTATCTACTGAATAAAAGGTGTTTGTCAGTAGTAAGATACACTTTTTGGAAAAAGAATTTCTTAGTGAATGAATAAGTGCCTATAAAATCGAGCTTGATGAAGTTTGACAGGTAGAAAAACTAACACCAATAATTGAATCTGAACCAGATTTGATAAGATCAAACCCACAGCTCAATACACAAATATCCTTAAGGTGATCCGATAAAGTACCACATCAGTCGGACAGATACTTAAGTTTCTTGATCCGGGATGGGGATCCTATTGAACTCGAAGAGAATGATGAGGATCTAATCACCTATATGGATGCGATGCAGAGGTCTGACTCTGATAAATGACTAGAAGCCATGAAATTCGAGATGGAGTCCATGAAGGTCAATAATGTATAAACATTGGTTGACCCACCTGAAGGAGTAAAACCCATAGGGTGTAAGTGAATCTTCAAAAGGAAGAAGGGCGCAGACAAAAAGGTGGAGATCTATAAAGTCTGTTTGGTTGCCAAGAATTATCATCAGTTTTATGGTATTGGCTATGATGAGATATTTTTTTCTGTGGCAATGCTTAAGTCCATTCAGATCTTGCTTGCGATAGTAGCATACCTGGACTATGAAGTCTGACAAATGGATGTGAAGATAGCTTTTCTAAATGGAGAGCTGAACGAAGAGATGTATATGATACAATCTGAAGGGTTCACATCTACAGATGAGTCCAAGGTGTGTAAGCTTTAGAGATCCATTTATTGATTGAAGCATCTCGAAGTTAGAACATACATTTTGATAAGGTAATCAAAATGTATGGCTTCGTTAGGAATGAAGAGGAACCCTGCATATATAAGTGGGCTAATGGTTCAATAATTATATTTCTTACATTGTATGTGGATAACATTCTCTTAATCAAAAATGATGTCCCTGCATTACAAAGAATAAAAGTGTGGCTGTCGTCATAATTTTCTATGAAAGATTTGAGAGAAACAGCCTACATCCTAAAGATGAAGATCTATAGGGATAGATCTAAAAGCTGCTCGAGCTCTCCCAATCCACATATATAGATATCATGCTGAAATGGTTCAGCATGGAGAATTCTAAGAAAGGCTATCTTCAAATAGGTCATGAAATTTCTCTTTCGAAAGGAGATTATCCAATAACTTTTCAAGAGAGAGAGCATATGAGTAGAATTTCATATACTTTGGTAATGAGTTCTATTATGTACGCCATGATATGTACAAGATCAGACATGGCATACTCACTAGAGATAGTGAGCAGATACTAGTCTGATCCAGAAAAGAACCACTGGAAGGTCATAAAGATCATTCTTAATTATTTGAAAAATACTAAGGACCAGTGACTTGTATATGGTGAAACTGACTTGAAACTAGTGAGATTTACTGACTCCAGCTTTCAGTCAGACCATGATGATAGAAAAAATATATCGGATTATATTTTTTCGAAATAATGGAGCCATCTACTAAAAAAATTTCAAGCAGCACACTGTGGCAAACTCTGTTTGCGAAGCATAGTATATCATGGTATCTGATGCTGTGAAGAAAGCTGTATGGTTGTGAAAGTTCATTGACGAGCTTGAAGTGGCACCCTTCGTTGATGGTCCTATTTTATTATACTGTGAAAATACTGAAGCCATTGCTTAAGTCAAGGAGCTGAGGTCCCATCAGTGCACCAAGCATATTCTGTACCACTATCATCTTATCCGAGAGATCATGGATCGAGGTGATATCGACCTTTAGAAGATCGATGGAAAGAAAAATCTGACCGACCCCTTTACTAAAGCCCTCAGAATCAAAGAGTTCAATAATCATAAATCGAAGATGGGTATACGATACTGCACCGATTGGCTTTAGTCCAAGTGGGAGTTGTTAGAAAATATCCCAAAGCTAATCATTAGATGATTGTGCTTATTTTGTAAATTATATATGAATTTTTATTAATAAAAGTTATTTAATATTTTTATTATAAATTGATCATCTTTAAACTCCTGTGTTTTAATGAAGTCCTTAGGACTATAATTAATCAACAAAGAAAAATTTGTCGTTAAGTCCTTAAAAATGTTCGCAACCAAATGATATGCTATTACTACGATGATAGCGACATCAAGTGGAGGTTATTATGTGCTATATGAGTTGATTGTCCTTTTAACCAAAGAGTGTGGAGACACTATTATGGCATGCAGATAGAATATAGGAGTACATTCACATTGAACATGACCATGTGCCGAGCACTCTGCTGTCAAGAGTAGCTCGTGAAGGGTATGGGTATAAGTGTCCCTCAAATCTGAGACCACCACGGTGACTTGTAAATAACTCATTGTACTTTAGTATCAGGTCATCAGAGTTTCTAATTCAGTAATGGAAGGATACTGGATGCAGTCAAGTACTTATCAAGTTGGTGTGTAAGTCAAGATGGAATTGACCCCTCTGAATTAGTAGGAGATATGCATCAGTGTATTTTAATTTAGCAAAATCTTGACCAGGATAATCCATGAGATAAATTTGAAAGGTTGAAATATAATGTGGTCGACTAAATTAAGGTTGACAATTAAATCCTAAGTCACATTGAGCATTTGGGTCAAAGGGATGAATTATGCGGTAACCATACGCCAATAGGTTCTAGAAGGTTACTTTGCAATACTTCGACCTATCCGATCGTCGGGTCACTATTGCTAGATAATTACATCGATTGGTATAGAAAGTTATTTCTATGCTACCAACTTTGATTTGAATCTATGAGGTCACACGCATTAAAAGATTTGATCAGATCTGATGGCTAAAGAGTCCAATTGGATTATGACTCTGGTGACGAGTCCTACTGGGACTAGGACTCTGGAGGAGAATTCCACTGGAATTGAGACTCTACTTTTAATAAAAAATTAATTATTAATTGACTCAATTTAATTAAATAAAAAGCTTTGGATCAAGTTTAATTGAATTAGATTCAGTTCGACTCAGATTGGATTAGATATGATCAATCATGATTACAAAGAAAAATTTGATCCTGATTCGATCAGGATTTGAAATTAGCTCATTCCTAAATGAGTTAGAAATTTAATGAGATATTTAGATTTTTAATTGGATTATATTTATTTTTATCAGTGGGTTCAATCCAAATTAGATTTGGATTAGAATCAGATTAGGAATGAAGAGTCCTTGTCAACTTGGACTCTATCCTTATCTCTTTGTGCCAACATGGACCCTTGCCCACATCTCCATGCCAAATAGGATTTGACTTGACCTTTTTGGCATCAAAGTAATAGACCCAATAAGGGTGGGCAGCAATGATTGATGACTCATAATCCTCTCGCTTGTCAAATTCGAATGCGATCCGAATTAAAGATAAGATAAAAACAGGAAAAGAAAATTTTCATACAAAAAAGGTTGTTGGTGCCATAATAATTTTTTCTTTATTTTTATTGAAGAGTTCTTAGGCATGTGAGACACTAGAATCCTTCCTTATATTGTAAAACTTTTTCTAAAATTTTTTGGATGCCCAAAACTAGTTTGTGGCATGGTGATTATGGCCTTCTTCCCATGGATGAAAAATCTTAGTCTTTGCCTATAAAATGGGGTCACCTCTTCTTGGCATCATACATCCCTTCCCTCACTGCTTTTTGTTTTTCTAGAGCTCTTCTCCTCCTCCTCTCTTTCTCCTTTAGATCTTTTCATCTTTTGGAGTATCCAAGGTGCTTGAAGAAAAAGAAAGAGATCAGCTATTAAAGTTACTCGCAGGCTAGCACCTCCAAGTCTCTGATCTGCACCAGTCTTCATGTGGATTTTTTTATAGAAGTCAGATGGCTTCATGTGGCTATGAGTAATCTGAGGAACACCTTCTCTAACCATTGGATCAAAGAAAATTAATATCAAAATTATTTGGTAATATTTTCTATTTTATTTTAATCGCAATGTTAGATCTAATAGTTAGATCTAGAATTTCAGCATCGATGAGATCAATGTATTTTTATTTTTAAATCTAAAATATATATTTTTTATATTATAAATCATGATATAGTAGTCTAAGATTAGATCTTATTCATGTGATTAAGATTAAATTATTTAATCTTTTGTTTCTGCTGCATAATGCACTACTGCATATTTCCTTCATAATCAACCCCAGATCCAGAGATTGAATTGGATTCAACCCTAGTTATAGATTTGAAGTAAAGAAAAAGTGATTCAAGTATATGAATTGATTACAAGCTTTTATTTATTCATCTTAAAATTAATTTATATTAATTTTAATATATAAACTAGATCCATAGGTACTTTCATATGATGAATACATACTTAAATTAAAAATATTTTAATCTAATTTTTTTGCTATATTTTAGATTTAGAAAAATTTTGAAATTCACATGCACTAGAATCTGTAAAAAATCTAATAATGTTATCAGAGCCACATGTTCATATATATGAAAGTAGCATAAAAATTTTAAAAATTATTTTTAAAATTTTAATTATAGTTTATACATGAGATGTATATGTTTATGTTCCGATCTGAAAAGTATTTTAGATATAAATTTTATTCATATATGCGGTATATGAAAGTATGCATAGGTTAGAAATTAAATTTTTGTAATTTAAATTTTTTGTATAGGCGATATATGATGGTATGTTTAGATCTAAAATTGATTTCTGAAAAATTTAAAATTTTTCATATATATGATATATGATTGCATGCATGTTCTGAAAGTATTTCAAGAACCAAAAACTTATTTTTATGCAATGAATTTAGATCTAAAATTTATTTCAATGATCTAAAATTAGTATATGCATGAATTGTTGGGCATAAGTAGTTTTGTATTAAGTCAATGAATTGCATCTTAGGTTAAAATTGGATCATATTGGGTGAAAATTGATGTAGCTATTAATCAAATCGAGTCAAATATTGATTTAGGTTAGATCAATTAGGCTTATGATTCTACAAGTGTCATGATTGAATTGATTAACTCCATATGTAGAATCGAGTCAATCTAAGGACCTAATCTGACTTTATGGCTTAAATTTGATTCACCTAATCTGACTAATTAAAATCAATAAGCCATTTGGTGTCTAAGGTAAGTCTCGATCGGTGGTTTTTAATTGGAAGACTACTCACCTAGATAATTTTGCCTATAGTGAGTTAATGGCATATCCTTCCGTCAGTCTCACTTATCTGGCCAATTAGATGATTGGGTTCATTAGTTACTAAGGTGTTTTGATTTAGTTTATGCTAATTAGATCGATCATGTGATGACTGATTAGATGAGACCTAACCTAAACCTCCCTAATTAATATAAGCCTTATGGTCTTTCACTATTGTAGAAGTACGGGCGTGGTACTGACGTTGACTGTTCTCGACTAGTTACAGTAGTTCAGTTGCATCGAAAACATGTAACCACTCTACTAGCAAAGAGTTGCTCCAAGGTGAAGATGGGGTTAGGCCCAATATATGTTATCTGAGCGACTCAATGACGGCTTCACATCTGCTTGTGAACGGTGGGTCAGACATAACTAAGGAGTGGGGCAATATGTGTTATCTAAGCTCTCATGACTTAGAGACCAAGTCATTGCAATATACTTAGAAAAGCATCTAGACAAAGAGTTGCCTATGCATCAATATATGTGTCATCAATAACTATTAGGTGAGGTGCATGACATCGGTGGGACTGCAGCACCCACTAGAAACCTTGCATTGGTCACTTTGGATTTTTGCTTTCCACCCTAGGAGTGTCAGAATTCGAAAAAATAATGAGAATCTATTTGCATCTAAAAATTTTTAGAGCAAATATAAATTTTGAGTACAAATGTCTAACTAGAATCTCTACTCTCATAAATAAATAATGTCAGCCTCAACCTACTAGCCCGCATCCTTGAAACCAACTGACTGATTGGTACAAATTATAAGGACTGGCTTAAAAACTTTAAGATAGTCCTGACATCCAAAAAGATTGGGTATGTACTCGATCAGGATACCCCAGCCTTACCAGCTCGTCCTACAGTAGAGCAAAGAGCTACTCTGGACAAGTGGATGGATGATGACCTTAGGGTGAAGTGCTATATTCTAGCTTCCATATCAAATGAGTTGTAAAGCTAGCATGAGCACATGCCCATTGCTTGTGTCATGATCACTCACCTACAAGAGTTATACGATGAGTAGAGCCAGACCGCGTGCTTCGAATTATCCAGATAGTTATTCAATATGAAGACGCGTGATGGACAGTCAGTCCACGATTATTGTATGACAATGATTAAGGACCTAGAGGAGCTTGAGAAGCTCGAACTTAATATGCAGAGAGAATTAAAGATCAATTTGGTCTTCCAATCCCTGACCAGTTCAGTTGGGTAGTTTATCATAAACTACCATATGAACAAATTGGATTGTAACTTATTCGAGTTGGTTAATATGCTGGTCACTGCTAAGGGTACCTTGAAAAGTTCAAGGAGCTCTATTCTTGCTATTGAGCAGACACCTTCCAAGAAAAAATTTCAAGAAAAGAAAAAGAAAAAGCTTGCAAAGAAGCAGAAGAAGGAGAGCAAGCCTAAAAAGGACACTCCAAAGAAAGTTGTGGATAAAGGAAAGTGTTTCTACTGCAACTCCGATGGTCACTGAAGGAGAAACTATCCATCTTATCTGGAGAGCCTAAAGATGAAAAAGGATGATCAACCTTCTGAAGGTATAATAGAATATAACCTAACGGTTTCTTCTACTTCTAGTTGAATGTTGAACTCTGATTCTAGTGCTCATATATGTACTTCAATGCAAGATCTAATAGGAAGTAGGAGGTTAAGGGAAGATGATATGATCCTTCGGATCGGCAATGGAGCAAAAATTACTACAGAAGTCATTGGAACCTATCCTCTTCGATTGCTGTCAGACTTTAGATTAGATTTAAAAGACTGTTATTTTATTTCTGTAGCTAGCTAAAATTTGATTTTCATCTCTATACTAGCACAAGATGGATTTATTTTTTAATTTAATAAAAATTTTTATTTCATTTATTTATAAAATAAATTGATTGTATCTGATCTTTTGATTAACAGTCTTTATCACTTGCATATTGATGCTAATGTGAACTTAAATGAGCAAGTAGTGAGTGTCGTAGACTAAAAGAGATCCAGAGATGAGTTTAATCATAAATACTTATGGCACCATAGGCTTGGCCACAGTGGAGAGGACAGGATAAATAGACTAAAAAAAGATGGGATCCTTAGTTAAATCTGAGTCGATTCCGGCCTGTGAATCTGCCTTCAAGAAAAAATGGCTAGGTTATCCTTTATAGGACAAGAAAAAAAGGCCACTGAGTTACTCACCTTGGTACACACTGATGTGTGTGATCAATTTAATGTGCAGGCCAGAGGTGGTTATAGCTATTTCATTACTTTTATTGATGATCTATCATGATATGGATATGTGTTTCTTATGAAACATAAGTCTGAAGCCTTTGAAAGGTTCAGAGAATTCAGGCAAGAGGTAAAGAAGTAAACAGGTAAACCCATCAAAATTCTATGATCCAATCGAGGAGAGAAATACCTAAGTACTGAATTTTTAGAATATCTTAAGGAGAATGGCATAGTCTCTCAATGGACTCCTCTCTGCATACCTCAACTCAACGGAATATCCGAAAGGAGAAATAAGATTTTATTAGATATGATCCGATCCATGATGAGCTTCACTGATTTATCCATATATCTTTAGAGACATGCCTTACTTACCACAATGGATATTTTAAATAGAGTTCCTTCTAAGTCTGTTCCTATCACACCATATAAAATATGATATGGTAAGAAGTCGAGTCTGAGTTACCTTAAGACTTGAGAATGTCCAGCCTATGTTAAAAAATAGAAAGCTGACAAGTTAGAGGATAGATCAGTTGTAACTCAATTTATAGGGTATCCCAAGGAATCCATTGGGTACTACTTTTGCTTTGCACATAACCACAATACAATTGTGAGTCACAATACCATGTTTCTAGAAAAATAGTTTATCCAGAATGGTGGTAGTAGAAGGTTAATTGAGCTTGATGAAAATATCTCTGAAAAATAACGAGCTATAGATCTTCAGAAATCCATCAATGATGAGCCAATAGTTAATGTTCCACTTCCACCTCGTAGATCAGGTAGAATCTCCTATCCTCTTGAAAGATATATGGGTATACTGAAAGAGGATGTAGAGGAAGCATTTCTTGTGGGAGATGAGGATCATGGTGATGATCCTGGTACTTTTGATGAGGCGATATCTGACATCGATTTTGAGAAATGATTAGATGTAATGAAGTCAGAAATTGACTCAATGCACTCAAATCAGGTATAGTCCTTAGTGGATCCATTGGAGGAAATTATTTCCATTGGGTGTAAATGGATCTATAAAAGAAAAATAGATGCTGATGATAAGGTAGAGACCTATAAGGCAAGATTGGTGATAAAGGATTATAGTCAGTGTGAAGACATCGACTATCATGATACTTTTTCATCTATAGCCATGCTAAAATCCATCCACATATTGCTTGTTGTTGCAGCTTATTATGATTATGAAATCTGATAGATGGATGTGAAAATTACTTTTCTAAATGGATATCTTGAGGAAGATATCTATATAGAGCAATCTTTGGATTTCACATCCGGTGATAGTGATCAATGAGTTTGCAAGCTGCAACTGTCCATCTATGGACTAAAATAGGCTTCTCAGAGCTGGAATCTTCATTTTGATGATGCGATCAAATCATTTGATTTCATCAAAAATAAAGAAGAACCTTATATATATAAAAGGATCAATGGGAGTGTGCTTGTCTTCCTCGTATTGTACATTGATGACATCCTCCTTATTGAAAATGATATTCTCATACTGACTTCGATCAAGACTTGATTATCTAAAAAATTCTCCATAAAAGACCTAGGAGAAGCATCCTATATCCTTGGGATAAAGGTCTATAGAGATAGAGATAGATCTAGAAGGATGCTTAGTCTGTCACAAAAGTTGTACATAAAAAAGGTATTGAAGTGGTTCAGCATGAAAAACTTCAAAAAGAGTTTGCTATCTCTTAGATATGGTATTCGACTCTCCAAGAAGATGTGTCCTAACACTTCTGAGAAGATTGAGTGCATGAGTAGGATCCCTTATACTTCGGTGATTGGGAGCCTCATATACGTCATGCTATGTACTCGACCTAATATTGTCGTTGCTATGAGTGTCACGATTAGGTAACAGTCAAATCTAGATGAGGAGTACTAGATAGCTATGAAAAATATCCTTAAGTACTTATGAAGGACTAAAGATTTGTTCTTGATCTTTGGAGCACCTGAATTGCGGATTAAGGGTTATACAGATTCAAACTTCATATCAAATCCTGATGATAGAAAGTCTACATTGAGGTACGTGTTCGTATGCAATGGTGGTGTAGTCGGCAGAAAGTATTCCAAGTAAAGCATCATCACAGATTCAACCATAGAGGCTGAGTATGTCGCTGCTTCGGATGCTGCAAAAGAAGACTTTTGGTTCAAAAAGTTTGCTGTGAAACTTGGTGTAATGACATCGGATGTCATACCACTGTACTATAATAACAATAGAGCCATGGCACTTGCTAAGAAGCTCCGATCTCATCAAAAATTAAAGTACATTGAACAGTGGTTTCATATCATACATGACTACCTTGAAAAGCAATATGTCGAGGTGCGAAGAGTAGACTCCATGGATAACGTGACAGACCCACTGACAAAATAGTTAAGCCAGCACAAAATGGAAGCCCATCTTGAGAAGATGGGGCTTAGATGAATGACCAATTGACTTTACTCTAAGTGAGAGATTGTTAGATGTATGTCCTAGATGCCAATATTGACTGACATATTTTTTATTCTATGATATATATTTATACTTAAACTATTGATTTAAATCGATAAAGGATAAATTTTTATTTTTTATTTCAGTGTTATATGTCCTTGAATCATCCTTGGAATTGATGTTTTGATACATATTCTTAAGTGTTAAGAATTAGAGGCATATATGATCGATTCCTAAATTACTCTCAATCATAGGATAGTCATGAGGATGATGATTCATCCAAATAAACTGATACACAATTCATTCTTTTGAGATAGATGAGTCTCTAGTCTACAGTATAGAGACACTAAGCAAAAAATACAGATAGTTGTTAGAGAACAACTCGTATCGAGCGTGACCATACAAGAGATCATATGAATTTTTATTCGATTGTCAGTGATTATCTTGATGCTGTAGTTGTATGATTGGTCCTTTGATCTACGGTATGGATGTTGGCTTCAATTGTTGAGCTATGCAAGCAACGTATGCATTTATATGAGATCTATCGATCTTGATAGAGAGGAGTAGTCCTATGAGATTTGAGAAGTTGAGTCCACAAATCTGTGGTCATAGTAGTGTGATTGATGGAAAAGAGTTTTTATTTAGAATCACTATTGGACTTAAGCTGATCGGATCTATCATATGACTGATAATGAGGTTTGATGATTTATCTATGATCTGCCATCTAGTCAGGACTCATGATAGAAAAATTATATCATATATTAACTACAACTAGATATTCTATTTTGATTCTACTGTGTTACCATTACATATTGCTAGATGTCATTAGTGGATTGTGAGAGCTCAATAGGATCATTTTGGATCAATGATCCTTGTCAAGTTAGAGAAAACTATTTCGACCTACTGAAAGAGATTTTAGTAATACCTATGATAAAGATCATAGTATGTCTCACTACTAGACAGAATTGAATCTATAGGATCACACATAAAGGAAGAAGATCTTAATTAATTATAATTAGGCTTATGAAGTACCAATTAATATAGATTTAGAGAAATCTTATTGGGCTCATGTTAACCTTGCTAGCACCTGGGTGAACCCAATTTTACTTGTAGTTGGTTTGCTTATATGATAAGTATTAATCAATTTCTATACTTGATTTGAACCTAATTGAATATGATTCAATGGCCTCCAATGGTTGGATACTTAATTTATGACTTGGATTAAATTAAGAAAGAGTTTTTTGATTTTATTCATTAAGAACCTTTGAAGTGAATTTATGAAATCATGTGGGCTGATTTGAGATTTTTTATTCGGTCCCATATGATGGGATGCCTAGCATTTATGAGTGTGGGTGAATTATGGAAGGCATCCCATTTATTTGATCCAAATATATTTAAGTTAGAACTTCTAATATGATTAAGAGGAGGGATCCTAATTTGATTAGGACACTCTTATTTTGTCTATATAAAGGATCCTAGCCTTACTCCTCTCAATATCTCACTTCTTCCTATCTTTGCCGCCACCCTTACTGTGCCCACGCCCCCTCCTCTCTCTCTAGCCAACGCCCTCTCTCTAGCATCCTTCTTGGAGCTAGGGAGAACTGGGTGGCATCCTTCTGCTAGGTGTCAATTGGTTGGCACCAAGTTCTAGGTAGTTTCATCCTCTTCCTTTCAAGTTGTTTAGAGTTAGTTACAACCACTTCTTAGTTATTATTCTTTTTGATTAGTTGAGGGATCAAGAAAGATTTTTTATTTCTTCAAGAATCAAGAAAGAAAGATCAAAAGGATTCATGAATTATTCTCTATCCAGGCTTGGCTCAAGCCTATTCAGGCTTTCAGCTCAAGCAAGCAGGATCCAAAAAAAAATAATTGAGGTCGGCTCTATGGATACCCATAGAGACAGGATACTTGTGCTGCTGATTCAAAGTTTGATCAACCCCAGATCTAGAGATTGAATTAGATTCAATCCCATTTACAAGTTTGAAGTAAAAAAAAGTGATTCAGATATGTGAATTGATTACAGACTTTCATTTATTCATCCTAAAATCAGTTTATATTAATTTCAGCATATGAACTAGATCCATAAGTACTTTCATATGATAAATGTATGCTTAGATTAAAAGTATTTTAATCTAATTTTTTCACTGTATTTTAGATTTTGAAAAGTTTTGAAATCCACATGCACTAGCACATGTAGAAAATCCAACACTGCTCTGAACAAGTGGATGGATGACGATCTTAGAGTGAAGTGCTATGTGCTGGCTTTTATATCAAATGAGTTGTAGAGCCAGTATGAGCACATGCCCACTATTCGTACCATGATCACTCACCTGCAAGAGTTGTACAATGAGCAGAGCCAAATCGTGTGCTTCAAATTGTCCAAGCAGTTGTTCAATATGAAGATGCTGTTGGAATTTGAGGTTTGAGATATGCATGTGTGTTTTAAAATTTTATTTTTTAAACACCGTAGTAAAATATAAGATTAAAATACTTTTAATCTGAATTATGCATGCATAAAAATATAAAACCACAAGGATCTAGTTTATATGCTGAAATTGACATATGCTGAAATTCAAATTGTGATCAGTTCATATACTTGTTTCGCAATCTCTTTCTTCAAATTTGAATCTAGAAGAGAAGAGGTTCTCTTATAGCTACATAAATATTCAGTCTCTATGGATATCCACTTGGGATCAGCCTAAAACAGTCCTCTAGAAATTGAATTTTTTTCTCTAAGAAAATTCAGCCTGCTGAATCTGAACGAAGCCTGGATCGTGATCAACACTTGATCTCTTTTCTTGATCTTATTTTTTTTTCTCTTCTCTAACTTTTTTCCTCACTTTGTGCTACTACTAGACACAGGAACCAGCACCAATTGGGACGTCCAACACCCTTGGCGTGGAGGAGAAGGGAGGACACCCAAAGATGGGGCATGTGGGACACCCAAGGAAGAAGGAGAAGGAAGAGGAAGAGAGGGCGTGGGAGTCTCTTTTACGGTGTGTGGGGTGGTGGTCAGATTTTTAAGGGATCTTAGGGGAGGTCCCTTTAAATAGGCATGAGGATTGAATCCTATTCAATCTCATAATATAAGTTCTACTTGCATTAGTTTTTTTAATAACTTAAGTTATTTAACTTATATTAGGAATCCTATTAAGTGCCAACTCTTAGAACCTTTGCACCTAATTAAACACATCCTCTTTTGCACCCAAGGGATACCCCATATAAGATCAAGAAGTCCTCTAATCATAAGACACATCCAACTTGATCAAATCAAAGTGACGTCCAAGAATAACTATCAAGAAAATTAATAAGGGACTTGTACCCTTAATTTAATTGATCTAAAATCTTAGACACCCAATAATTAAAATCTCATGAATCTAATTTATGTAGGTTATTAATAGATAATTAAGTTTGAATTATCTTATCAAATAAGTAATCTAAATGAAAAGAGGAATTGGATCTAATCATGTGCTAGCAAGGTTATTTGAAATCCAATCGGATTTCTCTAAACCCAATTGATACTTCATAAGCTCAATTACTAATTTCAGACCTAGTCTCTTTATTGTGTGATCCCATAGGTTCAATTCTATTTGATAGTGAGATATATAATGATCTCTATCAAAGTATCATTGAAACTCTTTTCAATGGGTCGGAATAATTTCACTCTAACTCATCAAGAATTATCGATCCAGAATAATCCTAGTGAGCTCTCACAATCCATCAGTGACACCTAGCAGTATATAGTGGCAATCTAGTAGAACTGAAATGAACCTCTAGAAGTAGTTAATGTGTGATTCAGTCCCTCTATCGTGAGTCCCGACTAAATGGCAGATCATAGATAAATTGTCAAACCTCATCATCAATCATATAATAGATTTGATTAGCTCAAGTCTAGTTGTGACTTTTATAGAAACTCTTTTTCATCAATCACACTACTGTAGCTACATATTCTCATATTTAGCTTCTTAAATTTCATAAGACTACTTCTTTCTACCAAGGTTGAGAGATTCTATTTTGATGTACACCCTACCCCTACAGTGGATAACTGTCACCAACATCCACTACAAGGGCTCATCGAGATCCATATTTATGTGTCAGTCAAACTCCAGCAGTCTCACTATGGGTAATAGTATAATCTCAGATCAGAGGACTATTCACACAACTACAGCATCAAGATGATTACTGACGATCGAGTAGAAATCCAAGTAATCTCTCGTATGATCACGCTCAGTGCTAGTTGTTCTCTAACAACTACCCACACTCATCGCCCATGTCTTTATATTGTAGATCAGAGACTCATTTATCTCGAAGAAAGCGATCCGTGTACCAGTCTATCCAGATCGATCACCATCCTCATGATGATCTTATAGTCGGGAGTATTTAGGAATTAAATATATGTCTCTAATTCTCAATACCTTAAAAATATGTATCAAAACTAATTTCATGGATCATTCAAGGATACGTCATGCTTAAGTAAAAAATAAATTTATCCTTTACTGATCAAATCAATGTATTAAGTATAAAATTATGTTCTAGAATTATTACAATGTGTCAGCCATATTAGCTTCTAGGACATACATCTAACAGATGCATGACAGACAGTCAGTCCACGATCATTGTATGACAATAATCAAAGATCTTGAGGAGCTTGAGAAGCTCGGACTTAATATACAGAGGAAATTAAAGATCAATTTGATCCTTCAATTTTTGATCAGTTTGTTTGGGCAGTTTATCATAAACTATTATATGAACAAATTAGACTATAACTTATCCGAATTGGTCAATATGCTGGTCACTACTGAGGGTACCTTGAAAAGTTCAAAAGACTTAATTCTTGCTGTTGAGCGGGCACCTTTCAAGCAAAAGTCTCAAGGAAAGAAAAAGAATAAGCCTGTAAAGAAGCAGAAAAAGAAGAGCAAGCCTAAAAAGGATACTTCAAAGAAAGCTATGGAGAAAGAAAAGTGTTTCTACTGTAACTCCAACGACCACTAGAAGAGAAACTGTCCGTCTTACCTGAAGAGCCTAAAGATGAAAAAGGGTGATCATCCTTCTGAAGGTATACTCATAATAGAATCTAATCTAACGATTTTTTTTACTTCTAGTTGGATGGACTCTGGTTCTAGTACACATATATGTATTTTAATATAGGATTTAATAGGAAGTAGTAGGTTGAGAAAAAGTGATATGACCCTTTGGATTGGTAATGGAGCAAAAGTTACTGCAGAAGTCGTTGGAATCTATCCTCTTCGATTACCGTCAGACTTTAGATTATATTTAAAAGACTGTTATTTTATTTCTATAGCTAGTCGAAATTTGATTTCGATCTCTGTACTAGCACAGGATGGATTTATTTTTCAATTTAATAAAGATTTTTGTTCCATTTATTTATGAAATAAATTAATTTCATCTAATCTTTTGATTGACAGTCTTTATCACTTGCATGTTGATGCTAATGTGAACTTAAATGAGCAAGTAATGAGTGTCGTAGGCCAAAAGAGACCCAAAGATGAGTTTAACCATAAGTACTTATGGCACCACAAGCTTGGCCATATTGGAGAGGACAGGATAAACAGACTGAAAAAGGATGAGATTCTTAACTTAGTTAAATCTGAGTCAATTCTGGTCTGTAAATCATGCCTTCGAAAAAAAATGGCTAGATTATCTTTTGTAGGACAAGGAAAAAGGGCCACTGAGTTACTAGTCCTGGTACACACCGATGTATGTGGCACATTTGATGTGCAAACCAGGGGTGGTTATAGCTACTTCATTACCTTTACTAATGATTTGTCATGGTATGGATATATGTTTCTTATAAAATATAAGTCTGAAGCTTTTGAAAGGTTCAGAGAATTCAGGCAAGAGGTAGAGAAGAAAATAGATAAACCCACCAAAGTCCTACCATCTGATCGTGGAGGAGAATATCTGAGTGCTAAAATTTTGGGATATCTTAAGAAGAATAGCATTATCGCTCAATGGACTCCTTCCAGTATGTCCCAACTCAATGGGATATTCGAAAGGAGAAATAAGATCCTATTGGATATGGTCTGATCCATAATGAGCTTCACTGATTTATCCATATATCTTTGGGGACATGCCTTACTTACCATGATGCATATTTTAAATAAGATTCTTTCTAAGTCTGTTCCTACCACACCATATGAGATATGGCATGGTAAGAAGCCGAGTCTGAGTTATCTTAAAACTTGAAGATGTTCGGCCTATGTTAAAAAATAAAAAGCTGGCAAGTTAGAGGATAGATCAATTATAGCTTGATTTGTAGGATATCCTAAGGATTCCATTAGGTACTACTTTTATTTTCCACATGACCACAATGTGATTGTGAGTCACAATGCTACGTTCCAAGAAAGATAGTTTATCCAAGATAGTGGTAGTGGGAGGTTAATTGAGCTTGATGAGAATATTTCTGAAGAGCGACGAGTTATAGATCCTCAGAAATCCATCAATGATGAGTCAGTAGTTAATGTTTTACTTTCACCTCGTAGATTAGGTAGAATCTCCCATCCTCTTGAAAGATACATGGGTATACTGAAAGAGGATGTAGAGGAAGTATTCCTTGTGAGAGATGTGGGTCATAGTGATGATCCTAATATTTTTGATAAGATAATGTCTGACATCGATTTTGAGAAATGGTTAGATACAATGAAGTCAAAAATTGACTTAATGCACTTAAACTAGGTATGGTCCTTAATGAATCGATCAAAAGGAATTGTTTTCATTGGGTGTAAATAGATCTATAAAAGAAAAATAGATACTGATGGTAAGATAGAGACCTATAAGGCAAGACTGATGACGAAGGATTATAGTCAATGCGAAGGCATTGACTATCATGATACTTTTTTATCTGTAGCCATGCTGAAATTCATCTGCATATTGTTTGCTGTTGTAGTTTACTATGATTATGAAATCTAATAGATGGATGTGAAAACTACTTTTCTGAATGGATATCTTGAGAAAGATATCTATATGGAGTAGCCTCTAGGTTTCACGTCTAGTGATAGTGATCATCGAGTCTGCAAGCTGTAAAGGTCCAGTTATGGACTAAAGCAGGCTTCATAGAGCTAGAATCTTTCTTTCGATGATGTAATCAAATCGTTTGGTTTCATCAAAAATGAAGAGAAACTTTGTGTTTATAAAAGGGTTGTTGGGAGTGTGCTTATCTTCCTCGTACTGTACGTCGATGACATCCTCCTTATTGGGATGATATTCCTATGCTAACTTCGATCAAGACTTGGTTGTCTAAGAAATTATTCATGAAAGATCTAAAGAAAGCATTTTATATCCTTAGGATAAAGATCTATAGAGATAGATCTAGAAAGATGCTTGGCCTGTCACAAAAATTATACAAAAAAAAGGTGCTGAAGCGGTTCAGCATGAAAAACTCCAAAAGAGGTTTGCTATCCCTTAGGTATGGTATTCGACTCTCTAAGATGATGTATCCTAATACTTCTGAGAAGATTGAGTGCATGAGTAGGATCTCTTATGCTTCAGTGATTGGGAGCCTCATGTACACTATGCTATGTATTCGATCTGATATTGTCTTTACTGTGAGTGTCACAAGCAAGTATCAATCAAATCTGGATGAGGAGCACTGGATAGCTATGAAGAATATTTTTAAGTACTTATGAAGGACTAAGAATTTATTCTTGATCTTTAGAAGAGTACTTGAATTGCTGATTGAGGGTTATACAAATTCGGACTTCATGATGGATCCTGATGATAAAAAGTCTACATCAAAATATTTGTTCGTATGCAATGGTGGTGTAGTCAGCTGAAAGGATTTCAAGCAGAGCATCATCGCAGATTTGACCATAGAGGCTGAGTATGTCATCATTTCGAGTACTGCAAAAGAAGATTTTTGATTCAAAAAATTTATCATAGAATTTAATGTAATGACATCGAATGACATACCACTGTACCGCAACAATAATGGAGCATAGCACTCACTAAGGAGCCCCAGTCTCATCAAAAATCAAAGTACATTGAACAATGGTTCCATATCATATGCGACTACCTTGAGAAAAAATATGTCGAGGTGTGAAGAGTAGACTCCACAGATAACATAACAGATCCACTAATAAAGCAGTTGAGCTAGCCCAAAATGGAAGCCCACCTTGAGAAGATAGGGCTTAGACTAATGGCCAATTGACTTTAGTCCAAGTGAGAGATTGTTAGATGTATGTCTTAGAAGCCAATTATTTACTGACATATTTTTCTTCTATGACATATATTTGTACTTAAACTTTTGATTTAATCAATAAAGGATAAGTTTTTATTTTTCATTCAAGTGTTATGTGTCTTTGAATCATCTTTGAAATTGATGTTACGATCAATATTCTCAAGTGTTAAGAATTAGAGGTATGTATGATTGATTTCTAAATTATTTTTGATCATAGGATAGTCATAGAGATGGTGATCCATCCAGATAGACCAACGTACAATTCACTTCTTTTGAGATAGATGAGTCTCTAGTTTATAGTGTAGAGACACTGAACGAAAAGTGTGGATAATTGTTAGAGAATAACTTATACTGAGCGTGACCATATGAGAAATCATATGGATTTCTATTCGATTATTAGTGATTATCTCGATGCTGTAGCTGTATGACTAATCTTTTGACCTACGGTATTACAGTTGCTTACAATAAGACTACTATAGTTTGACTACACATAAACATTAACTCAATCATAAATTTTTGTAGTGGATATTGGCTTCAGTTGATTGAGCTGTGCGAGCAATGTGTGTATCTATAAGGGATCTATTGATCTTAATAAAGAGAAGTAGTTCTATGAGATTTGAGAAGCTGAGTCTACAAGTCTATGGCTATAGCAGTGTGATTAATGGAAAGAAATTTCTATTTGAAATCATTATTAGACTTGAGCTAATCACATCTATCATATGATTGATGACGAGGTTTGATGATTTATTTATGACCTGCCATCAAATTGGAACTCACGATAGAGAGACTGTATCATACATTAACTATGCCTAGAGGTTCTTTTTCAGTTCTGCTAGGTTACCACTACATATTGTTAGATGTCATTAATAGATTGTAAGAGCTCAATAAGATCGTTTTGGATCAATGATCCTTGTCGAGTTAGAGTGGAATTGTTCTGACCCATTGAAAGAAATTTCAGTGATACCTATGATAGAGATCATGGTATGTCTCACTATCAAACAGAATTGAATCTATGGGGTCACAGATAAAGGGAGAAGACCTGGATTGATTAATAATTAGACTTTTAAAGTACCAATTTATTTAGATTTAGAGAAATCCTATTAGGTTCATGTTAATCTTGCTAGCACCTGGATGAATCCAATTCCTCTTGTAGTTGGTTTGCTTATGTGATAAGCATTAATCAATTCTTATACTTGATTTGAACCTAATTGAATTTGATTCAATAAGATTCAATGGTTGGATGTTTAATTTATGGCTTGGATTAAATCAAGAAAGAGTTTCTTGATTTATTCATCAAGAATCCTTAAAGTAAATTTATGAAACCATATGGGCTGATTTGAGACTTTTTATTGGATCTCATATGATGGGACGTCTATCATTGGGTGTGAGTGTGGGTGAGTTATAGGTAGTGCCCTATTTATTTGGTTCAAGTATTTTTAAGCTAGGACTTCTAATATAATTAGGAGGAGAGATCTTAATTTGATTAGGACACCCTTATGTTATCTATGTAAAGGATCCTAGCTTTAATCCTCTCATTATCTCACTTCCTCCCTTCCTTGCCGCCACCTTTACTATGCCCATCACCTCCCCTCTCCTTCCTCCCTCTAGCCCACGCCCTCTCTCTCTCTTGGCATCCCCTTGTTGGAGCTTTTAGAGAGGTGGGCGGCAACATTGTTTTGGTGTCAATTGGTTGGTGCCAAGTTGTTGTTTGGTTTTATCTTCTTTTTTCTAAGTTGTTGGGAGTTAGTTATAACCACTTCTTGATTGTTGTTCTTGTTAATTAGTTGAGGAATCAAGAAATATTCTTAGTTTCTTCAAGAATCAAGAAAAAAAGATCAAAAGGGTTCACAATTTCAAACCTATCCAAGCTTGGTTCAAGCCTATTCAGGCTTTTGGTTCAGGCAAGTAGGATTAAGAGGAGCCTATCTAGGTCGGTCTTGTGGATATCCATAGAGGCAAAATATTTATGCTACTGATTCAGAACCTGTTCGGCCCCAGATCTAGAGATTGAATTAGATTCAACCCCAGTTACAGGTTTGAAGCAAAAGAAAAGTAATTCAGGTATGTGAACTGATTACAGACTTTCATTCATTCATCCTAAAATCAGTTTATATTAATTACAACATATGAACTAGATCCATAGGTGCTTTCATATGATGAATGCATGCTTAAATTAAAAATATTTTAATTTATTTTTTTTACTATATTTTAGATTTAAAAAAAAATTTAAAATCTACATACACTAGCACCTCTAGAAATTCCAACACTAACTACCAGCATATAAGAGCATATAAAAGAAATCAGATGGTTATGGACTTTTCTAATGTAATCCATTCGAGCCACTGGATGGATTAAGAGTTTAACCCTAGGTGTATGACAAACTGAATCATCTCATGGTCAATCTACATGTGTCTCTGCTCTCTAATCGTTTGGTAGTCAAGTCTTCATCTCCAGGAAGGCTTCTATGAATGCTCCATCTTTATTCGAAAATAAAAAAATAATTTTTATCTATTTTTAAATTAAATTTTTTATTCTTAATTTTACATCAACATATAAAAGTCTCAATCTGTAGTTGAAAATATACAAAGAAAGGAACAGAAAAGTACAACTAAAAATATAATGTATTAGGGATACCTAGCCCCTATTGCAGCCATTGCAGATGCATCCATATAATCAGCCATCACAGATATATTCAATAATTCATCCATCATATGGATGTTTCTAGTCCATAACTATGCATCATATATTTTATAATAATTATATAAAGTATAAAAATAAACTACCCATATTATTCTAATTGTGATAGCATTCATGATCATGTCACTTAAAATATTCAATTTTATGGGCACAGGACCCATATAGGGTTTTGATTCGGGTTCAACTCTTGATCTAAATTTAATTATACATTAACCATATATCACTTTATTTGAGTTCAGTTAATCAATTCTTAAACAAATCCTAATCCAATTAGGTTTGCAGAGATTCGATCTATTATAACTCAAGATCTAATCAAATTTGGTTAATGACAATCGGGTCAACAAAATTTCTAATCAAATTAAAACTATGAATCTGATTTGATCTACAATCATAAACCCTCATCAGATTGGGTCAACGAATTGTAGTCAACATCAAATCCATCAATCAAAATCCTAATTATTTTTTGGAGCATCTTTTTATCATGATCAAATTTTTCAGCCACCAACATGCCAAGGACAAAAATCATGATGGAAGACCCATCATGATGAATGCCCAATCTATGGTGGTCAGCTCTTGGGTCTATGGTGAGCGCATCATATGCAACAATGTTATATTTTGGCTATGTACATCACATGTAGCATTCTAAGGTTCCGTGCATCGCATGCACAAGTCTTACAATTTCATGAAAAACATATCGCAAGATCTATCCTAAACTTGTCACACAAGTCTAAAGGCCATAGAATTTCATACCAAGATTTGATCATGCGCTTAATGAAAGATACAACAAAATAATAATTAAATATTTTGAAAAATCATATTTTTGACATAATATGAATTTGATCCAATCAATATCACAACAATAATATGATGTTTGATTGAATCAATCAAGAGTGGCTCTGATACCACTATTGGATTACAATTATGTAGTGGAATATAGTTTTCAAAATTTTTTCACATGCATTCAACTATTGAAAAAAGGTTTTAACACTTAAAACATGCAAACTGGAACATAAACCCTAGGACTATCTTGATGATTACAATCAAATATTTCAAGCATACATATAAATGAGAGATTAGAAGTGATATACCAATCATAAAGATCTAAATAGCCTGATATCTGATATCCTTGAGGTACTCAAGTGTGTATCCTCCAACGATGATCCACATGAGATAGATCAGGATCCTTTTCAATTTGATGTAGTGCTGCAGCCATCTTCGCAAGTACACTGCAAGATTTTTTCTCAAAGATCGGATTACACTATCTTCTAGTTGCCTTCTATCCTCCACTAGAGCTACACCAGAAATCTTTTCTCAAAAGGTCTCACCACCTCAAACTGATTCAGAAATCCAACTCTTGGAAACTCTGAATCCAAGGATAAACAACTCTTGCCTTTCCATTTCTCTCCTATCTTTTTCTCCCCTTTTTCTTATCTTTTTTAGATTTTTTGCTATCTTTTTCCTCACATTCTCATGCCTAAAAACCCTTGGAGCAGAGCCATATCCCATATGGAGCATTCCTTAAATAATGGATGAAAGGGCATGAGAAAACATCCCTTGGCACCTCAGTTTCCACACGATGACTCATTATTTTCATAAAACTTTATTTCACTGTGTAGAATACTTGGAAAGTTAAGAATTTAATTTGCAGAAGGACTCTCCTATCTACACGCAAAAGCCAAGGTGCCATCATATGGCGTGTCCCATAAGTGAAGGCATGGGAATTTAAGGGAGATTAGTTAAGAGACTTCATTAAGAAGGATTCTTCCTTCTTAACACAAACTTAAATGTGTACCTCTATTTAAATGGCATGTAAGAGCCTTCATGAAGAAGGATTCTTCCTCTTCTGTACCCATATATTCCCAGAAGCCATCTGATGGCATGTGGAAAGAATACAATGCGTGGGAATTAAAGGAAATTAAGAGGAGGGCTCCAGAAGGACTCCTCCTTCTGGATGCATATTTAATATGGGACGCTTCCTTTTATTTGGCATGGTAATATGGCATGAAGGAGGTTATTTCCAGATGAAACTCTTTCAAATAGATTGGTTAGACAAACCAGGAAACCAAAAGTTTGAACCTAATCCTATTAGGTCGAGGCATCAAGCTTAGGGTTAGATCAAAGAATTTTGAACCAAACCCAATTGAAAACTTGAGTTAATTCATGTGCTTTCAATTTAATTAACCCATAAAATTTATAATAAACTCAATTAGTTTAGATCAAGATCAAATTTTTAATATATGTGACCCATTGGATTCCACATCTAGCTAGCAGTGGACTCAGGCTCATGACCTAAAATAATCTGATTAAATTAGATCAGCCTAAATGCATTAATTAATCAAAATACTTTTTAATTAATTTTTAAATTAAACTCTTTTAATTCTTGTGAGTCCATAAGTCAAGATTGATGTCTAGCAACATGTCATGGGTATCTAAAAAATATAAAATTTAATAAAAATATTAAAATTATCCTTCCATGATAAGTTATCATACAATTCAATCCTTCGATCACACAACATCCCAAGCAGGCCATTGGCATGGAATCATTGAAGCAAAAATTTAGTGCAGGGGCAAAATGGTAATTTTAAAACTTTTTTAAAATTACTATTTTACAGCGGAATTATTAATTAATCTCATTAATTAATATTAATTAACCCTACACTAGGATCTAAATATGATACAACAGCATGCATTTAAATTTGAAATTCAAATTTGAATCATTAAATGTTTTACAGTACTGTGTTCAGAACACATCACCTTTTGTGGGTAGTCGATCACCGCAATCTGATCACCGTCGGGGGGCTCTGATTGTCACATCGCAGCCACACAAATATCTGGCCTCTGCGGATCATCCACACGAAGCTCCCGTCTGATCAGCTCCTCACGAATGCTAGTTCGTGATTTCACCCTTTTGATGGCAGATGTTGATCGAACTCCTTCGATCGATGTGTGCCAACTTCTTGGATGCTCTGGATCGTCTGCACAATTGCTAAAGAGGTTGATTGATCTCTCCTTGAAATTTGGTGGACTCACGACACTCGTGGCACACCAATCTCACTTCCCGAACCCTAGGTAGAAACCCTAGGATACACACCAAAAACCCTGCGCCCGATTTTCTCTCTTTTCTTTCTTTTTCTCTCGGAAGGTTTTGGACCTTCACCTTGTGCAGAAGCCTTCCTCACGCCCCAAAGTTTCTCTCCTAATTTTTCTACACACGTCCCACCTTTCTCCTCTTTTTAAAACAACATCGAACGTGTCTTATCCGTGTGAGAGGATAAAGACAAGAGGTTACACATTTGAATTCAAATCAAATTTGAATTCAAACGAAAACCAACTTATCCCTATCCTTTTGGGCATAAGAAGAGAAGGGGCATAGGCCTTTGTGCATGGAAAAAGTTTCACGAGAAACCTTTTCTCGTGTAAGTAATGTGGCACACAAAATGGATAAGGATGAAAGGGCAAGTGATAAGTTATCCATTCAAATTCAAACATGCTTTGAATTTGAATGGCTAACTAATTATTTTATCCATCCATATGGTGCACAAATGAGGATGTGGGGAAGGGTTTTGTGTGAGAAAAATTTCACGAGAAGTTTCTTCTCGTGAATTCAAATGGGTGCAAGGAAGTTGGGTGTCGCAGGGAATTTAAAACAAGGTGGTTTGATTCAAATTGAGCCAACCTAGTTTAAAATAGGTTAAGCACAATTAGACCAGATTAAACCCAACATAATTAGGCTTAATTAGGCTCAATAAAATCCTAATCAAATCAGAAATTAATTAAACCTAACCCCTGATCAAATCAGGGACTAAACCACCTTAGCGATTAGGTCAACATTTAACCTAATCGGGTCAATCCAAACTGAATCCAATTCAATTGGACTTGATCCAAAAATAATTACTCAATAAAATTGAGTTAATTAGTGATTAAATCACTAATTAAACCTCTCATAAATATTGAGTCCAAATCCGATGGGCAATCAGGCATCAGAGACCATCGATATGAAACCCTGATCAAAGAGTTCAAATTTCAAATTCAAAATTCGAAATTCAAAATTTTGACCCCGATACCCAAAATGTGTGGAACTCATGATTAGAGAATCCTAATTCTCAATCATAGAGTCCCAGATAGATAAGACTCATAATCAGCCATCAGATCAGAAAGGAACCTCTAATGTGTGTGACCCCGCAGGTTCGAACCTAAGCCGGTAGCACAGGAATCAATTCCTGTACTAATCGAAGTGACCATCTAGCAATGGTACCCGACGATCGAATAGGTCAAATAATCGCAATCACAATATTCAGAACCTACGTGAATATAGTTACCTTATAATTCATCCCTTTTGACCCCTGTGTTTAGGATGACTCAGGGTTAAACTGTCAACCCTGATGATATCATCCGAATCGTGCTCAACTCAATTAGTCCTATGACTCCTCACTAGGACTACCCTGGCCAAGGTTTTGCTAAATTGAAACATGACTGTACACAGCTCCTAAACTGGAGTGGTCAATCCCATCTTGACACACGCACCAACAAGTCAAGTACTTGACTACACCCAGCAACCTTCCGTCACTGAATTAGAAATTCAGGTAGTCCAGTGCCTAAGTGCAGTGAGTTGCTTGCAAGTCACCGTGGCGGTCTCAGGTCGGAGGGACATTTATACCCATATCCCATCGGAGCAAATCTTGACAGCAGAAATAGCTCCAGAGTTGGTCACGTTCAGTGCAGATGTACCATTACATCTCACCTGTATGCCATACCAGTGTCTCCACACTCTTTGGTTATGAGGACAACCAACCCATATGGCACACAACGACCTATGCTCGATAAACGTTGTCATCCTTGGTAACAACGTATCATTTGGTCGCGAACATGTTTAAGGACTAAGCGACAAATCCTCCTTTGTCGAGTCTAAATAGTCCTAAGGACTTCACCACAACACAGGAGTTCATTAGAAGATGAAACATTTGTGATGAAAAAATACCAAAATAACTTTTATTTATTTATAATTCATGTACTAATACAAAAGGAGCACAACCGTCAACAGGCTGACGATTGGCTTTGGGACACTATTCCCAATAATTTCCGACTTGGCCTAAAGCCTATCGGTACAGTATCTAATACCCATCTTCGACTTGTAGTCGTTGAACTCCTTCACCGCAATGGCTTTAGTGAATGGGTCGGCCAGGTTCTCCTTCCCGTCGATCTTCTGAAGGTCGACGTCACCTCGATCCATGATCTCCCGGATGAGATGGTAGCGGTGCAGAATATGCTTCGTCCGCTGGTATGCCTTTGGTTCCTTCGCCTGAGCAATGGCTCCAGAGCTGTCGCAGTAGAGCAGAACTGGACCAACAAGGGAGGGTGCTACTCCGAGCTCGGTGATGAATTTCCTCAGCCACACCGCTTCTTTGGCAGCATCTGATGCAGCAATATACTCCGCCTCGCATACTGAATCAGCCACAGTGTGCTGCTTGGACCTCTTCCAGCAGACAGCCCCACCATTAAGGGTAAAAAAAAATCCTGACACACTCTTGCTATCATCTCAATCAGACTAGAAACTAGAGTCTGTAAACTCTATAAGTCTCAAGTCTGATTCACCATATATAAGCCACTGGTCCTTAGTATTTCTCAAATACTTCAGGATGGTTTTAACAACCTTCCAGTGATTCTCTCCTAGATCAAATTGGTATCTACTCACTACCCCTAGTGAGTATGCCACATCTGGTCGTGTACATGTCATGGCGTACATGATAGATCCCACTGTCGAAGCATATGGAATCCTACCCATACGCTCTCTCTCTTGAGGTGTTGTCGGACAATCCCTCTTCGAGAGAGAAATTCCATGGCCTATCGGTAGATAGCCTTTCTTGAAATTTTCCATGCTGAACCTTTTCAGCATAGTATCAATGTACGTGGACTGGGATAAGCCAAGCAACTTTTTGGATCTATCCCTATAGATCCTCATCCCTAGGATGTAGGAAACTTCTCCCAGATCCTTCATGGAGAACTGTGACGATAGCCAAATCTTTATTCCCTGTAATGCAGGGACATCATTCCCGATTAAGAGAATGTCATCCACATACAATATAAGAAATACTACTACTGGACCATTAGCCCACTTATAAATGCAGGGCTCTTCTCCGTTCTTAACGAAGCCATACGTTTTGATCGTCCTATCAAAACGTATGTTCCAACTCCGAGATGCCTGCTTAAGTCCATAAATGGACCTTTGTAGCTTGCACACCTTAGACTCATCTATGGATGTGAACCCTTCAGGTTGTATCATATACACCTCTTCGTCCAGCTCTCCGTTTAGGAAAGCTGTCTTCACATCCATCTGCCAGATTTCATAGTCCAGATGGGCAGCTATCGCAAGCATAATCCTAATGGATTTGAGCATTGCCACAGGAGAAAACATCTCGTCATAGTCTATACCATAACGTTGACGATATCCCTTGGCAACCAGATGGGCTTTATAGGTCTCCACCTTTCCGTCTGCGCCCCTCTTCCTTTTGAAGACCCACTTACATCCTATGGGTTTTACTCCTTCGGGTGGGTCAACCAATGTCCACACATCGTTGACTTTCATGGACTCCATTTCGGATTTCATGGCCTCTAGCCATTTCTCAGAGTCAGGTCTCTGCATTGCATCCATGTAGGTGATCGGATCCTCATCATTTTCATCAAGTTCGACAGGATCACCATCCCGGACCATGAAACCATAGTATCTGTCCGGTTGATGTGGTACTCTACCAGACCGCCTTAAGGGTGCATAATCAATGGGCTCTGGATCTGATCTAATCAAATCCGGTTCAGGTTCAGTAATATGTGTCGGTTTTTCCACCTGTCGAACTTCATCAAGTTCGACTTTAGAGGCAACAGTTCCTTCACTAAGGAACTCCTTTTCTAAAAAGATTGCCTTAAGACTGACAAACACCTTTTGCTCATCAGCAAGGTAGAAATAATATCCTTTGGTCTCTTTTGGGTACCCTATAAAATTACACTTGTCAGACCTAGGTCCAAGCTTGTCTGTAATTAAATGTTTAACATAAGCCGGACACCCCCAAACCCTAAGGTGCGAGAGTACTGGCTTACGTCCTATCCATATCTCATATGGCGTTTTGGCTACAGACTTACTCGGAACTCTATTTAGAAGGTAACAAGCCGATTCGAGCGCATATCCCCAGAGGGAGATCGGCAAACCAGCAAACCCCATCATGGATCGAACCATGTCTAACAGGGTCCGATTCCTCCTTTCAGATACACCATTATGCTGTGGTGTTCCAGGAGGAGTCCACTGAGAGAGAATTCCATTCTCCCCTAGATACGTCAGAAACTCATTGGAAAGGTATTCACCTCCTCGATCAGATCGAAGAGTTTTAATACACTTCTCAGTTTGTTTTTCTACCTCATTTCGGAATAGTTTAAACATTTCAAATGATTCCGACTTATGCTTCATTAAATAGACATACCCATACCTAGATAGGTCGTCTGTGAAGGTTATGAAGTAGAAAAATCCACCTCTTGCACTTGAGCTCATGGGTCCACATACATCAGAATGTACCAGACCTAAGAGTTCACTGGCTCGTTCACCTTTTCCAGTAAAAGGTGACTTGGTCATCTTCCCAAGAAGACAGGACTCACAGGTTGGAAGTGATTCACAATCACTAACTTCAAGAATTCCTTCTTGAGCCAACCTGTTTATCCTGTTCTTATTGATATGACCTAGCCTACAATGCCAAAGGTAGACTTCTGACACATTATCTATTCTAGAGCGTTTACCGAATTTTTGAACCACATTAACAGGCTGTGATAGTAAGTAAATTCCATTATTTAATTATCCAACAAATATTGTAACACCATTCAAAATGATATTGCAAATATTTCTTTTTATTAAAAAATCATAACCGTACATGGCCAAAAGGCCTACAGAAATAATATTTAATAAAAAACTTGGACAATAGTGACATTCACTCAGAATTACATTACGAGAATTGATTACAAGACTCATGATTCCTAAAGCTAGAACTGGAACTTTGCTTCCATCTCCAACATTCAGGAACCTCTCGCCTCCATCAAATCTCCTACTGACCTGCAGACCCTGCATCGAATTACAAATATGATAAGGGCTTCCGGTATCCAATACCCAGGCAGTAGTATCACAAATCGAAAAGTTGCAAGGAGTTATCATATAATTACCTTGCTTCTTCTTTGGCCTGTTCGGGTCCAGGGAGGCAATGTATTGAGGACAGTTCCTCTTCCAATGCCCGTGCTTCTTGCAAAAGAAGCACTCCACCTTGCTCTAGTCGTGCTTGCGCTTCTTGGTCTGACCCCGTGCTACTGTCCCAGCATGAGATTGCACCTTCTTATTTTTCTTCTTCTTGTTCTTCTTCCCCTTCCCAAAGGGTTGACGACGAGAAGAAGACCCTCCCACTACATTCACCGACTCCTTATGGAGTTGGTGATCCTTCTCAAAGTTCTGCAGCAACCCCAACAATCCGTGGTAGTTTACTGCAGGCTTTGTCATTCAAAAATGAGTAAGGAATGGGAGGAAGGACTTGGGCAAGGAATTAAGGATCGCATCCTTACCGAGCTGCTCGTGCAGAGAAAAGCCCAATTTGCTTAGGCGCTCAATCATCTCGATCATGTACAGTACATGATCAGTGACTGAGGCCCCATCCCTCATCCGAGCATTGAAAATGGCACAACTAGTTTTGTGCCTTTCAACATCGTCAGGCGTGCCAAAGGAGTCGTTCAACATTTGAAGCATCTCCTGTGGCTGGGCGTTCTCAAACCTTCGGCTGAACTCGTCATTCATTGCTGCCAGCATAATACATCGAACGGTGGTGCGGTCATTGAGCCACTTCAAGTAAGTGTCTCAGATCGCCTTACTAGCGTTCGGAGCTGGCTCCTCAGGTGCTGGATCCGTTACTACATAAAGGATCCGCTCATGCTCAAAGATGATTTTTAATTTTTGATACCAGCTATCGAAATTGGGTCCCATGAGCTTGTCATTATCTAATAATGATCGGAGCGACAGGGTAGTGGCCATAGCTGCTTAAAAGAAAATGAGACCTCTATTAGTACATAAATTAATACTAAAGACTTGGACTTTAGTCTAAAGTTTTTCCCAATATTTTTACGAACTGGTAGCCTCATCCTCCAATTCGAGGAATTACTTTAATTTCTTAATGGGTACTAGAATCCACACAGACTACACACGAGCCCAACTTTGGTTGGTCAACCCATGTGCATCTATGGGTAGGTTCTTAACCAGTTGTTTCTCTAAACAACTTCTAGTAATTGATTTTGCCCCAGAACCTAATCAGTAGGCTTTGGCCTCCACTGAAAAGATCTGGTTAGGTCCAACCATTAACATGACTTAATTTAGTGAATCGGACCAATAAATGATCAGGCCCGACTTTGGCCGGCCAACCTAACCACCATCAGAAAGACTCAATCAAATTATCATATTATGAATAATAATTCCATTAGCCAATGAGCACCAGGCCTTTGGGCCTCCAATGATCATTAAACTAATGGACTCATTATCATTCACTTAATGGGAGGCTATGACTTAGTTATCATTATAACTTAATCATTTTAGGGACCTAATAATTTTGAGAATTTTATTAAAGAATAGTAGAGAAGAAATCATCCAGCCAATTTCAATCCTCCCACTGACTTCACCAAGTCAGATTAAAAAGGATTTAATTAAAGCTGGCATTAGGAGCACCTAAATCAGTTACACTGATTTACCTAATGACATGGGTGAGCTCTAATCATCAAGTGATCTAATCAAAATCTAACTTACCAGATTGGCCAGGTAAGTGAGATCAGTGGTGGGGATTTGCCATTAACTCGTCAATGATCGAATCAATGCGAGTAGCCCCCGCTTAAGAACCACTGGTCAAAACTGCCGAACTTATCTTAGACACCAACCGGTTCATTAGTTTTAATTTTGATCAACTTAGTAAATAGGGCTCCACCGCGTAGCCATGAATTAAGTCCATCTTGGTCTAGTTAAAGACATGGACCCATTCAACTACAACTATTGAAGTTGAGTCTAGAGTATCCTTGACCTAATCTAATTCAACTTTTGATTAGATTTGACCAATTACTCCATTTAGTCCATTTTTTAAACTAACCTTAGGTCTAACCCAATTATGGACCTAATTCATCTAACCCATTGACCCACAAGTTTATGCAATTGTCTTAGGTCTTAATTCACAATTCTAGACCTACTAGACAACACTTAATTCTTTTAATTAAGTACTTGGGCCGATGGGTCAGGGTTTGGCATTTCGAAAATAATTTTCAAATTTTGAAAGATTTTATTTTCTGTTCACCAAATGTGTTGACTCATTTCACAAACGGGTCAGCATATTTCATAAACAGCAATTCTATTGCTCATTTCATAACAGAAAATAACTCAAAATAAATTATAAATTTTCTTTTAGATCTAATCTAACACATTCATGATAAATTTCTTAATTAAGTCCTTTCGCTGCTTCATCGGCATGGGATATAATTGCATCGGCACCCCTACCGCCATAGGAGACCCCATCGAATGGGAAGAGAGGGCCTTTAAACTCTACTTTTCTCCTATGATCGGACGGCCATGACAACCAACCCAATTAGATTACTTGCTACTTGGATCAAGTATATCTAAATATATCAATTTCAAAATTTAAATTTTGAATTTCAAATTTCAAATTTCAAATTTCAAATTTTAAATTTCAAATTTGAGATTTCAACCAAATTTCAAATTTCAAATTTTCAATCTTTGAATTTTAAATTTTGAATTTTGAATTTCAAATTTCAAATTTTGAATTTCAAATTTCAAATTCAAATTTGAGATTTCAACCAAATTTCAAATTTCAAATTTTGAATTTCAAATTTCAAATTTCGAATTTCAAATTTCAAATTTCAAATTTGAGATTTCAACCAAATTTCAAATTTCAAATTTTGAATTTCAAATTTGAAACTTCTAACAAATTTCAAATTTCAAATTTCAAATCTTTTTGAATTTCAAATTTTGAATTTTGAATTTCAAATTTAAACTTATAGATTACACCTTAATCTACGCCTGCATATGTATATCATATTCTAGAACCATGCTCTGATACCATTTTGAAGCGAAAATTTAATGCAGGGGCAAAATGGTAATTTTAAAACTTTTTCAAAATTACTATTTTACAGCGGAATTATTAATTAATCTCATTAATTAATACTAATTAACCCTACACTAGGATCTAAATATGATACAACAGCATGCATTTAAATTTGAAATTCAAATTTGAATCATTAAACGTTTTACAGTACTGTGTTCAGAACACATCACTTTTTGCGGGTAGTCGATCACCACAATCTGATCACCGTCGGGGGATTCTGATCATCACGTCACAGCCACACAAATATCTAGCCTCTGCGGATCATCCACACGAAGCTCCCGTCTGATCAGCTCCTCACGAATGCTAGTTCGTGATTTCACCCTTTTGATGGCAGATGTTGATCGAACTCCTTCGATCGATGTGTGCCAACTTCTTGGATGCTCCGGATCATCTGCACAATTGCTAGAGAGGTTGATGGATCTCTCCTTGAAATTTGGTGGACTCACGACACTCGTGGCACACCAATCTCACTTCCCGAACCCTAGGTAGAAACCCTAGGATACACACCAAAAACCCTGCGCCCGATTTTCTCTCTTTTCTTTCTTTTTCTCTCGGAAGGTTTTGGACCTTCACCTTGTGCAGAAGCCTTCCTCACGCCCCAAAGTTTCTCTCCTAATTTTTCTACACACGTCCCACCTTTCTCCTCTTTTTAAAACAACGTCGAACGTGTCTTATCCGCGTGAGAGGATAAAGACAAGAGGTTACACATTTGAATTCAAATCAAATTTGAATTCAAACGAAAACCAACTTATCCCTATCCTTTTGGGCATAAGAAGAGAAGGGGCATAGGCCTTTGTGCGTGGAAAAAGTTTCACGAGAAACCTTTTCTCGTGTAAGTAATGTGGCGCACAAAATAGATAAGGATGAAAGGGCAAGTGATAAGTTATCCATTCAAATTCAAACATGCTTTGAATTTGAATGGCTAACTAATTATTTTATCCATCCATATGGTGCACAAATGAGGACGTGGGGAAGGGTTTTGCATGAGAAAAATTTCATGAGAAGTTTCTTCTCGTGAATTCAAATGGGTGCAAGGAAGTTGGGTGTCGCAGGGAATTTAAAACAAGGTGGTTTGATTCAAATTGAGCCAACCTAGTTTAAAATAGGTTAAGCACAATTAGACCAGATTAAATCCAACATAATTAGGCTTAATTAGGCTCAATAAAATCCTAATCAAATCAGGAGTTAATTAAACCTAACCCCTGATCAAATCAGGGACTAAACCACCTTAGCGATTAGGTCAACATTTAACCTAATCGGGTCAATCCAAACTGAATCCAATTCAATTGGACTTGATCCAAAAATAATTACTCAATCAAATTGAGTTAATTAGTGATTAAATCACTAATTAAACCTCTCATAAATATTGAGTCCAAATCCGATGGGCAATCAGGCATCAGAGACCATCGATATGAAACCCTGATCAAAGAGTTCAAATTTCAAATTCAAAATTCGAAATTCAAAATTTTGACCCCGGTACCCAAAATGTGTAGAACTCATGATTAGAGAATCCTAATTCTCAATCATAGAGTCCCAGATAGATAAGACTCATAATCAGCCATCAGATCAGAAAGGAACCTCTAATGTGTGTGACCCCGCAGGTTCGAACCTAAGCCGGTAGCACAGGAATCAATTTCTGTACTAATCGAAGTGACCATCTAGCAATGGTACCCGACAACCGGATAGGTCGAATAATCGCAATCGCAACATTCAGAACCTACGTGAATATAGTTACCGTATAATTCATCCCTTTTAACCCCTGTGTTTAGGATGACTCAGGGTTAAACTGTCAACCCTGACGATATCATCCGAATCATGCTCAACTCAATTAGTCCTATGACTCCTCACTAGGACTACCCTGGCCAAGGTTTTGCTAAATTGAAACACGACTGTACACAGCTCCTAAACTGGAGTGGTCAATCCCATCTTGACACACGCACCAACAAGTCAAGTACTTGACTACATCCAGCAACCTTCCGTCACTGAATTAGAAATTCAGGTAGTCCAGTGCCTAAGTGCAGTGAGTTGCTTGCAAGTCACCGTGGCGGTCTCAGGTCGGAGGGATATTTATACCCATATCCCATCGGAGCAAATCTTGATAGCAGAAATAGCTCCGGAGTTGGTCACGTTCAGTGCAGATGTACCATTACATCTCACCTGTATGCCATACCAGTGTCTCCACACTCTTTGGTTATGAGGACAACCAACCCATATGGCACACAACGACCTATGCTCGATAAACGTTGTCGTCCTTGGTAACAACGTATCATTTGGTCGCGAACATGTTTAAGGACTAAGCGACAAATCCTCCTTTGTCGAGTCTAAATAGTCCTAAGGACTTCACCACAACACAGGAGTTCATTAGAAGATGAAACATTTATGATGAAAAAATACCAAAATAACTTTTATTTATTTATAATTCATGTACTAATACAAAAGGAGCACAACCGTCAACAGGCTGACGATTGGCTTTGGGACACTATTCCCAACAATCATGTCAAGCTCAAATATCTATCCTTATGTATCTCGATCTAATGATGATAACTCGATTGATGAACTAGTAGAAACTTTTTTTTACTGTTCATCCCTGCTCTGGCTAGAGACTCTCTGAGTCATCATCCTATGAGACTACATAAGATGTTCTCTCCTCTTACAAAGAGTGATCGATTTTTTGTTGATCACTCACAACCTCTATGTATACTGTACCATATCCAGAACATCCCACACATGTTTCAAAGAGTCATGCTAGAGTATGAACCAAAGTATGGATCTACATACATAAGATACCATGATGATCTCAGATCAAAGGATCACTTGCACCACTCCCGCTAGAGAACCATCTATTAACATACTGTAAGGCTCCATCAGATGTTCTCTCTATGGATCAGTTCAGTGAACTCATTCTCTAATAAGCATCTACATCCTTATATTAGTGTCACTACATAAGTGATTGTGAGATCAATCACCCTTTTTATCGAGCATACATAGAATGTACCATCTTCTGACATTATCGATCTCCGACTCGATGATCCTACGATTAGAAATATTTTAGACTGGAGCTATCAAGATTTTAGATCTCACTGGTATGATCTCATCATAATCCTAAAATCATTGCCCTAATCTTTGAGGTTCATCATAATTATGAATAAAATATGATACAGTAAATGATGAAATACAATGCCTCATATATGTAAAATAATCAATATCATGTATATGAGTAGGAAGATAATACAGAATAGTCTGATCGCATCATCCATGCGATTGACTTGTAGAGTACTATTCTTTCAATTTTTACTGACGGTCGTGACCCACGATGCCACCATCGTCAGTAAGCCATCCCCCTCCCTTTTCTTCTTTCAACATGGGATACTGCTACCATGGCAGTGATAAGCAGCAATCCCCCTTTTTCCTTTTTTGGCTCCCTTGTGCACTATTCAACCACCATCCTTAAACACCACTAGCCATGCCGCCACTCCCCTTTCCCCTCCAACTATAGAAAAAAAGAGAGAGAAAGAGAAGAGAGAGGAAAGAGGAAAGAGAAGAGAGAGAAGGAAAGAAGAAAAAGGAGAGAGAAGGGAGATGAAAGGGGAGAGAGAAAGAGAGGAAAGTGAAGAAAGGGAAAGAGGAGAGAGAAAGAGAGGAAAGAAAAGAGAGAAAAGAGAAGAGAAAAAGAAAAAGGAAAGAGAAGAGAGAGAAAGAGATAGAGAAAGAGAGGGAGATAGATTCAACCTCTTAAATCCATTTTGTGAATCAAATCCTAATCCAATTGAGTTTAGATCAGCCTAAACCGCATAGATCTAACTTGTGAATTGATCTAAGCCCTGACCTAGATCAGAGGCCAGATTGAAATTCTCCTTCTCTTTGCACTAATTTTTCTAAAGTGAAGGCTAATTAGATTGTAATTTGCTAGTGCTAAAGCTTTCATTATCGAAAGAGCATCAGATCTGTAGATTGGACTGTGAATTAAAGATCAAAACTTTCAAATCTGATCAACTGTAAGTTTCTTTTTTTCTCTAAATTTTTAGTACATAGTCATGTATTTTAAAAATTATATTTTGTATATAAAAATAATTAAAATATTTAAAAATTATAAAAAATTTGAAAGTATGTCTTTATGCATGAAAAGTAACTCAAAATATTGGATCAAATATAGTACCATCTCAGCTTGACTACAAATTTGAAAAGAGATGACTTCTTTGTTTTAATGTTGCATAATTTTTAGAAATAAGATTATTCATGTTTATCCTTGTATACATTTTGCATAAAAATTGTTCTCTTGCCTTTGGAAATGAAATGTGAAAATTTTGATATGAAATTATTTTAAAAATAAGTATGATTATTTGGTTATGATAAAATTATGAGAAAAATTCTTTAATTAGACTATGATCTAGATCTAGTCAATGGGATTGATTCTTGGCCATACATCAGAAACTAATTTCTTCTAGGGCTGCCAGTCGGTGCTGATTATTAGCACATGCCGATGCATCATGTGTTTCTTTTCAGAACTGATCTCTTAGTCCTATCATGGGGCTAATCGTAACCGTATGAATCAGAGCTAGTTCCAGTACATCAGAAACTAGTTTCTTCTAGGGCTGCCAGTCAGTGCTGATCATTAGCACATGCCGATGCATCATGTGTTTCTTTTCAGAACTAATCTCTTAGTCCTGTCACGGGCTAATTGTAACTATATGAATCAGAGCTAGTTTCCTTCTGGACCTAGCCAGTGAGCTGATCACTAGTACATATTGATGGATTACATATTTTTTAGCCTCTTTTGGGCCTTATCACTAGAATGATCATGGCTGTGGTCACCAAAAATTGAGAGAGGATTTTGTATTTTACTACAATGCATGACATATTTATTTGAAAATTAAAATTATGTTGGTATATGTATCTATTATTGTCAATTGTCAAATTTAAAAAAAAATTAATTATGTTTAATCCTTTAGAGATATTAGTAACTTACTGAGCCTACAAAGCTCACTTCCTCTTTTCTATTTATTTTGTTTTAAATCTAGAAGATCCTATGGGGTTTAGGATCAATCAATGAGGAGTATAGGATTTTAAGTGTTACTTACTTAGCTGTCTTTAAATAAAAATTATTTTGGACATTTGTTGAATTTTTGTTCTATTTCTTATTAGCCTTAGAGATATCTTTCTATTGAATAAATATTAGTGAATTTTCCTTTACCACCATCGGAGTTGGGTTGATGTGATTATTTATTGATAAAAGGCTGGTCTTGCATATTCTTTAGGGCCTTACCCTAAGAAGTGTGCAGCCGTCACGTGTCCGATTTGAATACTAGGTTTAGGATATGACAGAGTGATATCAGAGCTTAAATTTAAGATGTTAGGGCTTACATCTATAATGAGAGTGGGATAGAACTTAGGGTTCTGATTGATATCTTGAAATAATTACTAGTACTAGAAGTCCAATAAATTGTCCCATAATATCTATATTTTGTGAATATAAGATTTTACTTAAGATAAGTATAGAAGGTTTACATTGATAAATTTTGATTAAATGTACAAAGCCTAGTTCAAAAGGAATGTAATCAAGAGTTAAATAATTAATATATAGATGTATATTTTGAGTTGTATTATTTTGTATTAATATTTAATTTAGGAATCTAATCTTGATATGATGGTGGAATATGTTAGCAATTTCAATTTGATTGAAAATTATTATGGATTACCTTAAAAAAAAAAGTAGCAGATTTTGGATGCATTTTGAAATTTATGGAAAATTTGAAGATTCAGTTCTCTTATTCAGAAAATAAAATGGAATGGAAGTGATTAAAAAGGATGATCAATTATTATAAAATGGACTGAAAGTAATTAAAAAAAGTCATTCCTAAATTTGGCTGTCAGTGCTTCACATGCCAGCAATGGCTATACAAAAAATTGACGAAATTTGCAGATCCTTTCCAGTGGGACACTGATAGCAAAATCAAGTGCCTAGCCAAATGGATTCAAATATGTCAACCAAAAAGGTTTTGGAGGGCTCAGCATAACATATCTGACTACTGTCAACCAATTCTTGCTGCTAAGGTGGTGGTTTAAATTCTACAACAATTATAACAGACCATGGTGATTGTTGATCCACAAGATATATATACTATTCAAAGAAACTTCCGAGTGAATTCTCATTGAACTTGGTAAAGAAAGCCTCGCCATGCTGGAGGGGCATAATCAGTCTTCTTGAATTATTCGAACAATTCTCCACATTGGTGATTCACAATGGATAGCTCCCATCCTTTTGGCATGATAAGTGGACCAAAAACTACCCTCTATCCAAAAAATTGCGCATCTTGTTTTTGCTTGCTAAGAAGAACTCGAGATCTATAGCAAAATTCTTATAGACAATCGCAGCCTATCCAATGTTAGACAAACATTGAGCTTGACTGCGGCATCAGAACTCCAAATATTAAGATCACTCATTGGTAACATCTAGCTTTCTTCTAGGATGAACACCAGTCCATGGAAATGGCACTCATCCCAAACTTTTACTATGAAATGCTGCTATCTCTTCCTCATGCATGGTGGGATCACATCTTTCTTTAGCAACATTATATGGAGGTTACAAATCTCGGAGAAGGTGAAGATATTTAGCTGGCTTTGCTATCATATAAGATATTCACCATCGACAATCATGCGAAAAAAGGAATTGCAACACTCAGCTACTACCCTCTATGTTCCACTCATCCTGAGGATCTAAACCATCTCATGCTGAACTGTGAGTACTCAAAACTCATCTGGGATGCCATCTTCCAACAGTCAGCTGGCAATCAATTTCCTGAGAGCATTACTGATTTCTAACAAAAATGAAGGTCTACCACTTGGAACAATAAATCAATGGCCGCATATGACATGGTATTTTCTATAGGTTGTTGGTGTATCTAGAAGGAGCAGAACAACCAGATGTTTAGATTAGAGGCACTTTCTTGGCTTGGGGTGCTCAACCAAATACTCTTCCTGCACAGAGATTAGATAGTGCCCCTATAGCTCTAACGGCATGAGCATTACTTTGGACCTCTAATGGTGGCAAGCTTCATATCTTCATGCTTCTGGCTAACATTGAAGAGGAATTCCAATGACAAGGTAGCTTAGAATCGGTTGAATGGCTCTCCAATATGCATGGACAATCCGAGGGAGTCGTGATGATGGAACTGACATTCTTTGACCTCGTCATGTCTCCAAGTATATGAAACTTGGTGGGCCATACAACACCTAACCATGGGCACCATTGCCCTCTCCATGCACCAACAAATTCTTGACCCCATCTTGGAATGTAACTAAGACTAGGGTAGCAACTTACATCCATAAGTCATATTAATTAAGTCCGGGAGGCTCTCTGCCCCCTTACTTTCAAAAATAATCCAAAATCTTGCTGATGGGCTCTTCAAAGATGAGTGGCCTAGCCTACACCTATTACTTGGAATCTCTAATGTTTTTAACTTCTGATATGGCAATTGCCAACTTATTGCTTTCACATATCTACTACCCTATTACGTTTTGACATTCCAGGCAATATGGTTCAGTGAATGTAAAGTGAGTCAAAGAACTAGAAAGGTGTTCGCTTGAGGAGTAAGTGATAGGATAGCCCTTTATAGGGGTATATCTTTACCAAACTCCATAACGTGCCATGGAATAGGGATTTATACCATATGGAAGTATAAATGAGCCTACATGGTGAGTCTATTCTATCTAAATGTAGAATAGACTTATATCATGGAATAGGCTTGTCTTTATTTTTTTTTATTACCATTTTGCCCTTATCCACTATACGGACATTCAAAATAAAGAGAAGGCAATTTAGTTTTTTTGGGTAAAATTTAAATTTTCATGAAGTTTAATGCGAATTAAATGTATTTTATTCTTTGCATTTATTCCATGCACTATCCATCCAACCAAATGCCAAAGATCCTATTCCATGGAGTAGGTCGTTATTACCACCCTTGCTGTCCCATCCAGGAGAGCCAAAGAAATTGATTACCGAGGTAGAGGGTGCACTGCCGAGCTTTCTTGGATGAGACATGGATGCATGACGAGGCTGCCACCATTGTTGGGCGAGTTAAAAAGATATCGAAGGAAGGATAGAGAGCAGCATGGTGTTTCCCTTGATTTCAAGCCGAAATTGGGATATCAAGCAAATAGCAAAGCGAGGAGGCTTGTCCGGTATGCCACTGGCCTGTGGACAGAACATAAAGAAGATGAGATCAGGTTCGGATGCCTTGAAGTTTCAAGGATTTTTAGGATAATGGAATGCTGTCTAAATCTATTGTTGCTGCTGGTTCTAATTGAGGTCGAAAGGTGAGCGACCAGGTCTTACATAGGGATGTTGACCTATAAAATAAAGTCTGAGCCTGAGATTTTTGCTCCGATGACGATCCTCCAATGCTCAAGTCAGAAATCAAAGAACAGCAGAAAAACTCAAGTGATTCTCTGAGATGGGTTACTTATCTGAATCCTCGGAGCTTTGTTATTTATAGAGTACATGATCGAACAACCATGGGAACATGCAGTTTTGAGATTGTCGGGCTGTTGGACGTACCATTATGGGCGAGATTTTCTAGCCTTTATCTACTCTTGTGGGATTATGGATAGTTAGTTACATCTGAGCTTATCCACTTAGGACAGACAGCTACTGCACGTGTCAGAAAACTGACTGACCAAGATAACGGAGGAAGCTCATGTGCCAGATGAGCTACACATCAGACTGGATGCAAATAGTTCAGCTCCTTGTACTTCTGTTCGGTGTTTGGGTCAGCAACCATGAAGATAGCTCACTGATCTGAGATATCCAACTGATCTGAGGTATCTATGGTATCACCGTAACACTATCCCCCAACTCCTGAGTTTAAAAATCAGATGAAAAAAGTACCTCCAAAGTCATACCTCAGATCTGGGGATGCATACTCTCATGCTTTCACATGTCCCCAGTATTTAAGGTTAATGACATCAGCCTAATGGGCAGGGCTATTGCAAATGATTGCGATCAATGGGATCACTCAGCTGGCGATCTTCTCAATCTTTTCGATTGATGGCTTTTTGTCTTCTTCGCTCTCTTTTAAATCTACTTTTCGAGTGCATGGAGACGACTGCAACCCCCTTCACTCCAAATTCTTGTTGAAACTCAAAGACTGGATGAATCCAGAACTCTTGAAGAAGCTTGAATTGGCATCGGCCCAAAGAAGGTAGGCCAAAGTTTCGTTCGTTGGTCCTTCAGCCCTAGCAGATGGCGATGACAAGGTTCCGACCATCGAAACAGCTACCACAGTCGTGGAAAATGAGAATCCCCCTTTGATTGCCGAGTCCACAGTTTCATCATCCGTGTCCATGATAAAGACTCCAATAAAGGAGATTCCAACAAAAGAGACCCCAATGGAAGAGACAGAGGCAATAGAGATGGTCGATCATTCGAAAGAAACTCCGAACATGGGGGTAGAGAGTGGGGATCCATTAGAGTAGGTGATTTCTATCCAATGCCTTCTCCCAACCATTTTCCAAGCAAGCCCTTCACAACCAGCACCTTCTGCTCCATCCGTAATGGAGGATCTCAAGACTGCAGTAGAGTTTCTGAAAAAATTTCTTTCGCTTGGTGAGAAATAGTACTTGGACAGACAAGGGGCTCAACATCGGATGACTGGCACCCTAAGATCTCTCACTTAGGTAGGAAATTTTTGGATTTCTTCTTTTGATCTCTTGCAACTTGTGGCATTTAATCTCACATGGCTTTGTGTAAATTTTAGATAGCTAGGGCATTATTAGCTTTGTCGGCTCCACTTCTGAGACTTCGGCGTTGGAGCTTACAACAGTGAAGGAAAAGATAGATTGGCTGGAGTACCTTTTGGAGCAGAAAAAATCGGCTAATGCCGAGCTAATAAAAAAAGTTGATCTTTCTGAAGAGGCCCCCCGAGAAGTCTGAAAGACAATCGATCATCGAGATGATGAGATAAGGAGGGCTGAAAAAAAAATTGAAGACCTCGAAAGGCAAAGATCTAGGGTTGAGAGAGACTCCCACCGAGCCCGTGATGATATAGAGCCCCTAAGGAGGATACTCGAAGATAAAAGGAGTCGAGATTTTATCCCCTCCAAGGTTCATACTCAAAGGAGCCCCAATAGGAGCCCAGCTAAGAGGGTCAGAACCTCAGACAGAACAAGCCATAGAGAGAAGAAACCTCAGAGGGGTGAAGGCTATACTTCCAAGGGGATTTAGGAGACTCAGGAGCTATCTGCACCTCGAACTGAACCTCAAGAGGCTCTATCAAAAGTGGAGCACCTGAAGGAGAAGCTGAAGGAAGAAAGAGAAGGCAAAGTTCTCCTCTATCGTTGACTCTCGGATCAGGAGCTCCTAACCACGAACACTTTCAAAAGGATGGATCGGTTGGCGAGAAGAGGGCCAAAATTAAAAGCTAGGCCTGCAAGATAGCATTCTCCATAGGCTTCGAGAGGTGCAAGATAATGGCCCGGACATACCTTCCTGCTGACAATGCCGAACTTCTACAAGCCAACTTGCCGGATCAAAGCCTGAAGGCTACGATAGAAGGCAGCATGGGAAGATTTGCAAAAGTATCCCAATGCCTTATCGAGATGAATAAAATCAACATGGCCACCCAGACAAAAGGGATTATTGATGCTAAGGAAGGCTGCTCCGAAGCAAGTCGCCCTGATAGTGCTCCAAGGCAACGATGTATCTTTCTTCTTTTTGTAATCTAAGCTTTGTAATCAAATCTTCATGCAAATAAATAAATTTACTTTTTATCATTGGTGTTCATTGTGTTTGAAAAGTTGAATGTGAATTACATCCCAAGCTGTATTGGTCGAATTCCAATCTATACTAGCTAAACATTTAACTATGATCCAAATCATAATGCATGATCTAAGCTATAATCTGAGCTGTAATCCAAGCTATATGAATTATCCTGAAAGTATTCATTACCTATTTAGGTTTTTGAAAAGATCAAAATTTGAATCACCTCCACATGGTGGGTACTATCACACATCCCTGCACGTCCCTTCGAAAATGATGCATGGCACGATTTGCCTATCGCTAACATGGACTGCCATATCGACGGCACGAGCTGTGCCCAAGCGGTGGTTGCCACGCATCAAACATCCATTCAAACCTCATCAGCTCACACCTATAATAATCAATGCTTTGAGAAGAAGTATCATTAGAAGATTTTTTGAACTTGGGTCTATTTAAAGCCCAGGCAAGATGGGATGTCGATTTCTAGGGTTTTTAATTGTCTTTGTCTTCTTTTGCTATAGGTTCTCCTTCTTCCCCATCCTTCACTTCCAGAGTTTCTTCCTACGAGGTGAATGGGTTCTTTTGGAGACTCCAATTTTGCCCCACTAGCATTCTAGTCCGAACTAACAGAGATGGATGTGGTACTGCTCCACGAGCAGTTTCAAATCCCTTCAGAGTTCCAACAGAAAATCCCAAGGCCAAACGATCAAGTTTGCCAACCTCCCTCAGGGCGGATGAGCCTCTATGAGGAATGCTTTCGAGCTGGGCTGAGACTTTTCTTTCATCCTTTCTTTGTAGTTCTTTTTCAATTTCTTGAGATGTCACCTTGTTCGGTAGTTCCGAACGCATGGAGAAGTTATAGCATTCTAGGTTCCTATAATCGATAGACCTTAGAAACTAATTCAGAAACCCTCTCATCTTTGTGTATTAAGCCTACCTTTAGATTTCTGATTTCTTCATCAATTTCTTTTGTCTTCTTGCACCATCCCAAGGAAACCTTCCTTTATAAGAGATCAGAACTTAAATCTAGAAAAATCCCAATCACCATTGGTTATAACCTCTCCGACGTGATATTTGAAACCAATGGTTTGATAGCATCTTCCAACAAAAGTTATTTGTTTGGGAGAAGAATGGTCTCTTTGAAATCTTGGCCTTTTTCTATTCTCTCCTAAGAGCCAGTCGACCATTACTTCTTGTCTCTTTGTGTTTTTGGTCCTATTTGACCAGCACCTTTTATCCTAATCATGGCACAACTAGTATGGATCTCCTAGATCTAAGTATTCTTTTTTACCTCATGCTTTCTAATGAATATTTTAATGTCAATACTCCTGTTGATGTGCCCAATAATGATTTCGATTTGCCTTTGAACAAATATATTAGTTACAACTATTACATGTAAGCCTATTGCCATAGCACTGAGCCGATATCACATCAAGAGTATGTTGCCTTTGTCCTTATTTGAATCTATAGATACCATCTTTACTCTTGTTGGGTATAAAATACCCACAGCCGAAATCCTTAGCGGAACCGACTACAGCACAGCTCCGCCCGGACTCCTACGGGAGCCGGGCTCCGCCGCCGACACCGACTACAGCACAGCTCCGCCCGGACTCCTACGGGAGCCGGACTCCGCCGCCGACACCGACTACAGCACAGCTCCGCCCGGACTCCTACGGGAGCCGGGCTCCGCCGTCGACACCGACTACAGCACAGCTCCGCCCGGACTCCTACGGGAGTCGGGCTCCGCCGCCGACACCGACTACAGCGCAGCTCCGCCCGGGCTCCTACGGGAGCCGGGCTCCACCGCCGACACCGACTGCAGCACAGCTCCGCCCGGACTCCTACGGGAGTCGGGCTCCGCCGCCGACACCGACTACAGCGCAGCTCCGCCCGGGCTCCTACGAAAGCCGGGCTCCACCGCCGACACCGACTGCAGCACAGCTCCGCCCGGACTCCTACGGGAGCTGGGCTCCACCGCCGACACCGACTACAGCGCAGCTCCGCCCGGGCTCCTACGGGAGTCGGGCTCCGCTGCCGACATCGACTGCAGAACGGCTCTGCCCGGACTCCTACAGGAGCCGGGCTCCGTCCTCAACAGCGACTGCCGGTAATCCCCGTCCGGACTCCTACGGGAGCCGGACTTCGCCTTTAACTCTAATTGCAGGGAGACTTCGCCCGTACTCTTATGGGAGCCGGGCTTCATCCTCGACGCCAACCATTGCAGCCGCAAGCAGACTCCGCCCGGACTCCTGCGGGAGCCGGGCTCCGTCCTCAACAACGACTGCTGGTAATCCCCATCCGGACTCCTACGGGAGCTGGACTTCGCCTTTAACTCTAATTGCAGGGAGACTTCGCCCGTACTCTTATGGGAGCCGGGCTTCATCCTCGACGCCAACAACTGCAGCCGCCAGCAGACTCCGCCCGGACTCCTGCGGGAGCCGGGCTCCGTCCTCAACAACGACTGCTGGTAATCTCCGTCCGGACTCCTACGGGAGCCGGACTTCGCCTTTAACTCTAATTGCAGGGAGACTTCGCCCGTACTCTTATGGGAGCCGGGCTTCATCCTCGACGCCAACCATTGCAGCCGCAAGCAGACTCCGCCCGGGCTCCTACGGGAGTCGGGCTCCGTCCTCAACAGCGACTGCCGGTAATCCCCGTCCGGACTCCTACAGGAGCCAGACTTCGCCTTTAACTCTAATTGCAGGGAGACTTCGCCCGTACTCTTATGGGAGCCGGGCTTCATCCTCGACGCCAACCATTGCAGCCGCAAGCAGACTCCGCCCGGGCTCCTACGGGAGCCGGGCTCCGTCCACAACAGCGACTACCGGTAATCCCCGTCCGGACTCCTACAGGAGCCGGACTTCGCCTTTAACTCTAATTGCAGGGAGACTTCGCCCGTACTCTTATGGGAGTCGGGCTTCATCCTCGATGCCAACAACTGCAGCCGCCAGCAGACTCCGCCCGGACTCCTGCGGGAGCCGGGCTTCGTCCTCGGCTCCAACGACTGCAGACAGATTTAGTCTGGGCTCCTACGGGGGCCGGACTCCGACCACTGCCGAACTTCATCCGATGTGTCTGCACCCTCTGGCAGGCCACCATAACGGCCACAACCCTGCTCCACTTCCTGTGGCGGATTCCACGCAGCTCCATCATTCCCTGACAGGCCGCAGTAACCATCGCCGCTCTGCTCCACATCCTGTGGCGGATTTCGCACAGCTCCACTACCCCCTAGCAGGCCATAATAACGGCCACGAACCTGCTCCACCTCCTGCGATGGATACCAGGCGATTCTCCCACCCGCTGGCAAGTCACGACAACGGACGCTGCTCCACTCCCCGCCACTGATTCCACGTGGCGAGCTACGGAGATAGCCACGATTCAGCTCCACTACCCCTCGCAATAAATTCTCTCTGACTACAGGCGGCCCACGACCAGACGGTTACAGATGTCGCCATCAATCCGTTACCTCCTCCACCTATAAAAGGGGAACCCAGATACATTATTTTTTATGCTCATTTCTTATCTCAAAACTCTGTTAAATTCTCCGTTCGAGCACTCCATTCTTGTTGAGGCAGAGAACTGACTTGAGCGTCGGAGGGTCTTGCCGGAGCAACCCCACCTCCGATTTAGACTTCCTTTGCAGGTCCCGACGGCGACCGCGGCTTCCTCGACTCCAGCTTCTCCGGCGCAAGCAAATTTTTGCACCAACAAGATTGGCGCTAGAGGAAGGGACTAAACCTTCGCAGCACCCTTATTCTTAAAGGAGTGTTCAACGGAGCCGTCCCTGACCGTCTCTCCGTCACCCACTCCTAACCTCCCTTCGCGAGATCGACACTCGATGCCTCCGCGCAAGGCATCCACCCGACGGTCTACGGCCTCTGCGGCCAGATCTCAGGCTCCGGCCTCCCCTCCAGTTTCTCAGCCTCCTCCTCCCCCCTCCGGCGGCAGCGGTCGGCGCAGAGCAATTCGACTTGCTGGCACAGCAGGTCAAAGGCCTCGTCAAAGCCGTACAAGCAATGCAGTAGCAGCAACCGCAGGCGTCGGCGCATCCGGAAAGGGCATCACCGGAATGCCAGAACACGACGGTGGGGCGGGCCACCTGGGCCAGCCACCCCGTCCTTCCCGGGAAAACAAATCCGAGGGTAGAGAGCCCTCAATCAGATCACGACTCCACCCCTGGAAGATCCCTGCCCCCGTTCTGCCAAAGGACCCTCGAGACTCGGAGTCAAGAGGATTTTCTGGATCGGAGGCTCCAGGAGATGAACCGGTGGATCGAAGAACTCCGCCACGCGCCTCCCGCTTATAGTGAGGATATTTGCACTGACCCTCCCTTCTCTCAAATGATTATGCAGGAACCGATCCTGCCAAACTTCAAGCTCCCCCAGTTCGAAAGCTACGACGGGACTTCGGATCCGGTTGATCATCTGGAGGCCTTCCGGACGATGATGCTGCTTCACGGTGCTCCTGACGCCATTTTGTGCCGGGCTTTTCCGTCTACTTTGAAGGGAGCAGCGAGGAACTGGTACTCGGCTTTGAAGCTGGGTACCATCTTTTCCTTCGATCAAATGAGCCACCAATTCGTGGCCCATTTTGTCAGGAGCCGACGTCCCCAAAAGCGTTCGGAGTCCCTCATCAACATCAAGCAGAGGAAAGGGGAGTCCATACGGGCCTACGTCAACCGCTTCAACATCGTGGCATTGGAGGTCCGGAATTTGGACCAGTCAGTTGCCATGGCCGCCCTGAAAGGTGTCCTTCAGAAGAATGATCTTTTATACTCCCTGGAGAAGAAGTACCCCAGGGATTTTGCCGATTTACTGGCTCGGGCTGAAGGATACGCCCGAGAGGAAGAAGCCTTCAAAATGAAGGACGAGGAGACAGCAAGGGAGCGTCAAGCGAGAGATTCGAGTAAGCGCGCAGTAGAGAAAAGGCCAAAGGAAGCCCGGCCACGTTTCCGATCCCCTCCTGGACATAAGAGCACCCTCACTCCACCCCGGGCACGCAAGCAGAGAAGCCCGGACCGCAGGGTTCGACGGGATTCCCCACTAGGGAAATTTTGCAGCTACGCCCCTCTCAACGCCTCAAAGGCCCAGGTACTGATGGAGGTCAGGGAGCAGCTCCCTAGGCCGGAGAAGATGCGCACACATCCTGAGAAGCGCAACCCCAACAAGTTTTGCCTCTACCACCGCGACCACGGCCACGACACCGAAGAATGCATCCAGCTCCAGGATGAGATCGAGGAGCTCATTCGGCGGGGTCGACTCGACAGATTCATCCACCGCAGGCCTGAGGGTAGAGGAGACTGGCCAAGAGCCCTCCCACCGTCTAAATCGCAGAAAAGGGAAGAGCAGCCCGGGGACCGGCCTCCCATCGGGACCATCGACTCCATCACCGGAGGGCCTCAAGGAGGAGCGGGAAAACCGTAAATGTATCACTTACGATTTCGCCTTGAATCTACTTTTCTTTCTACCTAACGTGCCCCTCCCACCTAGCGTGGATGTATTATGATTGGATATGATCCCTCCAAAAACACAGCCATGTCAGGAACAGGAGGAGAACCTCGTCCTGACATGAGCAAAGTCAAAGGCCCGGTTCTTTTAGACCGGATGGGGGGAGAGGCCTTACAACGCCCTAATATGCCTCCATAGCCTTGTTAGGGACAGGAGGAAAACCTCATCCTAACTTGAGCAAAGTCAAAGGTCCGGTTCTTTTAGACCCGATGGGGGGAGAGGCCTTACAACGCCCTAATGTGCCCCCACAGCCGTGTCAGGAACAGGAGGAGAACCTCGTCCTGACATGAGCAAAGTCGAAGGCCCGGTTCTTTTAGACCGGATGGGGGGAGAGGCCTTACAACGCCCTAATGTGCCCCCACAGCCTTGTTAGGGACAGGAGGAAAACCTCGCCCTAACTTGAGCAAAGTCAAAGGCCCAGTTCTTTTAGACCGGATGGGGGGAGAGGCCTTACAACGCCCTAATGTGCCCCCACAGCCATGTCAGGAACAGGAGGAGAACCTCGTCCTGACATGAGCAAAGTCGAAGGCCCGATTCTTTTAGACCGGATGAGGGAGAGGCCTCACAGTGCCCTAAAGCGCCCCCGCAAGCCGGGCTGGTAACGCGAGGAGAACCTCACGCCGGCTCGAGCAAAATGAAAAGCCCGGACTCCTACAGGAGCCGGGTTCCAACGCCAAGGAAGACCTCGCCCGGACTCCTACAGGAGCCGGGTTCCAACGCCAAGGAAGACCTCGCCCAGACTCCTACGGGAGCCGGGTTCCAACGCCAAGGAAGACCTCACCCGAACTCCTGCGAGAGCCGGGTTCCAACGCCAAGGAAGACCTCGCCCGGACTCCTACGGGAGCCGGGTTCCAACGCCAAGGAAGACTTCACCCGGACTCCTACGGGAGCCAGGTTCCAACGCCAAGGAAGACTTCACCCGGACTCCTACGGGAGCCGGGTTCCGCCTACAAGGAAGGCTTCGCCCGGACTCCTACGGGAGCCGGGCTCCATCCGCGACTTCCGCAGCTAGGGTCAATGGCGATGAAACTCGGCCGCCTAACAAGATCGGACGAAAGGAAAAAGCCCCCCCCCGACGGCGTCTACATCAGACAAGCCAAACGTCAAGAAAGGTTCGGCAGACAACAATATTAGCACAGCGCATGGACGAGGTAACGCAAAATGCTCTTTTCATTTCATTTCCGATATATACACACTACGAGGCCAGGACGGCCAAGGAAAGAAGGACAAAACGACAAAAAGGAAATAACTACATGATAAGACAGAAAGGCAAAGGAGCTCTAAGGGGGTCCTGCTCCCTCCGACCTAGGGTTATCTACTCCGTCCCTCAACCAGGATTGCCTCATGTTCTCTATTGCTCCTTCTAGTTCTTCCCTCTTCCGCAGCGCATCCTGGAGCGCCCGACGAAGCTGCTGACTCTCAGCCTCCGCTTCTCGACGCCACTTCCGCAAAACTTCAGACTCCACCTCCGTGTCTGCGATGGCCTTCCGCTCAAGTGCCAGTTGGATCTTCACTTGTTGCAGCTCGGCTGTCTTCTCCCCGAGGGAAACAAAAATCCCTTCGACAGTGCCTCTCAGGGCTTGGAGCTCTTCGGAGTCTTGGGCGGAAGTAAGCTGCGCCCTATTAGCCAGCTGCCACTGGAGACGAACGACCTCATCAGCCGTCGTCCGGAATCTCCCTTTGTACTCTTTCGCTTGCCGGCGCCAGCTGGCCCGCTGCACGTCGTGGCTCATCTCGACGTCTTGAAGCTGCTTCTGAAGGTCGGAGATCCTCTGCGACCACTTCTGTTCATCATCAACCCGGGCCAAGAGCCGGGATGAGTTTCCCTCCAGCTGGCCGATCTTCCTCTTCGCAGCTGATAGTTCGACCTTAAGGGTGCTGATCCTGGCTTCTTGAGCCCAAATTCGGTCGCTGGTGCTTTTCTTGCATTCCTCGAGCTCCTTGGCGAAGCTCGCTTTCCTCCGACTGTAGTCCATAATTGCCTTCACATGGAGACTCCGAAAGTGGGCGGCCTCAGCGGTGGCTTCAGAATGGTCTTCTCTCGATTTGCGGAGCTCACCTTCCGACTTCTTCAACTTCTTCGTCAGGTGAAGGACCTCCTTTTTCAACTGTTGGATTGTTGATTTCAGTGGGACCCCCAGGGGCAAGGGGAGTGCTTCAGCAGGGCACTGCCATCGGAAGGTGCAAGTGTCAAAGATCGACTCATTACAAGAAGAAGAGCAGAAGGAAGGAGGAGGGGGAAGGAGAAGCCGTCCATAATAAGAAATTTGACTTTATTGATTGAATAACTTTGAAGACAAACAGAAAGGAAGTATGGCGACAAAATAAGGGCACAAGATCAGAGGTCTCAGACCTCAGGGGCAGGAGGTGGAGAACTCGGTGCGGGGGGTGCGACCGCGGTGGTGACGGACGAGGGGCCGGCCTCATCTTCAGACTCCTCAAGAAAGCTGAGGTCGAGTTCGGGGAACTTGCTGGCCACCTTCTCTTGGCAGAGCTCAAACCCCTTGGTGAACGCCTCCTGGCCGAACTGGACGTTCAGTTCCCTTATCTCCGTGGAGGCCTTGAATTCCTCCACCGCAAGGGCCCTGGCCTCCGAGATCAGGACCGGAGTTTGCTCGACCAAATGGGCGACCTCGGCCTCCGCCTTCCTCACCGACTCCTCCAACATCCATCTCTCCTCTTCCCGGGCTTGCCTTTCTCTTTCCAGGGCCTCCTGGAGGGTGACTACTTCGGCTGTCTTCGCTTGGAGGCGGGCAACCTCGGCTTGGCAGCGTTCCTCCGCCTGAAGGAGGTCTCTCCTCATGCGGCTCGTCGCCTCGACATAGGCAAAGAGCTGGTGCCCGATCTGCAAGGACGGATAGGAAATTACAACAAAGGCCGAGTGATCGTATAAATAAATATCCGCTTACCTCGAGGAAGGACCCCAAAGAGTCCCAAGCCCGCTGCTCAGGATCGGCGCGGTCGATCCTCTGCACGACGTCGGACAGGATGCAGCCGTCGAGCAGCCGCCTGATCAAGTCCCTGTCGTTGAAGGGATTCTCCGATCCCTCCTCGGAGCAGACGGACTCGTCCGCAGCAGCTCGGTGGCTACTCGCCCTGCGAGCCACCGTTTTCCTCCTCCTCCCCGCGGCGGGCGCCTCCGTGGGGTGAACCCTCGGGGTGGGGGCCTCAGTGGCCGGGCTCCTCGAGGAGGCCCGGGGAGCCCCTGGCTTGGCATCCGAAGGAATGTCGATGGCCGGGGCCGCCTGGACGGGCGCAGCCAAGCTCGTCTCCTCCACCCTGGCCCTCTTCGCCGATCCGGAGGCTGTCGCGCCCTTCCTCTTCTGAGCCCTCATGCCCCTGGCAAGCATCCGTGTTGCTTCGGCGTCCATTGCTAAAAAAAAAAAAAAAAGAGAAAAAAAAGAGAGAGAACAATGATGAGAAAAGAAAAAGGAAAAAAGAAGCAACACCGATCAATCAAGAGTCAAAAAAAAAAAGAGAAGAAGAGAAAGAAAAAGAGGAGAGTGGGAAGGAAAAAGAGGCAAAGAGAAGAAGAAGAGGAAGGTGAAAAAAAAAAAAAAGATAAGATGAATACTTGCTGGATCCTGAGGGCTCAAGCTGATGTTGAAAAGAAGCTGCTCCCTCAGAAGATTAGGAAGGGAAGGAGCGGGATAAGTTAGGAGCTTCTGGGCGGCCTGAAGGTCGTCCTCCCCCAAGCTGGGAGCCCGGCGGACGGAATCCCTCAGAGACCCCCAAGGGGGCAGGCCCAGTTCCAGGGTCGGGCAGTGGACGAAGAGAAATTTCCCTTTCCAATTGTGAATCGAAGAAGGAGCGCCCTTCAGCAACCCCTTCTGACCAAACTGAGGGGAGAAGTACCACCAGTCCTTCGCCGAAGGATGGCGTTTGAAGGTATAAAAATGCCTAAACAAGGAGAGGGACGGCTGAATCTCGGCTATGTGGCAGAGAGAGAGAAACCCTATCAAAAACCTAAAGGAATTCGGGGCCACGGAAGCGAGAGAAATGTCCAAGAAGTGGAAGAAGGCAGCGACAAAGACAGGAAGCGAAAGTCGGAGTTCGGCACGGAACGCTTCCTGATACAAACAGAAGCGACCGGGAGGAGGAGTGCTGGCCCGGTCAGAGGGGCCAGGTAGCTCCAGGTCGTACTCCGGAGGAACTCCATACCGAACCCTTATCAAAAGGAGTTCATCCGAAGTCGACGAACATGGAATAGCGCCCGGTGCAAAAACCGGGTGAGGTCCTGCCCCGGACGTGGGTTCGTCCGCAGAGACAGCGACCTGGGGGTTTGAAGCGGAAGAACTCTCAGAACTGCCGGGAGCAGAAGAGTCAGAGGACATTTTGGGTAGTTTCGAAGGAAGGATCTAAAGGACCCTAAAAAGATAGACCGAAAGGGGAATGAGAGGCCGAAGGCTAACTCGGGGGGAGGCACAAAAGTAATGAAGAGAGGAGAAGCCCCTAGGCGGTGAGAGGAAGGTTGGCACTAACCTATGTTACTCTGAGGGACCTGGAGGATGAGAAACGGGAGGCGCCTACGGCTCGAGAAGACGATCACTAGAGCAGGGCTCTCGAAGAGAAGACAGACACCAGCGAAAACTCAGGAATGGAGTAGGGCGCCCGAAGGGGGGAGGACGGGTTTAAATAGACCCTGGGATCCGGCGCCATAATGATCATGAATCCCCCAGGCCAGTCCGCATCCGACACGTGTCCCACTCTCCCTGGCAGGCGGCTAAAAGCGGCTGACGGTTGGCAGGATCATAATTGCGCCGTACCTAGGCCAGTGTACCTGCGGGATTTTCGAAGCGTCCCCTCGTACCGCTCCAATTCGAAAAGACTCCGGCACGCGCTCATTTAATGCCAAAATATCTGGAGGCGGCAGTGCGCAGGATTCGAAGGGACGGTTCCGGCTGCGCCCATCTCTCTCTGTACTTCCTTTGTTTGAAATTCAAACTCGGAAGTAGGGAGACTGGTGTTGGGTATAAAATACCCACAGCCGAAACCCTTAGCGGAACCGATTACAGCACAGCTCCGCCCGGACTCCTACGGGAGCCGGGCTCCGCCACCGACACCGACTACAGCACAGCTCCGCCCGGACTCCTACGGGAGCCGGGCTCCGCCGCCGACACCGACTACAGCACAGCTCCGCCCGGACTCCTACGGGAGCCGGGCTCCGTCGCCGACACCGACTACAGCACAGCTCCGCCCGGACTCCTACGGGAGCCGGGCTCCGCCGCCGACACCGACTATAGCACAGCTCCGCCCGGACTCCTACGGGAGCCGGGCTCCGCCGCCGACACCGACTACAGCACAGCTCCGCCCGGACTCCTACGAGAGCCGGGCTCCGCCGTCGACACCGACTACAGTGCAGCTCCGCCCGGGCTCCTACGGGAGCCGGGCTCCGCCGCCGACACTGACTGCAGCACAGCTCCGCCCGGACTCCTACGGGAGCCGGGCTCCGCCCGGACTCCTACGGGAGCCGGGCTCCGCCGCCGACACCGACTACAGCGCAGCTCCACCCGGGCTCCTACGGGAACCGGGCTCCACCGCCGACATCGACTGCAGAACAGCTCCGCCCGGACTCCTACGGGAGCCGGGCTCCGTCCTCAACAGCGACTGCCGGTAATCCCCGTCCGGACTCCTACGGGAGCCGGACTTCACCTTTAACTCTAATTGCAGGGAGACTTCACCCGTACTCTTATGGGAGCCGGGCTTCATCCTCGACGCCAACCATTGCAGCTCCAAGCAGACTCCGCCCGGACTCCTGCGGGAGCCGGGCTCCGTCCTCAACAACGACTGCTGGTAATCCCCGTCCGGACTCCTACGGGAGCCGGACTTCGCCTTTAACTCTAATTGCAGGGAGACTTCGCCCGTACTCTTATGGGAGCCGGGCTTCATCCTCGACGCCAACAACTGCAGCCGCCAGCAGACTCCGCCCGAACTCCTGCGGGAGCCAGGCTCCGTCCTCAACAACGACTGCTGGTAATCCCCGTCCGGACTCCTACGGGAGCCGGACTTCGCCTTTAACTCTAATTGCAGGGAGACTTCACCCGTACTCTTATGGGAGCCGGGCTTCATCCTCGACGCCAACCATTGCAGCCGCAAGCAGACTCCGTCCGGGCTCCTACGGGAGCCGGGCTCCGTCCTCAACAGCGACTGCCGGTAATCCCCATCCGGACTCCTACAGGAGCCAGACTTCGCCTTTAACTCTAATTGCAGGGAGACTTCGCCCGTACTCTTATGGGATACGGGCTTCATCCTCGACGCCAACCATTGCAGCCGCAAGCAGACTCCACCCGGGCTCCTACGGGAGCCGGGCTCCGTCCACAACAGCGACTGTCGGTAATCCCCGTCCGGACTCCTACAGGAGCCGGACTTCGCCTTTAACTCTAATTGCAGGGAGACTTCGCCCGTACTCTTATGGGAGCCGGCCTTCATCCTCGACGCCAACAACTGCAGCCGCCAGCAGACTCCGCCCGGACTCCTGCGGGAGCCAGGCTTTGTCCTCGGCTCCAACGACTGCAGACAGATTTAGTCCGGGCTCCTACGGGGGCCGGACTCCGACCACTGCCGAACTTCATCCGATGTGTCTGCACCCTCTGGCAGGCCACCATAACGGCCACGACCCTGCTCCACTTCCTGTGGCGGATTCCACGCAGCTCCATCATTCCCTGGCAGGCCGCAGTAACCATCGCCGCTCTGCTCCACGTCCTGTGGCGGATTTCGCACAGCTCCACTACCCCCTAGCAGGCCACAATAACGGCCACGAACCTGCTCCACCTCCTGCGACGGATACCAGATGATTCTCCCACCCGCTGGCAAGTCACGACAACGGACGCTGCTCCACTCCCCGCCACTGATTCCACATGACGAGCTACGGAGATAGCCACGATTCAGCTCCACTACCCCTCGCAATAAATTCTCCCTGACTACGGGCGGCCCACGATCAGACGGTTACAGACGTCGCCATCAATCCGTTACCTCCTCCGCCTATAAAAGGGGGACCCAGATACGTTATTCTCTAGGCTCATTTCTTATCTCAGAACTCTGCTAAATTCTCTGTTCGAGCACTCCATTCTTGTTGAGGCAGAGAACTGACTTGAGCGTCGGAGGGTCTTGCCGGAGCAACCCCACCTCCGGTTTAGACTTCCTTTGCAGGTTCCGACGGCGACCGCGGCTTCCTCGACTCCAGCTTCTCCGGCGCAAGCAGATTTTTGCACCAACAACTCTCAATCGATCCAAGTAGTTAAGCCCCACCTTAGATTAGTGACAATGTTAGGAATTGTGTCTTAAAACCAATTGGCTTATTGTAAATAATTAGATTTTGTATATGAATTATTGATCAATGAATAAAATTATTTTGATATTTTTATCACAAGGTATACATTTTCGTTATTAGAATTCTTGTATTATGATAAAATCTTTAGAACTATTTTATAATCGATAAAGAAAGATTTATGGAATAGTTCTTAAATATGTTTGCGATCAAATGATACATCATTAATAAGACGATGACGTTTATCGAGTATAGATCATTGTATGCCATATAAGTTGATTGTCCTCGTAATCAAAAAGTGTGGAGTCACTGGTATAGCATATAGATGAGATATAAGAGTACATCATCACTGAGCAAGTGACTCACCTACTGAGCGCTCTACTGTCAAGAGCAGCTCACTAAATATATGAGAATAGGTATCTCTTAGACCTAAAATCACCATAGTGACTTGCAAGCAACTCACTGTGCTTAGGCACTCGACTACTTGTATTTTTAATACAGTGATGGAAGGCTACTGGGTACAGTCAAGTATTTATAAAGTCTATGTATGGATCAAGATAGGATTGACCCCTCCAAATTATAGGAGTTAATACATCATTATATTTTAATTTAATAAAATCTTGGTTAGAATAATCCATGTGATGATTTGAAAGGTTGAAATATGGTGTGGATGACTGTTTCAGGATTGACGGTTAAACTCTAAGTCACCTTGAGCATTAGAATCAAAGGGATGAATTATGCAGTAACCATATATCGAGGTTCTTGAATATTGCTTTATAATTATTCAATCTATCTAGACATCAGATATCATTGCTAGATGGTCACTTCGATTAGTATAGAAAGAAGTTCTTATACTACCGACTTAGTGTTCAAATATTTAGAGTTGCATACAAAAGTCAAACAATGTAGAAAAAAATTGATCAAGTATTTATGTGTTCAATTTGAATGTATGAGACTTGATTAAACATATAAATTAACTTAATTAAAAATTAAGTTCTAGGTCATATGGAATTAAATATTGACTATGTTCAGCTAGCACTGTGCATGAGATGCGGGTTTGATTTCAAGGATGAATTAAATCAAATCAATGATCCAAGCAATTATGAAAGATTCAATTTGAGTTTTAATTACTTTAGATTATATCTAATTTAATTAGACTTAATTTTAAAGCTTGATTGGATTAATTTATCAAGTTGGATTTGGACAAAAATTCTAATTAGATTAGGATCAGCAGTCTTTTCGAAATTGATTCGAATCGGATTCAAATCAGATTCGAATTGAATCCAAATATGAACCAAATCTGACTTGATGCACTTAGCCATTTTTTTCAATCATTCTCTCATCATGTGGGCTGACCAAGGTGGTTGGGAAGGGGTTGAAAATAGCCCCTCCCCTTGGGCGTGCAGCATTATGAAGGGAGGCACAAGTTAGCGCCTCTCCTACTTGGATTGAGATTCCATGTGCTTTAGGAAATTTGGATATGATTCAAACATGGAGAGTCCTTTTTCTGACACCTAAAAGAGTTTGATTTGATCTTGGACCTCTTGCCTATATAAAAAAGGGTGTGGAGAAGAGAAACAATCAATCAATCAACCGACCTAGGCATGGAGATTATCTTTAGTGTGAGCATCCCCTCTCTCTTGGGTGTCACCTCTCCCTGGGCTTCTCTCCCCTCTTGGCATCCTCTCTCCCTTTGTGGTGGTGTGTGGGCTGTTCCAAGATCTTGAGATTAGATCTTAAGAGTGCTTTTCCTTTCTCTCCGAAGAAGATATTCATCTCTCTTTTCTATAGAGTTTGGCATGCACGCGAAGTAGAGGATTCGCGCATCTAGATCTCACGAAGCATATTGATTGAGAAGCTTCTTCAACCTTGATCCTTTACCACTATGAATCAAGATAAGAATTTATAAATATTATGAAAAATTTTAATTACTAATCTATTCTTTCCTCCTACCATCCAATAAGATCGGACAAATTTTTTCTTCAATTAGTATCATGGCCAGCCCTGTATGTCATGATCGTATAGTCAAATTTTGAAATTTTTCTGATCTAGTTTTGAATCAAAATTTTTAATGTGATTAAATATTGATCTCTTCTGATATCTTTTATATATTTTTTATCTAGTTTTGATCAGAGTATTAAATCGAAATCAGCATCTACATCTGGACTGCTGAAAATCTATTTTAGCAAAAATTTTCTATGCAGATTTTTATGCTGATTTAATACCTGATTATGCATGGATTTACATATGCTTTGATAGATTTTTTGTAATGTAATTCAATTAGAGAATTGATGATCGAATTAGGATCAGATCTGAATTTGTTTGACTAAGTTTCAGAAATGATTTCAGCATAATATCGATACATATTTAATCACATCTCTAACCAAAAATTTTCTATGCAATCATACATATACTTTTAATAGATTTTTATATTATTTTAGATCTAAAGTAATAATTTTATATGCTGTATAAAAGTAAGTTCAGATCTGAAATAAACTTATGCATTGATCTAATAAGATTAGATGCACATTATATTTGTATGATTTTGTGCATGCATAGATTATATGACAATTTACATATTCATGTAATTAATTTTTAAAATTAGATTTTAGATCTTTGTAGTTCAGTACTCGAATTGAGAAAATCACCAAGCCATCTGATCATAAGAGTAAGTAGGATTTAAAGATTCTATCTTCTTATTGATGGGGTGCTCTTATGATGTGTAGGAGTGTCATTATGATCAAGTCTCATGATGAAGAATAGCAAAAAAAATTTTAAAATTATTTTGATCATGAATATATTTAAATTAGATATAAAGTGATTTATAATTAATTATAATTTTAGAAAAATAAATTTAGATATAAAAATTAGATTTTATGATCTAAATTGATTGTTTCATATGATGTAGAAATCTAATTTTTCTATGATACATATGATGTATACATAAAATTGATACATATTTAATTATTAAATATATATTTAAAAATTAGATTTTGATTTGAAATATATGGTATGCTTCCCTTGAAATCTTAGTAAAATAGTTCTATAAACTAAAATACACGTTTCACACATTTAATTTAGAATTAAGTTTTAAAAGAATCTAAATTTAAGAATTAAAGATCTTAAGACAACTCATAAATCGTTGGACAATGGATTAGCACGAATTATGTCATCGAACTAGGTTAGACCTAGGATTAAAAATAAATATGGACCAATTAGAGAAATTGATTATATCTAATTAAATATTGAATTAGATTAGATCAAAATTTTTTTAGATCAATCTCAATAGTTGTAGCTTGATCAAGTCCATATTTTTGACCATACCTATTGGATCATGATCGTGGCTCAAATATTTAGCCCGAGTCTTTTGGCTAACTAAATTGAAATTAATTCACCACTTGATGTCTAAAGTAAGTTTGCAATATTGCATGGCAATTTGATCGATGGTTTTTAATTGATAGTCCTCTTACCTAATCATTTTGATGGTGTCTAAGACAAACCGAAGTAGACCTTCCCACCGATCTCACTTCTCTGGCCAATTCGGTAGATCATATTTTGATTAGATCATTGATTGATTCGAGCTGACTCATGCCATTAAAGTAAATTAGTGTAACTAATTTAGGTGTCTTTAGACCAACTTGTATCAAATCCTCTTCATGACTTGGTGAAGTCAATGGAAGAATTTATGACTCATAGGTCAATCTCTTCTCTTATTCTTAAACCATTAAATCAATTTTTTAAATTATTAAGTCCTTAAAATGATACAGTTATAGGGATAACTAGTTCATAGCCTCCTATTAAGATGCGTGATAATACATCCAATATTCTAAATAGATATTGGAGGTGCCACATGATTGGTGTCTATTAAGTATTGAAATTATCATTCATCATATGACTATCTTGTTGTGTCCTTCAGATCAATGGTCAAGTTGGTCGAGCCACACTCGAGCCTGGGCATTCATTTGTTGGATGTACTTGGTGTAGTCATATTAATGGTTGGGCCTAATCAGGATTTTCAGTGGAGATGCCACACGCCTGCTGAAGAGATGCCTAGGGTAAAACCTAATTGCTAAAAATTATTTAGTAAAATAATTGGTTAAGAATATACCCATGAATACAGTAGGATTGGCCGAGCCACACTCGGATCTGAATGCAGTCTGTGTGGATTCTAGTACCCACTAAGAGACTAATGTAATTTCTTAAATTGAAGATAGAGGCTATCAATTCGTATAAAATAGTGGGAGGATCTTTAGACTAAAATTCATATCTTTAGGATTAAAATAATTCATATACTAATAGATTTTTAATTTTTTCAGCTATGGCCAATATTTTATCACTCTGATCGTTGTTGGATGGCGACAAGCTTATCGGAATAAATTTTGATAGCTGTTATCGAAAGCTTAAAATCATCCTAGAGTATGAAAGGATCCTGTATGTGCTTACGGATCTCGCATCCAAAAAATCTACTGCTAACGCACCCCGTGCTGCGAGAGATACTTATATAAAGTGGCTCAATGATCGCACTATAGTACGTTGCATCATGAGGATAGCCATGAATGACAAACTTAGTCGTAAGTTCAAAGATGCACAATCCGAGGAGATGATTCAATTATTGAATGAGTCCTTCAGCATCCCTGAGGATACTGAGAGACATAAGACCTCTTGCACTATATTCAATGCCCATATGTGAGAAGGAGCGTCAGTCACAAATTATGTATTGTACATGATCGAGCAGATTGAATGCTTGAGCAAACTTAACTTTCCATTGCATAAATAGTTAGGCAAGGATGCTATTCTTAACTCGCTACCAAAGTCCTACCTATCTTTCTTGAGTCATTATAGAATGACCATGTCTGTAGTGAACTATCATGGTTTGCTAGAGTTGCTGCAGACATTCGAGAAGGACCATCAGCTCCAGAAGGAGCCGGTGCATATTGTGAGAGGATCATCTCCAAGTCATCGTTTCTCTAAGAGAGAAAAGAAGAAGAAGGTACAAAAGGTTTGTGCTGTCGATTCAAAGTCGAAGCAGAGCAAGAAGTTGAAAGTCGAAAAGAGTCAAGTAGAATGCTTCTTCTACAAGAAGCTGGATTATTGAAAGAGAAACTATCCTATATATAAAGTTTCTCTTAATCCAAATAGGCCAAAGAACAAGAGAAGCAAGCAATCTATTACTTTATAAGGTACTTATATGACAACTCCTTGTAATTTTTCTGTCTATGATACTACTACCTACATATTGGATACTAGAAATCTAATTAATATTTGCAATTCATTGTAAGGACTACAGATCAGTAGAAAGTTTAGAGAAGATGAGCGATTCTTGAATGTTGGATATGGAAGCCTTGTTCCAGTTCTAGCCTTAGGAACTATGCAGCTTTTTTTCGAGTCTAGTAGTATCATGTTAGATGAGTGTCATTATTATATTTTTTTTATGATGAATGTCATCTCTATAGGCCTTTTGACCAAACTTGATTTTAAATTTTTAATAAAGGATGATTTTTATGATATTATTATGAATGATACTAAAATCATGCGAGGATAATTGAAACATGGCATATGCTTACTATCACAGCCTGTTGATATAATGTACACATCAAACAAACTCTCTAGGATAGATAATATTGATGATTCCTATCTTTGACATTGTAGGTTGGGTCATGTAAATAAGAACATGATAGACAGATTAATCAAGGAGGGTATCCTTGAAATTAATGATTATAAATTATTATCGATCTGTGAATCCTGTCTTCTTGGTAAGATGACCAAATCACCTTTTAAAGAAAAAAGTGAGTGAGTCAGTGATGTTCTAGGCCTAGTGCATAGCAATGTATGTGGTCCTATGAATATAGGTACCAGAGGAAGATATTATTACTTCATTATATTTACTAACGACCTATCAAGGTATGGGTACGTCTACCTTATAAAGTAGAAATCCAAATCATTTGAAGTATTTAAATGATTCTACAGTGAAGTAAAAAAATAGACTAAAAAGAGTATTAAAATTCTTCGATCAGATCGAGAAGGTGAATACCTCACTAGTAATTTTTTGATATATCTAAAAGTGAATGGGATTCTCTCACAGTGGACTCCTCCTGAAATACCACAATATAATGGGGTGTCAGAAAAGAAGAATTGAACACTATTAGATATGGTTCGATCCATGATGGGCTTTGTGACTCTGCCAATCTCTTTTTGGAGATATACTCTTAAAACTGCTTGCTACATACTTAATAAGGTTCCAAGCAAGTCTATAAATAAAATATCATTGAGATATGGTCAGGACATAAGGCAATGCTCACACACCTTAGTGTTTGGAGATGTCGGATTTATGTAAAGCATTTAAAGACAGACAAGCTTGGATCTAGGTCTGATAAATGCTTGTTCGTAGGGTACCCAAAGAAAACTAAAGGGTACTACTTCTACCTTACTAAAGAACAAAAGGTGTTCGTCAGCAACAAGATAGTCTTTTTAGAAAAAGAGCTTCTTGAGAAAGAAACTAATACCACCAAAATCGAACATAGTAAAATTTATGAGGTAGAAATACTGGCACATACAGAATCAGATTTGATTGAAGAATCAAATTCAGAGCCTATAGAGGCACCATTAAGGAAGTCTGATAGAGTACCACATCAATCGGATAGATACTATGATTTCTTCATCTGAGATGGTAATCCTGTCGCACTAGATAAGAACGATGAGGATTTGATCACCTATATGGATGCCATGTAAAGATCCGACTCCTAAAAATGGCTTGATGCCATAAAATCTGAGATGGAGTCCATGAAGATCAATGGTGTGTAGACACTCATCGATCCACCTAAAGGGATTAAACCCATAGGGTGTAAATAGATTTTCAAGAGAAAAAGAGGAGCTAATGGAAAGGTGGAGACCTATAAAATCCATTTAGTTGTCAAAGGATACTGTCAGTATTATGGTATTGACTATGACGAAACATTATCTCCTGCAATGCTCAAGTCCATCTGGATTATGCTTATGATAGCAGCACACTTAGATTTTGAGATTTGACAAATGGATGTCAAAATCGACTTCTTTAATGAGGAGCTAAATGAAGAGGTGTATATGATACAACCTGAAAGGTTCATATCCTCAGATGAATCTAAAGATGTAAGCTAAATAGGTTCATCTATGGACTAAAGTAAGCATCTAGGAGTTGGAATATACGTTTTGACTATCAAAATATATGGCTTCATTAGGAATAGAGAAAAATCTTGCATCTATAAGTGGGCTAATATTTCTGTAGTCATCTTTCTTGCACTGTATATAGATGACATACTGTTAATAGAAAATGACATTCCAGCTTTGCAAAGTGTATAGCTGTAGCTATCATCGTAGTTCTCCATGTGATTTGGGAGAAGCATCCTACATCCTAAGGATGAAGATTTATAGAGATAGATCTTGTTTGAATTTTTTAATCCATGTACATCGATACCATACTGAAACGGTTCAGCATAAAGAATTTCAAAATGGACTATCTATTGATAGGCCAAAAAATTTCTCTCTCCAAGAAGGATTGTGCGATAATTCCTTAAGAGAAAGTATATGAGTAGAATCTCATATACTTCGATAGTGGGATCTATCATGTACATCATGACGTGTATGAGATCGGATGTGGTCTATTCACTAGGAGTAGTGAGTAGGTACCAGTCTAATCCGAAAGAGAACTATTGAAAGGTTAGGAAGACAGTCCTTAAGTATTTAAGAAATACTAAGGACCAATGGCTTATCTATGGAGATACTGATTTGAAACTTTTTAGATATACTAATTTCAGTTTTCAGTCAAATCACGATAACAGTAAAAGCATATCGAGCTATGTGTTCACCATAAACAAAAGAGTAATTTGCTGGAAGAGTTTCAAGCAACATACAGTGGCTGACTCAGTATATGAAGCGAAATATATTGCGGCATCTGATGCTTTAAAGGAGGCTATTTGGTTAAAAAAGTTTATCACTGAACTTGGAGTGGTTTCCTCTATTGATGGTCCAGTTTTACTATATTGTGATAGTACTGGAGCCATAGCACAAGCAAAGGAGCCCAAGTTCCACAACATAATCAAACACATGCTACGATGCTATCATCTTGTCCATGAAATCATAGATCGAGATGACGTCGAGCTGAAAAAGATTGACGAAAAAAAACTAACCGATCCCTGCACTAAAGCTCTTAAGATCAAAGAGTTTGATGATCATAAGTGAAAGATGGATATAAGATTCTATCTTGATTAGCTTTAGTCTAAGTAGAAGTTGTTAGAAATTATGTCCTAAAGCCAATTGGTTAATTATAAATAATTAAATTTTATATATGAATTATTGATCAATAAATAGAATTATTTTGATATTTTTATCACAAGGTATGCATCTTCATTATTAGAACTCTTGTGTTGTGATGAAGTCTTTAGAACTATATTGTGATTGATAAAAGAGGATATATCGAATAGTTCTTAAACATGTTCATGATCAAATGATATGTCATTAATAGGACGATGATGTTTATTGAGTATAGGTCATTGTGTGTCATATAAGTTGGTTATCCTCATAATCAAAGAGTGTAGAGATACTGATATGGCATACAGATGAGATATAAAAGTACATCATCACTGAACATGTGACTCACCTGCTGAGCACTCTACTGTCAAAAGCAGCTTGCAAATATATAAGTGTCTCTCAGACCTGAGATCACCATAGTGATTTGCTAGCAACTCACTGTGCTTAGGTATCGAACTACCTATATTTCTAATACAGTGACGGAAGACTACTGGGTACAGTCAAGTACTTACGAAGTCTGTGTGTGGATCAAGATAAGATTGATCCTCTGAATTATAAGAGTTAATACATTACTATATTTTAATTTAATAAAATCTTGATCAGGATAATCCATGTGATAGATTTGGAAGGTTGAAATACGATGTGGATGACTGTTTCAGAGTTGACAGTTAAACCCTAAGTCACCTCGAGCATTAGGGTCAAAGGGATAAATTATGTGTTAACTATATGTTAATATTCTTGAATATTGCTTCACAATTATTCAACCTAACTGGATATCAGATATCATTACTAGATGATCACTTCGATTAGTATAGAAAGGAGTTCCTATGCCATCGGCCTAGTGTTCGAACCTATGGAGTCACACACAAAAATCAAACAATATAGAAAAGAATTGACCAAATATTTATATGTTCAATTTGGAAGGATGAGACTTGATTGAATATATAGATTAACTTAATTAAGAATTAAGTTGTAGGTTATACGAAATTAAACACTGACTATGTTCAGCTAGTACTGTGCATGAGGTGCGAGTTTGATTCTGAGGATGAACTGAATCAAATCAATAATCTGAATAATTATGAGAGATTCAATTTGAGTCTTAATTATTTTAGATCAGATATAATTTAATTGAACTTAATTTTAGGGCCTGATTGGGTTAATTTATCAAGTGGGACTTGGACAAGAATCCTAATTGGATTAGGATCAGCAGTCTTTTTGAAATTGGTTCGAATTGAATTTGAATTAGATTCGAATTGAATCCAAATTTGATTTAGTGTACTTAACCATTTTTTTCAGCCATTCTCTCACCATGTAAGCTGACCAAGGTAATTGGGAAGGGGCTGAAAATAGCCCCCTCTCCTTGGGCATGCGGCATTATGAAGAGAGGTACAAATTGGCACCTCTCCTACTTGGATTGGGATTCCTTGTGCTTTAGAAATTTTGGATTTGATTCAAATATGGAGAGTTCTTTTTCTAGCACCTAAAGGAGTTTGATTTGATCTAAGGCCTCTTGACTATATAAGGAGGGGTGTGAAGAATAGAAACAATCAATCAATCAACCAGCCTAGGCATAGAGATTATCTTTGGTGTGGGCGTCCCCTCTCTCTTGCACGTCATCTCTCCCTAGGCTTCTCTCTCCTCTTGACATTCTCCCTCCCTTTGTGGCAGTATGTGGGCTGTTCTAAGGCTTTGAGATCAGATCTCAAGAGTTCTTCTCCTTCCTCTCCAAAGAAAATGTTCATCCCTCTCTTCTATAGAGTTTGGCGTGCACGCGAAGTAGAAGATCCATACATCCAGATCTCGCGAAGCATATTGATTGAGAAGCTTCTTTAACCTTGATCTTTTTTCACTACAAATCAAGGTGAGAATTCATAAATATTATGAAGAATTTTAATTAGTAATCTATTCTTCCTTTCTAGCATTTGATGAGATCGGACAAATTTTTTCTTCAGACAATCCTTACTGAGGACTATCCCATAGCTATGGCTCCTCTTATTTTAGCCTATCTTTGCTAGCATCTTAGCGAAATCAATTTTGGATGTTGGGGATGTGGAGCTCCTCTATTGGTACTCTAGATTTGATTGTATGCATACTTCTTGAAAATCTACCTACCACACCTAAGGTGATTAACACCATTCTTTTCGATCATCGATACATCCAATTATAGGGCTCACTCCTTTTCTTTTCAGAATACTACCATTCCTTTTACAAAGGCCTCTCTTGTAGAGGTGTAAACATCATGTTTCCTTTCTTTCACTCTTCGAAGCTCATCTGGTTGATATTTCTCAAGATTGACATGTTCTTAGTTGAGATCGAAGCTGTGGGACTTTACAGAGAGACCAAAGGATCTCCATATCAGCTTAGTAATATATAGATCAATCAATGTATAACTAGTGCTTCATTGAATATAGGGTTGAAATTAGATCAAATATGGATCGGATACCAACATATCCATATCCATATTTATTTTATCTGATGATTACAAATATGGATACAGATATTATTCAAATGCAAAAATTCATATCCATATTTATTTTAAATGGATATAGATATAATTCAAACACTAGAAGTATAGATATAATTATGAATATTACTTAGATAATTAAATTTTATGACTATAAAATCAAAAATATTACTAAATAAATAATAAATCAAGTTAATAACATATTTATATGATTGTATATTTTTTAAAAAAATTAATAAGTACTATATAAAAATTATATATAGATTCAGATATTCGGATACAAATCAGATAATTATCTATCCATATTCATATCTATTTTTCTTTCATGGATATGGATACAGATATGGATATTAGTCGAATCTTCAAATTTTTATCCATATTCAGATTGATTCGGATACAAAAATAGATCTGGATGGATAATATCCATATTACTTTCACCCCTAATTGAATGTTAATCCCCTAACTTCTTCACATATTAGTTGGGTCAGATCCATGACATACCTTGTCTACCATTATATTCCTTAGATATGCAACTTGTGGATCGGCTCCTTATTTTTAAGCTGCATTAGATTACTTTGGTGGATTTCTTCTAGTAGTTATGTTTGGTTTACCACTTTATCCGTTTTGACCTTTGGCCTAGCATGATTGGAGAATTTCTAACTTGGTGGAAAGCTCATACCATCAATATTCAGTCAGACAATGTATCCACCATCTTAGGTTGTATCGACATCGGCACTCCTCTTCAGCATCTTTTATGCCCTCTGGTTTGCTCCTGACTATTAATGAATCTCCAACTATGATCAAAGGCAAAGTTATATTTTTTTGACCAAACTAAGTAAATCTATTTCTGTATAACCATCCCTAATCAATCTTGGCATCCATAGCTTTTGCTCCACCTATTTAGCTAGTGTTGAAGACTAAAACCCCTGCATCAAAAAAAATAAAGATGATAGTTCACAAGCCTATGCCCTCTCCTCTTTAACAAAGTAGTAGGGTAAGATGCATTGTAACTATAGGTGGACAGATGTCTTCAAAGCCTATCATATTATTGGATATTACCAAACTTCTAAGAGGAGCCATTGGACGTTTTTACTAATATGGTAGGTGTACCATAGGCCAAACTTTCAGAAGACTTAGCCTCATTAGCTAAGTTTACTCCTTTCTCTTGATCTCCACTTTCTGATTGCCCCCTAAGAGCCACTATGGCCTTCGATCTACCTGAACAATACAGCTAGCACTTATCAGTTTGATAATTATAGGGCATTGCCCACTCTAACTCCATCTGCATCTCCCAAGACCCCACATTTCATCTCTTGAACTATCAATCATGAGGTACCGCTTGTTTGCTTTTATAGCAATCACTCTATTCTTTACTTATCTAATTTTACAAGACCTCAATGGTCCTTCCATCTTCCAGTCTCTAGTTAGTGCAAGGATTAGGCTATTGGCTTGATCAATTGATGCTTATGTCAACTACTTATCATCCAACATTGCTATAGAAGTGAAGATGGCTAAAAAATTGCTACAACTCATTCTCACCATCCTAATTGACAATTTGATTTCTCTAGAGAATATAGCCAAATTATTTAATACCTACCTTTCAACAAACCAAGCTGATGATTTCCACCACAAGTTGGCCAATGTTTTTTAAATTTATTATCTATTAGCCCCTAAGTAAAGAAGTCGATGCAGTAACCACCCATACTAACAAGCTCGAGGTCATGGTCTCATCTTTGGAATAAGAAATTAAATCTATTTTGGACACATATTTGTTAATTCAAGATAGATTATATACTCAAAAAGATTGTCTTGCAACCCTTAAAGCAAAATTGACTGACATTCATTGAGAAATACAACTTTTGGAAGAGGACAAGCAGAATAGGAGCAAAATAATAAGAAGACATTTCCGACGTTGAATGTGGTTAGAAAATGGCTAGAAGTCTACAAATCTCAACTCTTGTCTCTCTTTAATAGGATAGTTGCCTTCAAGCTGATGTTTCAAACTCTTCAAGTGAAAAAGATTTAGAAGAGTTATGATAGGATTTTAGATGAAAATAGGGCACACTTTTTATATTAAAAGAATTTACTCTTGATGATAAGATGATATCATTATAATATTCCACTTGCTAACCGAATTCATCGCTTCTTTGATCTTTTGATAGTTATTTTGCATAGCATTGAGACCATACTATCTGTTATCCACATGAAGTTATTTGATCATCAGTAATATTGGGTACCAAGCCAAATCAGCCTTTAAGTAGTCATGTTGTCGTTAGCTTATGAAATATGCATCATATAGAAAACTTCCAAAAGCTCCCTTTGATAAGGTTGCCCCCGACCATTGTGATGCTTACAACCAGAATTGTGAGGCTGTTATATTTTTGGCCTTCACTCTTGTGTAAATGAAAAAAAACTAATGTCAATAAGGATTTGCTGACCTTACCAGCATTCCTTTGTGTCTCAACATGATCAACAATCTTGATTTTTGGCCAAAATAAAGCTGAAATATCTTTTGACTGTTTGATCTATTGTAACTTCATTGGTGCGACTTGCACAATACCTTGGTTAGTAGATTCTGCCTCTTTTGCTCTAGTCTTATGATGAGTTAAAGTCTTCAACTTTGGTACTTTATGCATTGCAGTACTTTCATATGCTGGTTGATAGATCCATTCATTTGTTACAAGGATGGACTAGGTTGTCAACAACATAGAACTTGCTAGAACATACCATGGCTTCGCAAATTGGCTTTCAATTATAGAAACAAGTCTTTCAATCTATCCCTCTATCGGAACCAAAGATGCTACATACCTTAAAAGTGACTTGAGTATAGTGGCCATCTTCTTTATAGCTACTTCCTTTGCTTCCCTTGATAGTGGCATGATGGCATGTATGCAATTGTCCCACTAGAAATGGCATGATGATGACTACATAGGGTTCCATCAAACATGCTCGAAAGTTTATTGCCCTACCATACATAATATGAGGATGATTACATAGTATTTTATAGGGTGTGCTCAAAAGCCTATTGCCACTATTTTCATTTAATTTCGATTAAGGAAACCTAGAATTTTTGAAAAACTTGATTGGTCAAGATAGAGGATGTACTATCAAGCTAGCCTATGAGAGGCTTAGATGCGTGCATGGGCTTACCATTAGTGTTAGGCTAGCCAAAATGATGTAGGCTGAATAGACGATAGAAATTAACATGGATCCAAATGCTTAACATGTAAAGAATTTCACCACCATCACATCATCAGAAGATGGAATTAGATCCAGATATACTGTCAGGCTGTGATAAAAGAGTACATCATTAGGCTATGCTAGAAGGATATAGCATTGAGCTATGATAGAACGGCATAGCATTGGGCTACGGTAGGGGTGTAGCATAAGACTATGGTAGATGATCTAAGTTATGCCTACTTTTAAAATAAACTGTAAAGATAAAAATAAAGATAAACGTAAATTGATTGGATTGATTGTCCAATGGTCTTTCCAGAGTATAGTTCTTTTTATTTATACTAATATATAATAACTACCCTTAAACACTATAGCTATCCACTTCAATGATTGCTTCCTATATCTAATCTTCATTCTTGATGATTTTGGTAATTACTGCTAATCGTCTTTCCACCATACAAGTACAAAAGCAAGATCATTTTACATTTAGTAAATCGATAGTCATATCATATCGGCTTTTAATCCATTCTAATATAGCTTATGTTGGCTATCCTTGTCTAGCCTATAATATAGCCTTTTATTTTTAGGAATTTGCAATCAATATGATTATCTCAGTCTTCTACTAGCCAAAACCTTGATCTTTTAGCCTATTTATCCATATCATAGCCGAATTACCTATTTGGCTTGGGTTCCTATTGTTTGTGTAGTTTTATAGCCGAACTCTTCTCAGTACTAGCAAGAGTCGTGTTTCACACTAGCTCCAATTCTATCAAGCTTAAGACACATGGTGCTTGCTTTGGCTATCAATTGGACTGTTGAGATATGGTATGAACAGTCCCTTCAACATTACGAGGGATATATTTTTCAAGTCTATTAGAAATCCAACAGCCCTTCAAATAAATAGAAATATTAACCCTCAAACTTGAACCAAATTTAGCACTAAAGTTATAGAGCTGCAAATGGGTCAGATAGACCTGTAACTTGACCTAGTCCCAACTTGATTAGACTAGACTTGAATAATATTTAAAGGCTTATGGGTGGGCTGGGTTCAAAAATTGGACCAAATTTAGGTCTAGGTTTTATATGTTCCAACTTGGCTTAGGTCGACTTGGCCTATGCATAATTTAGGTCTAATTTGGGTCAACAACAAGTGAACCCAATGTGATCTGAACCCAATCTAGCTAATCTAAACCCAAATATAAACTTTGTTCTCCTTCACTCTAGATATCTTTCTGAGTTTATTTAATGAATTTTCATTTACCCTAATTCCTCCTTTTATCTCAACAACATAGGTAACATACGTACATACATACATAGATACATACATACATACATACATACATATATATATATATAGAGTTCGGCTAGAATAAGATTGACTAGATTTGGATTCAGATCTGATCAGATCAAAACTCTATAATGGAGGTCCTACATCGATGATCAAACTATTGGATGTGATCTACTATCTCAAAATTATTTGCACATAAAAAATCATATGATTTGAAGATCCGTAGTCTATGCATCAAGTAGTCAAAAATTAGACAATCTAAATAAATTAAGGATAAAAAGTAAAAAAATCTCCATATTCTATCTCGATTTGTAAATATCTCCTACATCTTCAATTTCAATAATGTCAACCTTATACTTTGTATATTATTATAATATTGCTCACTAACCCTCTAATTTGGGGGAAAGCTCGCCGTCAATACCAGGTGGTATATTATTTAGAGTTAGATGGCTAATATAGCTTTGTTGGATTATTTTAAAATATAATAAAATATGATATGAACTTAAAATAATCTAATGACTAAACTACCCAAGTCCCGACCTTTACTTCATCTCTTTTTCCAATCCTCTCTCTTAATTGGCCGTACAACCCCCACTAGCGTCCCCCTAACCACCACTGAAGAAGGAAAGAGAGGGATAGGGAAAATAAGATGAAGAGAGGAGAGAAGAGGAGGATGGGGGCAATGGTGTAGGGGGGGAGGTGGTGAAGGTCACTCCCTCAGCTTCTTCCATCCTCGAGAATGGTAAGGTCACCATACAAAAGACTGTCATCAAGCATGTCTCCTCTCGTAGCCTGTGGTATGGCTCGGACCCTATCAAGTACCTTGGCCCCTTCTCTGGCGAGCCCTCATCCTACCTGATCAATGAATTCCCCAACGACTATGGGTGGGACATCGTTGGCCTCTCGGCCAACCCTAGGACCTTTTTGCCGAGAACCAGGAGCTCATCCACTACATGTGGGCCATGCTCGGTGCCCTCATGTGCATCTTCCTAAAGCTGCTGGCCTACAACAATGTCAATTTGATGAGGTTGTTTGGCTCAAATCTTCGACGAAAGCGGTCCATACTACCTGGGCAACCCAAGCTTGATCCATGCTCAGAGCATGCTGGTCATCTGGGCCTACCAAGTTATATTGATGGGTGTCATCAAGAGTTACTGCATCACCAATAGGCTACTTGGTGAGGTCACCGACCCTTTATACCCAGGTGGGAACTTCGATCCCTTGGGCCTTGTCGATGATCCGGAGACATTCATGGAGCTTAAAGTGAAGGAGATCAAGAACGATAGGCTAGCCATGTTCTCCATGGGGGGCCATCCTCATCTATTCATCTTATTTTCCCTCTCCTTTTTTTTTCTTCACCGACAATGGCCGGGGTGTCACCTTCAAGGGTTGTACAGCCGTCATAAGGATGAGGGCTGGAAAAAGAGATGAAGTTAAATTTGGGGCCTGGATATTTTAATAATTAAACTATAGATAAAAAGTAAAAAATCTCCTGTATTTTATCTTGATTTGCAAATTCTCCTTGCACATTTAATTTTAGCATTGTCAACCTTATACTTTACAAATTGTTGCAATGTCTCCTTTCGGCCATCAAAATTGGATCTGACCTCACCACCAGTGCTGATGTGGAAGGATAAGGAAGGTGGTTATCTGATACGTCAAATTAAAAGCTAGATGGACTTAGGTGATCAATGCACTAATATGCCATAAGAAGTATAAAAATTATTGATATTTAATCTCTATTATTTAGTATTTGATACTTCTTATACTCTTTTTAGGAATTGTTGATCATGAGAAATTATTTACAAATCAACCAGCAAAGTGCCTAACAAATATATGTTATTGGCCCCTCATCAAGTCCAAGATGAAGTCTAAATTAGCCTATCTTGATCGATAAATTTCAGCATGACACAGGCCAAAAAACAGCAACAACCAAGCCCAAAAGCCCAAAGCAAGGCACGACCCACAATAGAGAACCTTGCTTGGCTCACGCGCGGTGCACAGAAATCAGCTGTGCGATCCATGTGTGTGTTAGATGACTGCCCTAGAAGTCAATTATTGACTGATATATTTTATAATTTCAACGTTTAATCTTGTACTTGTAATATTTTTATTATTTATAAAGGGTATTTTTATTTCAATTATATTTATATGTCCATAATTTATCCTAAAAATTAACAAAGATGATTTTGTATATTCTTAAGGTGTTGAAAATTTGAGACATACATTATTAGTGGTCAGTTTCTAAATACTCCCAATCAAAGGATCATCATGGAGGACAGCGATCAATCCATTTAAGATCGGTGCATAGATCACCTCCCTTCTGGACAGATGAGTCTCGGATCTATAGTGTAAGAACACTAAGATGAGAGTGCAGGTGGTTGTTAGAGAATAACTTACACTGAGCATGACCAACATAAGAACCACTTGGATGTCTACTCACTTGTCAGTGGTTGTCTAAATGCTGCAGTGGTATGAGTAATCTTTTAACCTGCGGTGTCATCAACTATTTGCAACGAGGCTACTGAGATTGACTGTATATTTTTTTGATCCCTAGCAATTCGAATTCTTACAGTGTATGTTGGCTACAGTAGGTTCAGATTTGCTGTTAGGATTAGGATGCACCTAAATAAAATCTATCGATCTTGATAGAAAAGGAGAAGTTCTATACGATTTTCAAGACTGAGTTTAGAAAGACTTTGGCCAGAGCAAGTGTGAATATCGAAAAAAAAATTCACAGGATTCACAAGTGAACTCAAGTCCAGTCAATCTGGTATATGACTAATGATGGGGTCTGACGAGTTCTCTATGACCTCCATCTAGTCGACACTCATGATAGAAGGACTGAATCATACGAAAACTGTACCTAAAGATTTATACTTTCATTCTACTGAGTTGCCACTACATACTGCTAGATGTCACTGATGGATTGTGGGACTCGTTGGGTGTCGTCTTGATGATCGATGACCCTCAAAAAGTAGAATTAAAATTATTCCAACACATCGAAAGAAGTTTCGATGATATTATGATGGAGTTCATAATATATCTCACTATCAGATAAAATAAAATCTATGGGGTCACACATTAAGAGATTTAATCTCAAATTAACCAATTGGGCTTATAAAATTCTAATTAAGTTAGGATTTAGTGAAATCCTATTGGGTTTAGGAGAACCATGCTAGCACATAGTTAAATCCAATTCTTCTCCAGATTTAGATTTCTTATTAGATAAAGATTGAATCAAGTCCATAGTCTTGAACCTAATCTAAATCTATTTTGATTTGAATTTAGAGGAGTACCTATTTGAGGATCCAAAAGAATTGGATCAAGCTAATTAGTTGGCAAATAAATCTCCTTATTTTTTTCTTTAAAATTTTCTTTTTGTTATGGATCATTTTTGGAAAGAGAAGAGGAGAGGAGGTGCACGCCTCCTTTTCTTTTTGAAATTTCTAAGGGGTGCATGCCCCTTTAGAGTTGGCTTGGAGAGAAAGAGAGAGGGGCTATGCCCCCTCTATTGTGCACACAAAAATCCTAAGGGGCACCAAAGGTTGGTGCCCCCTCTACCTACCTTATGGGATGAGGGGTGCCCCCTCATCTTGCCTTATAAGATGTGGGCGCCCCCTCTATTTATCATATAGGGTGTGGGCCTTTCCAATTGGATCTGATTTTTTTTTTAAAAAATTAAATTAAAAGGTAAGAGACCTTATGAGATAAGGACTAACCTTTTCAACCTGATTGGAGATTGATTTGGAATCAAAAAAAGATCTATTTAAGAGATGATCTCCTAGGGTTTGTGGAGTGATTGAATTGTGAATTCAATTCTAAACCTCCTCCCCATCTCAATGCCATCCTCTCCTTCTCCTCTCTCTCCAATGCCCAAGGATTGGGTGTCCCACCTTTCCACAAGCCCAAGTATTGGGTGATCTCTTCTACATCAAGAAAAAAGGAGATAGGCTGCAATTCAAGTATTGACATTGCAGACAAAGATCAACGATAGATCAAAGATCCAAAAGACTGAGATTCATCTTGAAAAAAATAGATAAAAAATAAGAAGAAAGATTCAAGATTGATCTCGGTGTATACTTATAGAGGCCGAACGCATGTGTGGTTCAAGAACTTCAGACTACGATCATTGATTGTGATGTGTTGGTGCAGAATTCTGCCGACGTCGGAGAAGCTGGAGTTGGGATGACCGCGTCCACCGTCGGAACCTACAAGAAAAGTCTAAATCAGAGTTGGGGGTGCTCCGACAAGATCCTCCGATGCTCAAGTCAGTACTCTGCTTCAACAAAAATGGAGTGCTTGAGTGGGAATTTTTAG